>NC_133654.1:200015931-200335885 GCF_009905375.1 Apium graveolens | reverse complement strand
AAGAATAACATAATAATCTCGGGATAAAATTTTATAATATACGTTATTTATCTTGACAAAAATAAAATTATATTATTGATACGGAATAAAAAGATAGAATTAAATATAATTCGATTGATTTAGTTTGGTCGGAATAATGGTCTGTGATTAAAATAAATTTATATGATTAAAATTGGCTAAAATTAAATTAAAAGATAACTAATCATCATTTTAAAAAAATTAAATATATATTTGAAACTTTTTATATATACCTCAAAATATAAATAGGAAATTATAAAAATTAATATGGTAACATGATGATATATATAACTGAAGAGATTTGTGACATAAATGAGATGGGAATGTACCGTGAATCCCACTTTTTGATTTTCACCATTTATGATGAAATAATTATTCTCCTAAATTATCCACAAAGTATTGTTAAACGCTTACCAACTTCCCAAACATGCACTAAATCATACATTAGGCTACCATTTTGTTAGATATTCATGAAAACGTGCAATACAAGGTCATTCACAACCAAAATGTATAATGTCAGACTTTCTTTTACCTATTAATTAGATATAATTTTTTTATAAAATACTCGAATATTTATAAATGATAAATTTTAATCTATGCCTATATGCGTGAAAGTACTGCACAATATTTTTATTTTACTAAACATATATTTACACATAAATAATTTGAAAAATAATTGGGTTTTTGAAAGTTTCAAAATTCTTGTTTATAAATTATCCGGCTCTGTGTGAATGGTCAACAATTATATACTCCTAGCATTATACATGGCGCAACAATATGGTTAGGTATTGAAACAACTTGGCTGTTATTGTCATCGAGAAACATGTACTGTCGAGACTATCTGGTTTTCTAATATGTGCCCTTCTTTACACAATAAATCCTAACTACCATAAATTTGGTACATTTTGATTGGTCTCTAATTATAAACGTTGATGACCCCTGCACTTACAACAACTCCACCAATAAATATAAACCAAACTTATGGGAGTTAGTGCTTATTGTGTGTACTTGAATACACATTAGAAAGACCGCAAGACTATTATAACCTTATCGATTTGGAATCTGGATACCGTTGATTTTGGGTCCAACAAAAATAAGAACAAATCTAATAATGGTCCAAACATCCAAATTTGAGACATATTATTCCAAATTTTCCTCCAATAAATCCAGATCCAAATAGATCAGTAAACACTACTATTCACTCAATGAAATTTGGATCACTTGTTTTAATATAAAATATTAGTTTTGTTATTTGTAATTTATGAGATTTTAAATTAATTTTTAATTTTTTAATTATATAATTAATAACAAAATCTATACTATATTATAATAGCCGGAATAGAGATAATTTGGTTCAACGGTTTAGTTCAACGATAATTCCCTAATTTTAATTATTACAAAAATAGATAAATAGTGTTATATATCTAATAAACTACTAAATTATTAAACTACTACTAAATATAGTATACTTATCCTACTAAACTACGAATACAACTTATCCTATTATTAAAAAATATAAATAATATTGTTACATATCTGCTAAACTACTAGAAATAGTCTATTTATTCTACTAAATTACGACCACGTGTTATTCTATTATTTTTAT
The DNA here is from genome assembly GCF_009905375.1 of Apium graveolens. Lineage (NCBI taxonomy): Eukaryota > Viridiplantae > Streptophyta > Magnoliopsida > Apiales > Apiaceae > Apium > Apium graveolens. Next base: position 200,334,261 of record NC_133654.1, on the reverse strand, counting down.
TATAAATTTATAATCATTATATATTTATATAACTATTTTAAAAATATAATATAACTTGATAGATAAAAATTTAAAATATCAATGAAAACCCGTGCATCGCACGGGATTTATGCTAGTATAATTAATAGTTAACAAAACTTATTTTTAAACCAAAACAAATGAGAAAACAGAATTTCATTAAAATTTAAATAGAAATGCATTGAAGAGTCAAAAGTGCCGGATCCAGAAGTTGAGACTATTCCGATCGATGAAAATACTCGATTCCAAGAATTCCTAGACCGCTTTAGAAAAATAAAAATAAAGAGGCACATATTGCACTTAGAGATGCATTAACTGAGCACTTGTGGGAAAAATATACTAATTCGGAAAATTAGTGTGTATCAATAATATTTTGTATGTTAATTATTGCAATTAATATGTTTTTCGTGGATTAAGTGCACAATTTTAATATTTTTATGTGTATTAATTTTTTTGATTTAACTAATTCATGAAATGTTTAATAAATTGTTAATAATGATTAAATAATAAATTTAAGATGAAATTATTTAATATGATATTTATTTATCCTATATTATTATAAGCGGAACATGGTTTCGTTTGGTCGGTTGGTTAACACCTTCCTAAAAAATATGTTAACATTTTTCAAAAAAACAAATATTAATTAATTAAAATAAATCATGTATCTAATATAACTATAAATTCTATAAATTATAATCCAACTTGATATATAAGCGCACTCAACTTCTTTCTTATTAAGAAATCAAACACTTTCAAAATAAATTTTATTAATTTAAAATAAAATATAATAAAATATTTATTAAATCAAGAAAAAATTAAAAAAACAATAGCAAATCATCCACATACAACTGATATTCATAACTCTCACTTTCCTACAGGCCCTTCACCCGCCATATAGGTTGTAAAAGAAGAAAAGACTTTTTAAAATTTTATATATTGAAATTTTAAATACTTCAATAACATAATACCTACAAAATAATACGTAATTATTTTGGATCACTTGATTTAATATAAAATAATTTGGATCACTCTGATCCAAATTTGGATCATTTAATTTAATATAAAATAATAATTTTGTTATTTGTAGTTTATGAGATTTTGAATTGATTTTTGATTATTTAATTATATAATTAATAACAGAATATAATTAATAGTTAATAAAATTTATCTTCAAAATAAAACTTAAAATAATGAGAAAACATAATTTCATTAAAATTTAAAAATAAAAAATAAAGATACACGTATTGCACTTAGAGATGCATTAATTGAGCATTTGTGGGAAAAATATACTAATTCGGAAAATTAGTGTGTATCAAAGATATTTTGTATATTAATTATTGCAATAAATGTGTTTTTCGTGAATTAAGTGCACAATTTTAATATTTTTATGTTTTTTTGATTTAATCAATTTATGAAAAGTTATATAAATTGTTAATAATGATTAAATGATTAAATGATAAATTTAAGATAAAATCGTTTAATATGATATTTATATATTATTATATGTAAAAACTAATTTGAATCAGAAATTTGGATCACACTATTGGAGTTGTTCAGAAATTTGGATCAGTTGGTGATCCAAATTTGAATTTTTGGATCATAACTATTGGAGATGGCTAATAAATAATCTGAGTACAATCTTTTAGTAAATTTAAGTTGTTTTCTTTATCAAATTTACTGTTATGACCTCTACGTAAATTTGACAATTGCTAATAAGATAAATTAACACAGTAATCCACCATCAAAACCCCTACTTAAATTCAAATTTTAATTTGAGCGTCACCCCTTAGTCGCTTAAGCTTTCTCGAAGTCCTGGTCTCAATTATTGATAGTTTCCATTCCTTACTAGAGTTCCGTGTACTTTATTGAAAAAATGTCCAAAATATATTAGTTTTCAATTTTAACTGTCCAAATTATTTCTGACGGTAAATTAGGTCAAAATATTTATTGAATACGCATTTAGGACATGCGTACTTAATTTTTTTAAAATAAAATAAAATACGCATCATTTACATGCGTATTTTTTTAAAAAAATCAACCAAATATGCATTACAAGAATGCGTATTCACTAAAAGTTAAAAGTGAATACGCATTCGTGCACTGCACATCTTTTGTTATTTTTTAAAAAAATTAGTGCGCATGTACATAATGCGTGTTTAGTGGTTATTTTGGACGGCCACTCCCGCCAAACAATATGTTGGATACTAAACCCCCAAATAGTGGGTATTTTGATTTTTCACCCTACTTTATTTTCATATCAGATCACAAATTAAAAAACAAATATACAAACACGATTACATTATTATATATTTACTTGATGACAACAAGTCAATAATATAATTATTGCCCACATTTGGTGAAATTCAAGCGGATCTAATTTTTATTAAATCAACGTACTAACCTTTATTTAAAATACTGTATTATCACCGGGCTATGTATACTTAAAGTTGTTTATAGTATATTTGTGGAAAGTATGTAGACAGTTTAACATATTCGAATTTCTATTTTCTACAAGATACGATTTGATGCGATGGGAGGGGTCTATAAAAGGGCCGAGTAGCTCACAGTTAATTGGCAGAGAGATAACACGCTTCTCTCCAAGCTAGCTGCTCAAAAGTTTTAGCTAAGTGAAGTGTAGATACGTGCACATACATATAAGCAGAACATAAATAAAAAAAGTAAATAGAATGGGTGCCGAAGAAACGGGGCATGATGATTATACACAAGATGGAACTGTTGATCTCAGAGGCAACCCTGTTCGAAAATCTCAGAGAGGAGGATGGACTGCTTGTTCTTTTGTTGTTGGTACGTTAATCCTCTCTCTCTCTCTCTCTCTACATTTCCGGTGTATTTGTTCTTCATCAACTTCCGGCGTTCTATATTACATTATGATTTAACGATGTGTCAGATTATGAACTACTAATAGATAAAATTCCAATTAGTTCAAAATTTAACACGCAAGATTTTATATCAATTGTGGTTGGGCAGTATACATAACTATCACTTGCAAGTTGCATCTATGCACATGGTAGGTATACAATTCAGAAAGTATGGTACAACCTCCATGCAACAATAACTACTGTGTTCTTTTTTTTTTTTTCAATTTAGAATGTTTATATAATATAAGAATATAACTTATTACCCTCATTTATGTTCATGTTACAACTACAATATCATGCAGTCATGTACCAACTAACTTGTGCCCTTTTGTATTTAAATAAAGGATATTATATAGTAGCATTATAGCCAGTTATGCAGAGAAGCCAGAAAATGAACAGGGGAATTACATTTTAAAAATAGTAAATTCATACAAACTTTAATATTGCTACAATTGATACTAATTGACAATGAAAATATTAATGTAACAGTGTACGAGATATTTGAAAGGATGGCCTACTACGGAATATCATCAAATTTGATATTATACTTGACGAGGAAGCTGCACCAGGGCACAGTAACAGCATCAAACAATGTAACAAACTGGGTTGGCACCATCTGGATGACTCCTGTTTTGGGTGCCTATATTGCCGACGCTCATCTCGGCCGCTACTGGACTTTCGTCATCGCCTCCGCCGTCTATCTCTCCGTATGTTCCCTTCCTTCTTACTCATTTTTTGATTTATTTTACTAATATAAGAGTCTGAAAAGGGGTTTATAGGGTCTTTCTCTAATAACTCGGAGTTTTAGAGCAATTGGTTACCTAATATGGTATTAAAGCTCACGCTAAGTTCTACTCTCATCTTGAAAAAAGCGTTCCTCCTCTTATACCCTAAGATTTTAGGAAGACCAGTTCATTATTAACATTAATTTAATTTAAAACCCAAATATTTAACTCGTCATCAGGATGATTCATATTCGATTTCCTAAGTACTTCATCCTCAAATAGGTATTTCTCTAACATTTTAGAGTTTTAAAACGACTAATTTCTTAACATTTATTTAATGAAAAACCCGAATACTCAACTGTCATCTACCTGGTTGTAAGATATCATTTATGACAAATTTAAATTATATGAATTACTAAAATTGGATTATGATGAAGAAGAAGAAATGGTTATTTTTCAACACATGTGGAGTTGAACTTGAACAAATCACAAGTGTGTGGGCAAGAGTGACAAAGACTTGCATGTTAGGTCTTGTACTATACTGCATCTTACTTATTCAACTGTTTGTGTGAGCAAATTAATTAATTTGACATAGTTTATCTAGAAGGTGACCCCAATAGTCTACTCCCAATGGTCATGTCTAGTGCAACTTGTGAGTATGTTATGACAGAGTATTGTTAACAAGATACAGAACTCATTGATATCTGTCGACTATATGCATGTATTTTATGTAATATCGTCTTCCTCCGTTGTCTTTTCTTGGTGTATGAGTCAAGTAGATGAGTCAGGATATGTGCATATCTTATGCAATAGAAAGGCGTGAATTGATGCACAAATTATTGGTGCTCAACCTATAATTTCATATATACTTCACTGCATGTTGTCCCTCTTACAACATTAAACTAATCATTGTTAAACAATTATACTTTACATGGGGAGCTGACAAAACAAGATAGGAACAACTTCAACGACTTATTTATAATAGATCCTTATCTAAAATTTTAAGGATTGAATCAAAATTGACACTCCAACAGAATCCTAATAATTTCCTAAAACCTTAAAATCCACTTTTTCTTCCTTAAATATGAAGAATTTATAACCATTCCTTATTTTATATTCATTAATTAAATATTCATTTCCCTCATTTTTTATCCTCCTTTTCTCTCATCTTTTTCTCTCTCTTCTTTAAAAATTATGAATAGGATTTGAATTTATCATTATTATAATATTAAAAAACTAAAATAAGCATTGTTGTTGGAATTGTCCTACCCTAAAATATTTTAAATTACTAGGATTATTTATTTATATTATTTTTAAGGAATACACAAGCACTCCGTTAGAAATTGCTCTTAAGCAGTAAAAAGTTGATTTAGTTATTGAATTTTTAGCGGGCCTGCGAGATATCGAGAGTTCGCCTTCTGTTAGGAAAAAAAAGAGATTACATTTTAGCTATATATTCATCGTGTTACATTGCTTTACGATTTCGTATCAACAATAAAATTTTCTAACTTAAGTTATTATTCGAAAGTGAACTAGTGTTATAAAATGAAAAAAGTATTGAATATAACACACACATATTTGTTTTGTTGTCTCCAACCAATTGAAATGTTTCCCATTTAATTTAAATTGTTAAAAACAACGCAAACATGTAACATGCCGAATGTATCTGGATGTCCTTTTTTTTCAATTGAAATAAATAGGAAATTAATAGGAAAGCTACGTTTGTCGTTTCACAAATAAGCATGTACCTAACACTTTCACCTTTCTACTTCAAAGTCCTTTGTCAAGTTCTATTTTTAAATGGTTTACATAAATCCATGACTACCCTGTTCAACAAAAGGCTTTTATTCGCTTACGAAGTTGATGGATGTCTGCTTAACGATGTATCTTCTCACATCACATAATTTATTCCCATTTACGAAACATAAATTAACAATTACCTAATGGTTGAAAACTTGAGCATGAAGCTTATATCAGATGTCTTCCGAAACCGTCTCTCTACTCTTATTTTCCGAATCTTGATATTTTTTAAGCTCCTGCTTCCAAATTGGATAAAACATACTAGTATATCTTTATTTTAACTTTCAAATGTGACAGATAAATTTTCTGATTCATTTTGGACATGAACATACAGGGTATGTTTGTATTGACTCTCACAGTCTCCATCCCCGGTTTAAAACCTCCCAAATGTATGGACCCTGACATTTCAAACTGTGAAAAGGCCTCCACATTGCAACTAGCACTGTTTTACGGTGCTTTATATACATTGACTATTGGAACTGGTGGAACCAAGCCCAACATTTCCACCATAGGCGCAGACCAATTCGACGACTTTGATCCCAAAGAAAAGGCCCACAAGCTTTCCTTCTTCAACTGGTGGATGTTCAGCATTTTTCTTGGAACCCTCTTTGCAAACACTGTTCTTGTTTATATTCAAGACAATGTAGGATGGACTCTTGGTTATGGACTTCCTACGCTAGGCCTTGCTATCTCCATCATGATTTTCTTGACTGGTACACGTTTTTATCGTCACAAGGTGCCTGCAGGAAGCCCTTTTACTAGAATGGTTAAGGTTATAGTTGCTGCTTTGAAGAAGTGGCATGTGCCCATTCCAAGTGATCCTAAAGAATTTTATGAACTTGAATTGGAAGTGTACACAAAGAAAGGAAAGTTCAGAATTGATTCCACACCCTCATTGAGGTAAGTATCTCATCGACATCAAAAAAAGGAACATTTTTGGTATGCAATTAATGTGCAACCATAATCAACCGAATGCAACTTGCATTGATCTGGATCAAGTATCGTAAAATTAATTATAATAAAACATCCAAACTAGTATCTGCAAAACTTGAAATTTTGATACGGTTTCTTAAAATTTTGTGCAGGTTCCTCAATAAGGCTTGTGTGAAAACAGGCCCAGCAGATGAATGGACACTAAGCACAGTGACACAAGTAGAGGAAACAAAGCAAATGTTGCGCATGATTCCTATTTTATTTGCTACGATTATTCCAAGCACGATGATAGCTCAAATAAATACGCTCTTTGTGAAGCAAGGCACAACTCTAGACAGGAACATCGGCTCCTTTAAAATTCCTCCAGCAAGCTTAGCAGGATTCGTTACATTGTCCATGCTTGTATGTGTCGTGCTCTATGACAGAGTTTTTGTTAAAATTATACGAAAATGGACAAATAATCCAAGAGGTATAACTATTCTGCAAAGGATGGGGATAGGTATAATCTTCCACATTGTTATCATGACTGTTGCTTCACTTATGGAAAGGTATAGACTTAGTATTGCCAAGGATCATGGTGTAGTCGACAATGGTAAACAAGTTCCATTATCTATATTTATTCTTCTACCACAATTTATCCTTATGGGGACAGCTGATGCATTTTTGGAGGTGGCTAAGATTGAATTTTTTTACGATCAAGCTCCCGAAAGTATGAAGAGTCTTGGAACTTCTTATTCAACAACTAGTTTGGGAATTGGAAGTTTCTTTAGTAGCTTTCTTCTTACGACTGTGTCGAATATAACCAAGAAGAATGAACACAAAGGGTGGATTTTGAATAACCTCAATGCTTCTCACCTGGACTACTACTATGCATTTTTTGCAATACTCAACTTCTTGAATTTTATCTTCTTCTTAGTTGTGAGTAGGTACTATGTATATAAGGCGGAGGTTTCGGATTCAATGGAGGTGCTTGGAGAAGAACTGAGGGAATCCAGAAGATCTGATCAGGATTCAAGTAGAAGATCTAGACAAAGTTAGTAAGGAAAGCTTAGCAAAAGTTAGCAACAATAACATCTACACTTTGTTAAATAGCCTAAAACTTTCTTCACATATGTTGTTTATTAGGAGTGTATTGCGCCTTCAATTCTCTTCCCTTCAGTTGATGCTTCCATGTATTTGATCAAATGACATAAATTTTATACATCTATGTGAAAGATGTAAAGCGTTCACTATATACTTGTTTCAAATTGGTATATGAAGCCACTGGTTTCAAAATTGCAACATCATCTAAACTACACAGTTATTCAAGTCCAGTACTGTACATGAAAAAATGAAGCCTTTCTACATTCTTGTTTATTATACATTTGGGAAAAAAAGAAGAAGCTCTTTACCTCCTCTTTGACAATTGGAATGTCTTTTTCAAGAAAATGTTAGCGGCTTGATCATTTCTATGGCACAAGACTCTTAAAATAGTATTGGGATCCGACCTACCCCATCTTCCGGTTGTTTGTGGGATAGGCAGTTTTTGCCCTGCCCCAACAGCATCTGTCCCGTTAATCTCAGTGAAAACAATGCTAAAATCTTCCACAAGCTGTTCTGTGGACTGTCCCATCAACCCTACCACACCTTCCACTGTCTCTGACTCCTTATCCACTACCTCTTCCGCGATCAATCCTTCACCAACTGTGGAAAAAACTTTCTTTAAGCTATCAAAATCCTCCTCAATCATAGGGTGTTCTTGCCTAGTAAACGCCCGAGAACCTCCTCCGGCTAGCAAAATCATAAGATATGCATCAAAAGTTGCCTTCATCACTTCTTTTATCGCCAATGGTTGGATTCTGTCTGTTACTATTGCCCCTAAAAGTGTAAGATTTTGCTTGAGAACCTTCAAAGCTGGTTTTATACGTGCATTCTCTATGTCATGAACATATACGCTCCCGTAGAAAACAGAATTTGAATCAAGGAATATTAGACGATAGGCTGCAACTTCTGAGACATGTTGTATGGCAGCCTGAATGGCAGTTCGTGTTTCTTCGAAGTAGGAATTGCCAAGCTGGTGACTCCGATTGTTGAAGCGGTTGTTTGCTGAGGGGACTATTTTAGGGGATAAAGTAAGTGTTTTGTCGAACATGTGCAGCTGTGAAAGTAGGTAATGCAAGGTGTTGAGACGAATGTACATGCGTTGTGTTCCACGACTGGTTGAAGGCCGAGAATGGCGTTCTTCATTAGAAACTGTGTTGATTGAATTATCCGTGGGAGTGCAAGAAGGGGCTGTGCAAGAAGGAGCAGCTTTCTTCCACAACATGAAGAACTTCGAGTCTCGGTTGCAGCGTGTGAGAGGAGGCAGAGTGGGAATATAGCTCTGTTTTGATCCTGTTTCAGAAAGACGATCACATATTGAGTTAAGTTAATTATATGCTAAAACATTAATTCTACAATTTGGTAGAATATGACTTAAAAGCTAATTATCCTCAATTGATTTCATGTCAATAATAATTGTTTTAAAAGTAAATCAGTTGCAAGTGAAGACAGAACTTAGAAGTGGCATTTCATACCACAAGATGAAGCAAAAGTAGTGTATTCCTGGAATGCGTGCTGTAAACCCTCTGCTATGTCAATAACCAAGTCCTCAGGCATAGGTATTGGAATTTCAAAGAATTCTTCCAGTGCTATCTTTGCATGTTTCAGTAGCTCTGCTACAGATTGTGAATAAGGCTCATTCTTCGATTTTGGATTCCATGTCTAAAAAATTATATGTTAGTGACCAACTATATGTGCTCCATTTCCAACTTGTGTTGCAAGAACATGAGTTTTACAAATCATTGGTGGCTTTATGTTCAGCAGATGTGTATTACATTTGTTACAAGAAATTTTCAACTCATAATCAATACAAGTACTTACTTCAGTTTCTTTAGCTCTTTGGAGAAGTTCGTTCCCCACTCTCAACCTTTCTTGAACCCAGTGTCTTACAGATTTCATTATGATTGAATCAACTTCATATGGTTCCATTTCTCTAACAATTGTTTTGCCGCCATCTTCACTCTCTACCGAGTCTTCCACCACCATCTGAACTAAAACCTTTTCAAGCTTTCCAGCCCTTTGCAAAACTTCAAGCGTCTCATTTGTAAGTGAGGACGAATCAGATAAGTATTGCCTTAGTAAGGTTCCGTAGCAAGTGTGTAGTGTCACAACTGCAACACCTGCTGGAATTGGGTGCCACTTCTTTAGCACATGACTATAAGTTTCCTTCTCCATGTTTGCCAATTCCTCTGTGGCCTGAGCTATATGAAGAAGAGCTTTGCCAACTTCTTCTACTTCAACCACATTGACATTAACATTTCCGTTATCAAGCATCTGCATATAAGATACACAAAACAATTAACTACTTGAAGCAAAAGGTTTATATACATTTTTTACTTTCTAAAACTTAAACAGTTCATGAACACTGATCAACATTTAGCAATTTGGCATGTCTGCATTACAAACATACATTCTGTTGTCACAAAAAAAAAAACAAGAACTTACGTTTGTGAAAGCATGTCTTAATGATGACCTAATATAAAGATCAACTCTATTCCCACTTAACTCCGAAGATGTATCTTTATCTTGCAAAGTTGAAGTAGAGCCCGGGACATCCTCCTCCAAGATCCTGGAAGCTGAGAACACCAGTGGTAAAATGCTCTCCATCAACCCTATATTTTCCCTACTAAAATTAGCATGGTAATCAAGCAATCTCTTATCACACCATTTTTTCATGGAGCTCAATGCTTGGGCTAACATCTTCACGTATATAGGTTCCCGATCCCCCTTTTTTGCATCATTTGCTACCTCTGCCAACATAGCAAGTGAAGCTCCAAGAAGATCACCCTCCACTTTCCCGGTCTCAATATATTGCTCGAAAAGCACCCAAGTAAAACACAAGTTGTGAATGGACCTATTGATGCCCAATGTCGACCATGTCTTCTTCATAAGTTCAAGAAGCTCGTCAACCTCATCAAGCACACTTGTATTATCCTTCAAGTCAAAAACTGAGTAGAGAAGAGATATGTATAAGTGTATGTTGAGGGGATATCCATCAGCCCAGTGACACACATCAGTTGTTGATCCATCAGGGCTTCTCCATGCTAATGCAACTATAGTATTACATAACGCTTTCATTGGTTCAGAGTTTTTTCCAGTGTCTAGTGGTTTTTCTTCACAAGAATTGATCATTTCACGAAGACGCATTGCAAATTCATTTGTTTTTTCTATTGGGATAGAAGGGTAGTGGAGTAGCCCTACCTCAAGAAGTTTGAGCTGACGCTTTTGCCATACATGGTACTCGACTGGATTGTTGAATTCGGCAGGCTTTAAATGTCGAAGCAGCTCTAGTGGAAGGATTATGGTCTCTGCCCTCCTCCCTACCTGCAAATATGTTATGCACATGATGTAAAGTCAGTAATCAGTTTTTTTTTTTATGTTAAAAAACATTGAAGGAGGCAACTGCAACTCGCGTAAAAAGAAACTTCAACATATTTACAACATTAAAACAAAAGAAAGAAGAAAGAAATCATGGCGGCAATTATTTCAGACACAGAAACAATACAGAACAAGAATTGGAATCAAGATGGCTAATTACATACAAATCAACCAAAAATGATTAGAACACATTCAAATAATGCATTACACACCTATGTTGAATAGGAAACTGTAACTTTTTTATGATTTTTAAACAACAAAAATAATATAAAAGTGTGCATAATATATACTTGGCCAACAAGAGTCCTCATGAGCGTTTTTCTGAGTCTATTATCACTTTGCTCTGTGACCCTCATTTGTTGCCTCATTATCTCTGCAGATGTGAGCGGCCGTTTCTGCCTAGACTGCGCCAAGGATTGAGAAAATACCGGACTCCCCGACCCATCACGTTCCCTGGGTGAACCCCGAGGCGAAGCTGGACTCGAGCCCCACGAGTTAGTCCTTCTAGAAGTTATTGAACGCCTCAACATTTTCAACCCCAAAGCCCTTTTTATCCTGCTTGTGGGTGCCATCCCAACCCCGGATTCCTTCTTGGGGGACCCCTGTCTGGAGAAAATACCATGATGATCATGATTGTCAATAGAAGATGGGTGAAATGAAAGTGTGGTACGTCCTCCAAAACCAGGTGAGGAACGGCATGATGTGAAAAAAATTTCATATGCGGCCATGCAAAGGTCGTCTTGATCGAGGCCTTCGATGTGACTGCCAAAAGGCCATCCAAGGTGGTCAGCGGTAGAAGTCTCCGCCGTGTCATGTAACATGTTGTACGTGGGAGTACAAGTAGATGAAGGGAGGAACAGCTACCTGCAGCCACCTGATAGTGTTATTCTATACTTATGATCAGTGTATTTTATAAATTGTATTGATGAACATTTGACTTGATGGATTATTATGAGAAAAATGAAGAGGAGAAAAGAAGAAATGTAGAGAGAGAAATGAATGAATTTCATGGAGAGAGGAGAGAAATGGAGAAGGACAAGGGACAAAGGAAGGGTGAGCATTGTTTTGCGAAGAAATTGACATACAATGTTGGACATTTTGTTTATGTTGTCTTCTTTGTATTTTCAGAGGTCACTCTATTTTTAGTCAATCACGTTGATATATAGGATTAAACAAAATATTTGAGGAACAAATCTTATGAGAGAACAATTTATAAACTTCATGCTCAGTGTATATGTTATCAGAGAACAAATCTCCGTAAGATGAAATGTGTAGCTACTGTTGATAACCACATATCACAAAAGTCAGCGACTCAGATTTGACTTGTTCCACAACCTCGATGCCACTATTATATCTTCATGGCCTGGCTTTAGCATGATTTTGTCTAGTCCACTTCCTAACATCCTACATTGTTATATACATCCCCGATCTAAACTCATGTTTATCCAGGGCCAGATTCCAGACACAAACACTTTGGTTTCCCATAATGTCCTCCTGTACACAACGACACGGGCAAACGTTCAACCAAAATAAACAGTTTAATATAGGCAATATCACATAAGACACAACGTGAAGCACACCAATTTAAAGCAAATTGAATTAGGGCAACTGTACACACTCCATAAAAGTACCCTTTTATCAGTAATTACCGCCAAAATTAATAGTTGAGCAATTAGGATGACCAGACCCGCAGTGTGAATTACCAGAACCATAAAGCATCGACTGTGGTTATTTTTAAAAATTGAAGCCTAACTAGATGAAGTTTATGTGATCTAATTCAATTGCTGAATTTATGGAGTTAAAGAACCACCGTAACAGCACCCATATCCAAATTTCCATTTAATAAATTTTCAGTGTACCATATTCAGAGAAAGCCCGAGTGCCATTTGCATTTCTTAGTGCGTTCTAATCCAGGATTTTCACCAGAAAAGCCATTGCCCCTGACACAGTAACCTCTTCCCATATAACGGTTACCACCACCACCACCACCACCCCGATTTTCTGGAAGACCCCTTTTAACTTCTGTCAGGACTCTGAATTCGTAGAGGGAATTACTCTCAATTTTAAGTTTTCATTCAGTCAATGCCTCAACTCTCAATTATAGAGTTCTTTATACAGGAATACATTACATATCGTATAATATAAGTTTCCATCGAACTTAAACTTGTAATTGGTAACTTATAATTAAGAAAACTACTAAATAAGTAAACTGTTAATCTATAGATATATAATATAATAAATACATATGGATCCTCACAACTTCGACCTTCTCTCCATCCAAATCATGATTATTCTTATTCTTCAGTATCCTACACAAATGCTAGAAACTCGCACACAATCAAATTTTGAAGGAACAAAATTAATGATGATGGCTTCGTTATAAATACACTTCTCTGACTGGACATGTATAAGGAAAAAGGCATTCTCTTACCACACCACACAGGAGTTACATATTCATGTGATTCTTCCAATTTATGAAGATAGATACTTATGAAAACAAAAAATACATTACAAAGTTCTAAATAGCGACAAACAAACTCCCACCACTTCAGACTTTTGTTTTAAAACAATAAAAGACGAATTCACACTTTAAGCTTTTCTACTTTAGCGCGATCATACATCATCCTGATCAGTAGAACAATAATGGAAAGAAAGAAAATGGAACAGATGACACAAACAGTAATGGCAAGGCCAAGTGATTGGTCTAGCACGACATATGTTCCTGCTATGAATGTCAACATCATTGCTATAACTGAAACAATGTTGAGTACTGTTGAAACAGCATCGAGTTTTGCCACTTGGTCAGGATCTTCGTACATAGAAGAAATGAAATAGATAAATAAAGAAGTTAATGACAGTGCCAGAGCCAATGCATCTGATACCATGAATGTATTGAAAGCCGTCTTTTTCGAAAGAAGTACGAGTCCCTGATCAGGTTCCCCGCTTTGATGGTATCCCCCAGGCATCGTAAATCCTACAGTAAAAGTCACTGTAGTTATGAGTGCGGTAACAATAATCTGAGTGTTGGTTCTACTCCTGTACCGATCAAGCTCTTCTTTCATCTCTTTACGCTCTTCTGCAATCAACAACTTCTTGGCTTTCTTAAATGCAGCATCTTTTTTCGTCCGTTCACTTGGGGGTACTAAACTTTCATGTGTATTCAGTTTCCCTTTGATGCCTCTACGCCAAAACATCCAATGCTGATTAGCTTGGGTGTCGTCAAGTGCCTGTTTAATTCTTACCTATAAATGAAGAATGAGAGAATTATTATTTATTAATCAGTCCTACATAACTCTTCTGTTCTAAGACATCTAATAAAATGAGTTTAGTCTACGAAATTTTCTTTTAGTAATTAATAATTAAAAATTACTATCATAATATTCAACCATAATTAACCTTCTCATGTGAGGGGTTCAATTTTTTAAAATAATAAATGAATGAGATTTTATTTACGGTCAAAATTGAGTCAATTTGATCATAAAAAATCAAACTAGAGAAATTGAAATGGAGGGAGTATATATGTTGGTTTGTTTCAAATGAAATTAAGGAGGGAGAATCAAAAATTTACTAATTTTGTAAATATTTGATGATAAAATGGAACTACCATTGGTGAATCTTATTTTAACAATGAAATGTACTTTTTTATTTCAAATTATAACAATAGTTATAGTAATTTTAGTTTTAATATTGGACTTACTCCTATGAACATAATAAAAAATAATGTTAATTCAAGACATGAGTTTTGTATATTGCTCCAATAACATGCTACTTTATTATTAAGATAATAATATGTTTAAATTATAATACGAGGGAATGAAAAAGATGTGGGAAATTAATCTTTTATTAATAAAAATAAGATAGATGCTCCTACCTTAAAAATATGTAGAGTGTTGAGACATTGGACTTGCTATTAGAGCATGTGTAATTACCCTTAACCCACATGATTAAAATAGATCAATTTTGTCAAAAAAGATGTTACGAATCCCAATTTTTTTTCTAATGATGATATGTCAATGTATAGATAATAATTTTATTTAATAATATGGGATCATAGGTATATAATGATGCGCGTTAAATTAAAATTTGACACGTCTCATGTCATATAAAAAAATTTGAAAAAATATTGAAAAAGGCCCTTAATCTCACAATTCTAGAGCAAATGATCCAAAATATCACAAATTAGAAAAATGACCCTTGGTATCACACACAAACACAACTAAAATTTGCATTTATCAAACAACTAAAATCATTGGTTTTGTTAATGGGTCTTGAACGGGGCCTGCAGAAATTCGAAGGTAACACATATTTTTTATGCGTTGTTTGTTTGGGATACGCATGTTTATCATGCGATTGCACTATGAAAGCATCTTTTAGATGCGTTTTCAAAATTTCACTTATTTATTATTTTCTTATATTTATTTTTATATTCTAAAATTAATATTAATGTAAATAAAAATGTATTTTGTAAAAATGTAAATAAAAAATGCGTTTTTAAGTGATAAAAATGACCATTTTTCCGGATTGTGAGATTTTTGGCCATTTTTTCTAAAATTATGATAGAAATGGCCAATACCCAAAAATATTTGGGATACCTTTTATTTTACAAATACCTAATACCTTTAAACATGCTCCTGTGCTAAATAAAATGTCTTTGACAAAAGCTTTTCCTATAATTGGTCAATTTCTTTATACTTTCATTTTGTATTCTGTATATCTCAAAAGTGTTGATATGCTAAAAAATGTTAAAATGTGAAAATTGACTATATCTACTACTCAACTCTACATACTTTATACATTAAATAATAAATATCGTTATGATCTATTACTTTCTTTTACTTTTTTTTTATTATATTTAATATATTTTAAAAAATTTATACATACAATAAATAGAAAAAAATAAGAATGTCCCAGTTAGCTTTGTATAGGAGGAGCCAAGGGTACTAACCTGATCGCCTATGATTTCGTCTTCTGAATATAATGTGTCCCAAGGAGTCCAGTTTTGGTTATTTTTTGCCATCCTATCAACTCTGTTATGCTTTATGAGCTCACGTACATAGCAACCTTGACTGACCAATACATGGAGAGGTGTATTGCTACTATCATCCTTTTGGTTCAAAATCTTGTCTAAATATTCTTCTGGACAATTCTTTAAAATATAATGTACCATCTCTTTGTCGCTATTTTTAGCCGCCAAATGAAGTAGATTCAGACCAAAAGACCGTTCTAAGTAAGAAGAAGCCGGTAATAACTGGAGAAGTTTTATAGCTGTTGAAGTTTTTCCAAGTTTGACGGCTAAACAAAGTGGTGTTGACATCGAAACGTTATCCGGTAGTTTGTACCCGATTTCTAGTTGCGTTTCTACTAAGATATCGAGTACTGAATCAAATTCGTAATATACGGCTAAGTGGAGGGGTATCCATCCGTCATCATTGTAGGTTACAAGCTGTTTGTCCTCTTCCAGAACACGGAGCACCTCTTCTGCAAATTTTTATTTGAAAATTAAATTTTAGTACTAGATCACACAAAATTGTCATCCTCAGTTTACCCCCGCTAACTTTAACTACTCTCGCCATTAATGATAAATAAAAAAATTAAAAATTACATATTAAAGTAGATTAAAAATTCTTTTCAGTGATTCATTTTTTATTTTATTAATTGATAAAATCTTTATAAACTTCGTTAAGACTTGTCAAAAGTCAAATGTGACAACCACAAAGTTAAGGAAAGAGTAATTAATACTATTTTTTCCACCATGCACCCTTATACACGCCTCTTACAACCATTATTTCTTCCACTATGCCCACTCATATATTTAAATATTGATCGGTCTTATCATTTTACCCACTTTTTCTATTTTTTCACAAAATTACTCTTTTTCTTAAATTTCGTATCCAAAATAAATGTACACAATTGAATGGGATGAAGTGAATATTAAATATTTACTCGGATAAAAAAAAATACTATTACACTATCTAAAAAAAATTCAAATCAATTGATAATATGTTAGGTCAAAATAATATAAACGATTTATCGCTCAAGATTTAAGAAAATTGTATTATTGATCTGGGATAAAATAATAAATAAAATTATTATATTAATTATCAAAAATTATTATATTCTCTTTTAATATTATGGGTAAAGAGTCAATAAAAATAATTTTTCATAACGTAAAAATGGTGAAACATGTTATTAAAGAACAAAATCCCGGCCGAATTAAGGAGTTCGACTTTTAATATATATATATATATGTAATTAATTAGTAAAAAAAAAAGAAAAAAAATCTCAACCAACAAATATGAAGATTTTTTTGGTAGATAAATCGAGGCCACTTCAATCTAAAATGTTTGATCTTTTTGAAGTTTAAGCACATATTTTTTAAGGCAATCCTTTTCTTGTATAATGGTTTTGATCGGACATTTAAACTTGTTTTTGATGATAAATTAACTAGTCACTTTAGTGAAAAGAAAAGCTTACGAGTATTGGGTGATGTTTAATTGGGATTATATATCTCTATTGTAGAAAATGTGGGGCAGTTCCATTAGCCATGATCAATATTATTAAATGATTATTTTATTTAATTATTTTTAATAATATGTCTATATCTGTTATGAATTAAAAACTAAGATATATAATTGCTGTATTTATTACTAAGGAACGTGGGTTTCGAGTCTCGATTTGACTGCTCTTATGTTTCGTGACTCAATCTGCCTTAACAAGATGACTATGTACCTTATTGGTCAATGATTAAGTCAAAAAACGTAGTTCTGATTTGTGGGTGAGGTCCCTTATATAGATGTTGGGAGTCTTCGAATTGGACTTGGTATAGGAGACTTGGTGGTCAAGTCTCTGAATTAGAATGAACTTTGGAGTCCTAGGAAGTAGTAAGCCGATTCCTTATCCCATGAGATTCTTTGGAGGCCAATCTACAAAGATTTATATCCCCACTAGGACTTATCTTAATAGCTGTTTTTCTCCCTTATTAATTAATTACAAAATTAATTAATATTCAGGGTTTTGGGCCTTCTTTGTTCCATCAGGCCTGATCTGGTCCATCAGGCATGATCAATGTGTTAACCTTTTTGGTCTGAATGTCATACATCTTCTAATTGGGCCTTGTAGCCCAAATCATGTGTAATTAATGCAATATTAACTACATAATCAAGATTTATGTTCTTCCCTATCATTTGCCCCCCAACTTTTGGGAAACAGTGACTAGGTTTCGCGGAAGTTACATTCATTTGTTCCCTTATAGGGTATCATTTTTGCGTAAAGTGTGGAGCGACCTACACATTTACAACGATTTACTTTTATCCCTTTTTATTTAGGAATTATCTTAATTTCCAGGAATTTTCCCTGAATTCTAGGATTTTTTTCCTTGATTTTCTGGATTTTTCCCTTAATTCTGGGATTTATTCTTAATTTCCAGGAATTTTTCCCTTAATTATGGGATTTTTCCTTAATTTTCTGGATTTTTCCCTCAATTTTGGGATTTTTCCTTAATTTTCTGGATTTTCCCTCAATTCTGGGATTTATCCTTAATTTCCAGGAATTTTTCCTTTATTTTCTAAAAAATATTAATATTTTCAGAAAATATTTTAAGGAATTTTCTTATTTTTGAGAATATTCAGAATATAAAATTCTTTTTCAGAAAACATTTTTTCTCCCTCTTTTTTTTTACACCTGGTTTGACCAGGAATCCTGTTCGACCAGGATCCTGGTCGAATTAGGCTTCTCACTGCCCTGGTCGAAAGAATTTCGAGGAGGAGGGGTTCGAGTAGGAATCCTGGTCGAATTTCGGCCATGATTTTTTCCTATATATATATTTTTTTTCGAGCAGGAAATTTTCGGTCAGGATTTTGGGTCAGAATTCCTTGTCTTGACCGAATTAGCCATCCTTTTAAGCCCTGGTCGAAGCAATTTCGACCTCAAGAGTTTCGATCAGGATTTCTATACAATTCCTGGTCGAATATGTTTAAATCCTGGTTGAAATACCCCTTTTCTTCAGCCCTGGTCGACATAATTTCGACCTCAACTCATTCGACTAGGAATGTAATGCAAGTCCTGATCGAATTGGGTCAGGATATTAACCTTTTATTCCTATTTTCCTGGGCCTTTATCTGGGTTTTGTATTTGGGCTCTTATTCCCCAATTAATTAGGCCCTTTTTTGGGCTTACCTCTTATTGGGATGACCTTTGCCCTAAACCTGGACTTGATTTTTTCATGGGTACATATTATTGACCCTGGGCCTTTTCTTAACTGGGTCTGGATTCTCTTGGGCCAACCCTTTAGTGGGTTTTAATCTTGGGCCCATTTCTTAAATCTGGGCTTTTCCTTTTGGCTCCTGTCCAACTTTTGGTCCCTTTTTCTGGGCTTAATCCCTTTACTGGGCTTTTTTGGACTAGGCCCTTTGCCTATGTTTTCTATCATGGGCTTTTTTACAGGTTTTAATATCCAAAGCCCATTCAAACTTGGGCTGGGCCTAAATTCTTAAGCCTGACTTCCGGAATATTCTGAAATTTCTAGATTATTCCAGATTTTACCATAATTTTCTAATTTTTTTCTAAAATAATCTGGAACATTCCAGATTCTTCCATTTTTGGGCCCAAATGGGCTTTTTTGAGGCCCAATTTGGCTTTCAAGTGCCTATATAAGAGTTGAGGGGGAGTGTGTTTCTTCACACTTCTCATTTCAATCCTCAAGCTTCCAAACACTCTCCTCTTCTCCCTCCTTCCTCATTTTAGCAAATTTCCGGCCAAGTTTCTTCCAAGGTTTCCAAATTTTTTCAAGCTTTTTATTGATGACTGACAAGAATTCCGAGAGAGCGGCCAAGATAGACTCGACTACAAAACGAGGTAAGGATATCGAAATCCGCTCTTCCTATATTTCTTTGATCGATATGATTAACACTAGGGGGTTGAATATCCCTCCACTGCACATCTCGATTCTTTTAACCATTGTAACACTTGGCACAACATAGATTACGATAAATTAAATGCACGTTATAACGTTCTTCCTCCTCTTAGATTAGTTCCAGTTTCTGGTGGTGACCGTACTTACCACCGGAAACCCGACACTCTTTTTATTTATACAGATGCCCTCGATGCTGGGCTTAGGTTCCCTTTTCACCCCTTCATTCCTCATCTTCTAGCTGATTTACAAATCAACCCATGTCAGCTTCCTCCAAACGCTTGGAGGAACATTTTATGTTTTAAGGTTTGCTGCCTTAGGAAAGGTTTTCCCCTATCTGTAGCTATTTTTAGGAAAGTTTTTCAATGTTACAACAGTTATTCTGGTAATTGTGGTTGGGTCTATGTCAAACAAAGGCCCAAGTGTAAACATATCTTTAAAAATGCCTCCATTTCCGATAATAACCAAAATTAGAGGAATAGTTTTGTCGGGTTACGGTGGGAGAATGGCGACTAGGGCACACTCTTCAGATCTTCCTTCAGGAAGGTTATTGATGGTAGCCTCAAATCCATTCACTTAACCCCCGAGGAAACTATTATTTATAATGAGCTTACTCGGGATGACGGCACTACCACCAGCTGGACTCTTTTAGAGGAGTTCTCCCTCATCCATGTGGGGCTATCCTCTGTTTCTCAACAGGGTATTTTTCTTCCTTTTTCAATTTTATTTCATTTCATGCCTTATTGACACCACTTATTTTGTTTTTTATTTTGTTTTGCAGCTGCTAAGGAGATCAACGAGGATAACGTGCCCCTTGTTGAGGAAACTGCTAGAATAAAGAAAGCTCGTCTTGCGGGCCTGAACACTCGAGGAAAGGCCACAGAGTCTATCTTCTTAAGGAAACACAGGGAGCCCATGTGGGAGGCTTCATCTGAGGGAGCTGAGGGTCACAGTGCTCCTATTACTGCTGCTGCTCCTGCTGCTGCTACAGGCGCCTTCCAGCCTCTATGGGGATTCCGCCGAGGGGATACCGTGGTTGGATCCACGAAACATGCTTGAGATTGGTACTACCATGGCGTGACTCCCAAAGACTTCACAGACATGGTGGCTACTCCTGATCTTAAGAGGATCAAGCTCATAGGAGCTCAGTCCTTAGCCTCAGTATGATTATTTCTTGGAATTTATCCTTCTTACTTGTAGCATTCACTTGCCTTACATCTTTATTTATTATTTCATTTCAGTCTAACGCCTATTTTCAAGGCGCTGTGAGGCAAGCCGAGTCATGGAAGAGGGCTTCTGACAAGGCCGACAATGCCCTCAGGAGGCAGCAGAAGAAGTATGCTGCTCTAGAGAAGAAGTTCAAGCGTAAGGAGGAAGAGCTCGGAGAGTCTAATGCCGAGCTGGTGGTGCTTCGGGCGGAGAAAGATAAGGCGATTGATAACTATCTAGACTCATAGGAGTTTACCCAGTCCATGAGGATAATGGATGACTCAGTCTTTCCAGGGTTTTTCAGGATTGGTTGGGACGCGGCCCTTGGGACCGTGAACGAGGCTTGTCTTGATATTAACCCGGCGGACTATGTCTGCCCTGATGATGAGTCCTTGTTGCAGAGGTTTCGTACCCGAGTAGTTGTCTCGGATCGCATCCCTCAAGACCCGCTTCTTCCTCCTCCCGAGTCTTCTTCCAGGCCTGCTGAGGATGACAGCTCTTCCTCCTCCTCCGAGACGACAGAGACTTCTAGCGAGAGCGGAGGGGATGACGACATGGACGCCGAGGGCACCTCAGCTCCTTGGAGCTTTTCCAGTCCTGCGTGGCTTATTTTCTTTATCTTATTTTCGAGACTTTATTTATCAAACTTTTGTAATATTTATTTGATCTATTTTATTTATCAGGTTTTATGCTTGCATTTCATGCACTTAGTTTACTTGCCTTGCCATAGAGATTTCAAATATATTTCGAAAACTTTCTGAATTTCATAAGTCATTGGGATTCATCCCTTACACAAGTCTTAATAAACTTCAAAATAAAGCTAACACATGTAAATCCTAAGCAAGCAAAGCTTCAAGGTGCTTTTCAACCTATTTGTCACCTTGACAAGCCAGCTTGTAGGTTCCTCTACCTTGAACACTCTTGATCTTGTATGGCCCTTCCTAATTTGGGGCAAACTTCCCTTTCTTTCCTACACCAGAAGCTTCTACCTTCCTCAAGACTAAGTCACCTTGTTTGAAAAACCTTTCTTTAACCCTTAGGTTGTAGCAGAACGAAGCCTTTTTCTGATATTCCACTATCTTCGCATGTGCCTCATCTCGCACTTCGTCAATTAGATCCGGGGCCAACCTTTGCCCTTCCTCATTTTCCTCAGCATTTAAAGCTTAATTCTTGGGGGAGGAATACGATATCTCCACGGGAACAACTGCTTCTGCCCCATATGCTAACATGAAGGGAGTTGCTCCAGTCGTGATCCTACAGGAAGTCCTATAGGCCCATAGTATTGGGAGTATCTCATCCACCAAATTATTCCTCGATTTCTCGATTCTCTTCTTTAGTCCATCCAGGATTATTCGATTCGCCACTTATGCTTGCCCATTGGCTTGCGGGTGAGCCACGAAGGTGAACTGTAACTCAATTTCATTTTCTTCACAGTACTTCTTGAATTCCTCGTTGTTGAATTGTGTTTCATTGTCAGTGATTAGGATGCGGGGAATTCCATACCGGCACATGATATTTTCCCACAGGAATTGTGCAACCTGCTTAGTTGTGATTTTGGCCAAGGGCTTGGCTTCAATCCACTTGGTAAAATAATCGATGGTTACAATCAAAAATTTCCTTTGTGCCGTGGCCATGGGGAAATGCCCAAGTATATCCATTCCCCGCATAGCAAAGGGGATGGGTGAGTTGATAGAGGTCAGCATCTCGGGGGGTTGTCTAACGACCGGTGCGTGTTTCTGACAGCGGTCACACTTCTTCACATATTCTTTGGCATCAGCCTTCATTTCTGGCCAATAGAAGCCTAAACGGGTTATCTTATGAGCTAAGGCCCTGCCCGCCAAGTGTTTCCCATAAATACCTTCATGTATTTTTTCAAGAGCTAAGCGTACCTCATCGGGCCTGAGACACCTTAAGTGAGGAACCACGAAAGATCTTTTATACAGAATCCCATCTATCAAAGAGTACCTTAGTGCTAGAACAGCTAACTTCCTTGCTTCAGTAGCATCATTTGGCAACCAACCGGTTTGAATGTGGGCCTTAATGGGATCTATCCATGACGTCCCCAGGCCTATAGGAGCTACAAGCTTAACATCTATGCTCCGTGTCTTCAAAACACGGAAGTATACACTTCCCGAACTTTCTTCTATCTCAGATGAAGCAAACTTTGATAATGCATCTGCCTTAGCATTTTCCTCCCTTGGAATGTGCTCGACATGGCATTCACTGAATTGGGTCATCACAGCTCTTACTAGGCGGACATACTTAGCCATCGTATCATCCCTTGCCTCAAACTCTCCCTTTATATGGGATACGACCAGCTTTGAATCTCCACGAACTTTTAAGTTCTTGACTCTAAGTGTCCCTGCTAGGCCGATGCCAGCTATCAGAGCATCATATTCTGCCTCATTGTTCGTGGTCGGGAAGTCTAATTTCATGGAATACTCAATCAAGAACCCATCGGGGCTTTGTAAAACCAAACCTGCTCCACTTGAGTTTATTTTTGACGCTCCATCAAAATAGAGAACCCAATATTCTTTCTCCTTATCATCCTCTTCTTTGTCCCCCTTATCAACTTCCTTGTCTTGAGGTATGGTATCTTCCTGCCCCCCGACTTCTTGGTTGGGTATGGTACATTCCAACACGAAGTCAGCTAATGCCTGGGCTTTTATTGCCGTTCGTGGCTTGTACTTGATGTCGAATTCTCCCAGCTCTATTGCTCACTTGATCAACCTTCCAATAGCCTTGGGACTATGAATGATATTTCTCAGGGGCTGATTTGTTAGCACCTCAATTTGATGAGCCTGAAAGTAAAGACGTAACTTTCTTGAAGCCATTACCAAGGCTAGAGCAAATTTCTCAATAGTTGAATAATTCAACTCAGCATCATGCAGAATTTTGCTAACATAGTATACGGGTTTCTGGATTTTTAGTTACTCCTTAACCAATACAGCGCTCAAGGCACTCTTTGAAACCGCTAAGTACAAGTATAAAATTTCATTCAAAGCTGGCTTGGCCAACAACGGGGCATGGGCCATATATTTCTTCAATTCCTCAAATGCCTTATGGTTTTCCTCACTCCATACAAAGTCCTTAATGTTCTTTAGGACTTGAAGAACGACAAGCACTTGTCCCCTGACTTGGAGATGAATCGTCCCAGCGCAACAACCCTTCCTGTGAGCTTTTGAACATCCTTGACAGTTTTTGGTGGCTCCATGTCCAGGATTGCCTTTATTTTATCGGGGTTGGCCTCGATCCCTCTCTTGGAGACCATCAATCCCAAAAATTTTCCAGATCCTACTCCGAAAGCACACTTCGTAGGATTTAACATCATCTTGTGGTACCTCAGGACTTCAAAAGCTTCCCTCAAATGGGTTATATGATCAGTCTTTACTAGACTATTGACTAACATGTCATCAATATAGACTTCCATAGTCTTGCCAATAAGATCCTTAAAAATTTTATTTACCAACCTTTGATAGGTGGCTCCTGCATTCTTAAGACCAAATGCCATAACAAGATAACAATAAACACCAAAGTCAGTGATGAATGATACCTTTGGAATGTCATCCACTAAATCCATCCATGAAGCTCAGCATCTCATGCCCAGCAGTGGCATCTATCAAAGTATCAATCCTTGGCAACGGAAAATAGTCCTTAGGGCATGCATCATTCAGATCAGTGAAGTCTATACACATCCTCCATTTTCCATTGGTCTTCTTCACCATTACAGGATTTGCTAACCATTATGGAAATTATATCTCCTCAATGAAACCGGCCTCTAAGAGCTTCTCAACCTCCTGTTTTATATCTTCTTGTCTTTCCGGGGCAAAGTTTCTTTTCTTTTGCTTCACTGTCTTCCGATTTGGGTCCACATTCAACTTGTGAGTAATCAGTTCTGGATCTATGCCTGGCATATCAGCTGCTGATCATGCAAACACATCACTATTTTCTTGCAAAAATCTCACCAACTTCTCTCTAAGGGGCTCCTCGAGTGTGGCTCCAATGAAAGTCATCCTCTCAGGATTCTCGGGGGCTAAAGAAATCGAAACCAAGTCTTCTGCTGGCTTTCCTCTTTTCTCATCATTCTCTCGGATATCCATATCTTCAATAGGAAGAACCCGCCCCCAACTCCATCTGCCCTCAAAGAGGCTACATAACAGCTTCTAGCCATCTTTTGATCTCCTCTCTCTTCTCCAATCCCATTCCGGGTGGGAAACTTCATAACTGAATGGTAGGAGGAAGGGACTGCCTTGAAGGCATGTATCCCTGTTCTCCCCATGATAGCATTATAAGTTGAACTAGCCTTTACCACCACAAAGTCCAACATCTGCGTTGCTTGCCTTGGTTCCTGACCTATGGTGGTTGACAACTTGATTATCCCTTCCACGGGGCACTCTACTCCCGCAAATCCATATATCGACATGTCGGTTGGGGTCAACTGGGAGTCGTTATATCCCATCCTTAGAAAGGCGTCATGGAGCAAGATATCCACAGAAGCACCATTATCCACAAGAACTCTCTTGACCGGGCTATTTCCTATTATCGGTGTTATGACCAGCGGGTCGTCATGAGAAAATTTCACACCCTCTAGGTCAGAATCATCAAAAGCCAATGTCACTTCTGTCCTGTCCCTCTTCGGGGCTTCTCCAACAATATGCATAACCTCTCTAGTATATGCTTTTATGGAGTTCCTGCATAATCCAGCAGCAGTTGGTCCTCCAAAGATCGTGTTTATCACAGGCCCTCGAGGTCGCGGCCCTCCAAAAATTGCGTTTATAACCGGTCTTCTAGGCTGGGGATTCCGCCCCTGATCGTTTTGGTCCCTCCTACGATCTTCAAAGTTTTTCCTTCCATTATTACTCCTATCCCCTCCTTCTCCAGTGTATTTGTTCAATCTTCCTTTTCGAATGAGGAACTCAATTTCATCTTTCAGCTGCCTACACTCATCGGTGTCATGACCAACATCTTTGTGAAATCTGCAATACTTGCTCTTATCTAGCTTGGCAGGATTAGCCTTCAAAGGCTTAGGCCAACGAATATCTCGATCTTTCTCGATTTCCATCAAGATCTGGCTTCTAGAAGCATTCAGCTTAGCGTATTCAGTGAACTTTTGCCCAGGTCCTCCCTTCTTGGGGGTTGAATCAGGGTTTTGCTCGGTTCTAGGATACTTATCCTTAGCGATATACTTCAGATCAGTTTTCCGCTTCTTGCCTCCAGTGGGCTCATTACTCACTACGGTCTTCCTCATGCTCTCTTCCACCTTAATGTACTTCCCTGCCCTATCCTGGAGCTGCAACATGCTTTCAGGAGGGCGTTTGGCCAAGGATATCTTGAAAAACTCATCCCTAATTCCTTGTTGCAGTGCTATCATTGCGACCTTGTCATCAAGGTCCGGGACTTTTAAAGCCTCTTTTGTGAAACGATTAAGGTAGTCTCTCAAGGATTCCTTTGCTCCATGCACAATGCTCATGAGGGATGCTGAACTTTTCTCATGCACTCTCCCACTGATGAACTGTTTAATGAAAGCCTGACTTAATTCTCTGAACGACCCAATAGAGTTTGGGGGTAAACGACTATACCACCTTTGAGCCATACCCGACAGGGTTTAAGGAAATGCCCGACACTTAATAGCATCATTCACGGGCTGCAACAACAATGCATTAGAGAATGTCCTAACATGATTAGCGGGATCTCCCGTGCCATCATAAGCTTTGATAGTTGGCATCTTGAACTTCCTTGAGATATGGGCATTCATTATATCTTCAGTGAAGGGCGGAGTAGGATCATCAGGATCTCCAAGGGGAAGAAGATTGCTTGGATCAGCCCTTGGGACAACAACCCTTCTCTGTACTGGACCATCCAGGTCTATGATAGGAGGAGGATTTCTCCCCCTAGGAGGTACTGGGGGTCTGGTGGTCTGGTGCGGCTCCAAGTCGCGCCTCAGCCTTTGAATCTCAGCCTCGTGAGCCCTGATCCTTTCCTGCACTTCTTGGGGATTCGACCCTTGGGTGCTTTGAGGACGTTGGCTACCATCAGCCATCGGCCCTTTACCAGAACGTCTCCTTCTTGGGGTTACTTCATCATCCGAAGATTCAGAGCCCCTCTCAGTGTAAGGACCAGAAAATTCCTGATCTTCAAGGATAGGAGCCAAACCTCGTATGTATGGGGGCGATTGCCCTCGTGCTTCACTCCATCCAGCATGTCCACTTCCTCCAACCCCGTGGTAAAGGGGCATCCCATAAGGGGGTTAGTAGTCACAACAGTTGAATATTCGTACCCGATAGGTCGAGAATTCACAGGTGCATGTAGTTGTTGAACTTGGGGATTCGTACCTTGAATAGCCGAGGGAATCATCCCTTGTGGCTGAGGTTGAGTTGCCTCTATCTGGGCTTCTCCTTGGGTAGCTGCATAAGTTGAATGAGGAGGTATCTCCACGTTTGACGAAATCACTTGGGTTGTCCCCGATGGTGTTCCTTCCTCAAGAGCTCTAATTGTTCTCCGTGTTCTCGCCATGGTTGTTGTTGTGCTTTTCCCATAGACGGCGCCAAATGTTATGGATTAAAAACTAAGGTATATAATTGCTGTATTTATTACTAAGGAACGTGAGCTTCGAGGCTCGATTTGACTGCTCTTGTGTTTCGTGACTCAATCTGACTTAACAAGATGCCTACGTACCTTGCTGATTGCCAATGATCAAGTCAAAAACCGTAGTTCTGATTTGTGGGGTGAGGCCCCTTATATAGATGTTGGGAGTCCTCGAATTGGACTTGGTATAGGAGACTTGGTGGTCAAGTCTCTGAATTAGAATGGACTTTGGAGTCCTAGGAAGTAGGAAGCCGATTCCTTATCCCATGAGGTTCCTTGGAGGCCAATCTACAAAGATTTATATCCCCACTAGTACTTATCTTAATAGCTATTTTTCTCCCTTATTAATTAATTATGAAATTAATTAATATTCAGAATTTTAGGCCTTCTTTGTTCCATCAGGCCTGATCTGGTCCATCAGGCCTGATCAATGTGTTAACCTTTTTGGTCTGAATGTCAAACATCTTTTAATTGGGCCTTGTAGCCCAAATCATGTGTAATTAATGCAATATTAACTACGTAATCAGGATTTATGTTCTTCCCTATCAATATCGAACATCAAATTAATTTGAATGCTCTCTAGAATATAAATATTTATTTACATTAATTTATATTTACTATATTATAATATATGTAAACATTAAAAGTTTGGTAGTCAATCGGTCGGTAATTGCTGAGATTACTTAATACTGGAATGAGGTATATTTTGATTTAACGGTTATCTTATTATTTTGGTTATTAAAAATAAATAAATAATGTTATACACATGTTAAACTAATAAATTGTTAAATTACTAGATATAGTCTCATTATTTCGCTATAGTACATCAAAATTCATCCTACTAAACTACGATCACAGTTCATTCCTAATTCATTTAATTTTTTTACTATAAATCTATAATTATTATATGTTTATATTAATATATTAAATTTAAATATATAATTAAATAAAGGAATTTTTAAAATATATTTAAATAATAACAGAACCCGTGTATCGTACGTGATTTAAACCAGCATAATAAAGAATAAGAAAAGCTAAATAGTGAATTCAACTAGATGTTAATTACAATATTAAACAAAAGCATACAAAATTTAAAATATAATATGCGCATGATCAACCGAAATAAATGAATTATAACTTACTGTATATTTTTAATATTTAAATATATATATATATATATATATATCATGGTCGTAAAATTGGTAATCGGTACTAATCGGTTGAGGTACTGATTAGGGATTAATCGGCAAATCGGGGATTAATCAGAGGGATTAATCGGAATAAAAATCGGATATATTTAAATATTTTAATAATATTTAATATATTTACCTTATTAATTATGAAATATTTAATTCAAAAATAATTTATAAATATTAATCGGATTTTAAAAACTAGATCGGCCAAATATTTTTTAAGGATTAATCGGAGATTAGTCGGTGATTTTTTTAAAAATCGGGAATTTTTAGAACACTAATATATATCATTATATTTGAATACACGATTTTTCCATTAATGTCATGAAAAAACAATACACAATCCACATTTAAACTTGATAAAAATATAATTTCCGTCACTATCTCAGTGTCTCTGTTCTAGTCTAGCTAAGGCGGTTCCCATTTTCAAGAAGCCTCTGATCTATGACTGCATAAATAAGTTAAATAGTGATTGCATTTACCTTTATTGCGCCTTTTAATTGCATTATGAAGATCGGTGACACCTTTAGGAAGAGGAGGTTTTTTTGCAGCTTCATCATTTTCATTGGGTTGATCGGCAGCCGTATTCTCCGACACGTTTTTGGAATCGAGGAGAGCCATGAAATACTACTACTATATCTGTATATGGATCACTCGAATAACAGAAGAGACTCGAGAGAGTTAGCTTATTGTTCATCAGTACTGCATATAACTATTAATACTTGCTCACATTAACGATGTATACCTAACTTGTAGTTTGACTATTAGCTGTCTATCACATGTACACATGCTTTTTTCTTATCTAGGATTTTAGTGTCTTGTTTCTAACAACCCAAAATGTCAACTTAAGTATGTAGATTTGTTCAGATCAAGTTAAAAAGTAAAATATTAAAACTATTTTTCTATTTTTAGAATTGAAATATGTTAAATTATCAAATTATCCCTAACATGATATTTTTCAAGAGTTTTTTTATTGCGAATGTAGGAACAATTTTATCTTTTCATTATTTCTTTACAATAAAAATAAGAAAATTACTCTTAAAATAACATTTCTCACTTACAAAACCTTTAGTTAACTTCACGTTTACAACAAACAAACAGTGCAAGTCGCAAGTTAGCAAATTAATTTGGCGCACTCGGTGACATGTTTCTTCACATTTTTCACTATTTTAAATGTCATATAAACATATTTTCACATATTGTTATAATTATTTTAAAATTTAAAATCATAGTTTTACTCGTATAAGAGAAAATTATTTTTTTTAAATTCAATATGTAATAATTTACCCGGAGCCTACTAATAATTTCATTCGAAATGGCGACCGATTTACCCATCTCGACCTGGGACAGATTCCTCTCCAATAAATCAGGATCGCTCTCCTGGCTTGACGAACCCGGGTAACACGACATATATCTTTTTACAAGAGCCTTGGTCCGAACCATATACCTATCAAGATCAATATGAATTAGTCTGAAATTCTACAATTTTATGTTTTAACTAAGTGGTCCGGACCTGACACGTTATTTTTGTTCTCTCGTAACCTACCAATCCGGATCGGCAATGCAAGGCGAATCCGGCTATACATCGCTAGTCCGGACTAGAAATATTTGATGTATAGTTCGGACTAGCAATATTCTGATTAAGTTATTCCTCCCAACCAAAAAAAGAGCCAAGTCAAATTTGCAAACAACCCTTACCCGGGATAAACCCTAAACCAAAAACACACTGTTCACGAGACAATACAACAAAACACACTATAATACATACCCTGGTATAACCCTCCAACTCGGATATAACCAAAAACCCTAACCCACAAACAGTTACAAACACGAATCAAAAACCAAAATATGCTATTTTCACGAATACATACACTTATTTTCAACAAGAACATCAAGAACATCAAGAAAAACAACAAGAAACCCAGAAAAAGAAAATCACCAATTTTTTAACCCAAAAACCCCAAAACCCAAAACACATCACAAAAACACCCATATTTTGCAAACAACAATATACATCAATATCAAATTCAAACGAAATGACAAAAACGAAAATAATAGAGAACTTATGCATGTGAAATTCAAAGATAAATTCGTGAGTAATAAGCGAAGATAGAAGAGTTGAAGACTTACTGTTACGTGCTGATTCTCAATGATCAGAAGAAGCTCAAGATCTAACTGCGTTTTAGATGTCATCGGTATTTGGTGTGTCGTCAGGATTTGATGCATCATCAGTATTTGCATGTCATCAGCATTTGGAGGCGGTCAGCTGTGAAGATTGATTATGTTCGTTAGTTTGAGGGATGGATATCTGTCACGTTCTGAGTAATATGACTTTAAATATTCAGTTAAAGATATGTATCATTTTATGTTACTAATTGATAATGCATATCTTAGATTGATTTGTAGCAGTTGTGTATTATATAAACACAGTTTAGGTCATCACATATTGAATCAACTCGAGTATTATACGACCTAGAAGCTCTCAAGAACATCAGTATTTTTTGAGAGAGTTTGTAACAGTTTTTATCAGAAATATAAAGAACTGTTATATTTTTTATACTTGTTCGAAATGTTTATACAATTGTATCCAATTCCCCCTTAAACAATTGTAGTATTAATTGGGAAACAATTAGTATCAGAGTGAACTGATAATTTACTATCAGAAACGATCTAAACATGTCTCTAAACAAGTATGAAAGTATCAAAATCCCCATTCTGAAAAAGACTGAATATCCTACATGGAAGGTGAAGATGCTAATGCACTTGGAAGCTACAGATCCAGACTACCTCGACGTAATCAAAGATGGACCTTACAAGTCAACAAAATTGGTACCTTCAACTCCTACTGTTGATGAACACCTTCAGTTGAAGGAGAAGAGTGATTGGACACCAGAAGAGAAAGCTGTTGTGCTGAAGGATGCAAAGGTAAGAAACAGTTTGCATAACAGTCTTGACTCTGTAATGTCAAACAGGGTTATAGCCTACAAGACTACCAAGGAGATCTGGGATGCCCTTGAGACTCAATGTCAAGGAACCACGACCATCAAGAAGAACAGAAGGGTTGTTCTAATTTAAGAATATGAACATTTTGAGGCCAAGTCTTATGAAAGTCTCACCGACATCTATGATAGGTTTCTCACTCTACTTAACAACCTATCTTTGGTGGGGAAGGTGTACGATCTAGAAGATTCAAACACCAAGTTTCTGAGAGCTTTGAATGAGGAATGAGAGACTCAGACTTTAATCATACGACATCAATATGATTTGGAAAAAGTCACTCTGGATGAAATCTATGGCATGCTGAAGACTCATGATTCGGAAGTTCAGCAAAGAAAATAGAGGAAAAGCAACAAGGGAAAATCAGCTGCCTTAAAAGTGAACGCTAAAGCTTCAAAAGACAAGAAAATTGAAGCTACAAGGAAAAAGAACTATCTGGCAGAATCAAATACTGATGATGACAATGATTCTGAAACTGATGAGAACATGACAGATTCTAATGTCATGCAGATGACTGCAATGATGGTTAAGGGATTCAAGAGGATGCAGTTCAGGAAGTCTCAGAAGAATAGAAGCCTCAGGAAGAAGTTTATTGGAGGAGAAAGGAAGCCTTCTGGAAGAAGAGAAAGAAAGGATTTGAAAGCTGGAGAAGTTGACAGATCAAAGATCAAGTGCTACAACTGTTATAAACCTGGTCACTTTGCTACTAAATGCAGAAAGGCAAGGAATGACAAAGGGAAGAACAAAACATTGATTACATCAAGCAAGGATTGGATGGATTCCACTGATTCTGAAAATGAAGGAACAAACTGTGCACTGATGGCTAGTTTTGATAATCCTGTTTCTCCTGATTCTAAGGTATCAACATCTTTCTTTTCTCTTGATACTGAAGATATATTTGAATTGAAATTTATTCTCAAGTCTCTCCATGGAAATTTAAGAATAAGACTCTAGAGAATAATAGACTGTTAACTGAAATTGAGGTCTTAAAATCTAGGAATGATCAGTTAGAGTTTGACTTAATAAATCAGATTGAAATTAAAAAAGAATGTGAGAAACCTAAACATACAGTAAAGATACTTGAGGCTAGGTACAGTATGTTGGAAAAAGACTTAGAAAATAAGAGGAAAAACCTTAAAGTCTGGACTGATTCAGGCAAAAAGGTTCATGAGATAATTTCTAAGAAAAACCGGAAAGAATGTCTTGGCTATAAAGATGGAATTAAAGATGTTGACACTGAAAATGAAATTACCCTTAAGACTCCTTTAAAGTTTGTTTCTTCAGAAGCTGATGAACCCAAATCTACTTTTGATAAGGGTTCAACCTCTGCTTCCCAAGAAAAGAAAGTAAATGATAAAACTCAAAAAGAGGAAAACAAGGAGACCATTAAGACTGTTAAGAAAGAAAAGAACATAGGACTTTTGTCTAAAGGATAATTGAAAAAGAAATTATCTGAGGTTACTGATAAACCTCAAGTAAAAAGTCCAAAAAGGAACAAGAATGGTAAGCAAGGTCTTTCTAAAGAATCTAACTATAAGTTTGTTCCCAATGCTCCTAGAAAAACTTGTCTTAACTGTGGTAATACTAATCATCTTGCTATTTATTGTAGAAAGAGTAAGAAAAAGAAAACCGTTATTCTAGAGTCTGATGTTAGGGGTAGGTCAGTATTTTACAAGCCACAAAACCCTTGTTTTCATTGTGTTAGTAGTTGGCATTCAGTTTACACTTGTTGTTCTTATCATAAGTTGTATTATAATTATTATAAACCTTTGCCAAAATTCAATATACTTGCTTATGTGATTAATATTTCTATTTCTACAAAATCTACTTCTGATAAGACAAATTCTGACAAGGAAAAAAGGGTCAGAAGTAAGTCTGAATCACAAAGACTTAAGTTGTCCAAAATGAGGGCCCAACAAGTGCGGGTCCTTAAAAATCCTTCTAATTAATCACTCTTCTGATTGCAGGGTAACATGAAAAATATACTTGTCTTGGATAATGGATGTTCAGGACACATGATTGGAAATAAATCCCTACTGTCAGAATTTGAGAGGAAGGCTGGCCCAGATGTATTTTATGGAGATGGAAATATATGACACACTCTGGGATATGGCAACTTGGTGATTGGAAAGGTGGTAATAGATTATGTAGCTCTAGTGGAAGGACTGAAGCACAACCTACTGAGCATCAGTCAAATCACTAACAAAGGTTATCATGTGGTATTCTATGACTCTCACTGTGAAGTTGTTTATAACAAGACAAAGAAAGTGGTATTGATAGGATACAGACATGGTAACATATATGAAGCAAGGCTACATGAAAGTCTTGAGCAAGAAACTACTTGCCTTATCTCTAAGGCATCAGTAGATGAGAGCTGGAATTGGCACAAGAAGCTCTCACATCTCAACTTCAATTCTATCAATAAACTTGCCAAGAAGGAGCTAGTAAGAGGATTACCAAATATGCTATACTCATCTGATGGTCTTTGTGATGCTTGCCAAAAGTCCAAATAAAGAAGAGTATCTTTCAAAAGTAAAACAAAATTCTCTATCACTGAACCATATCATATGCTACACTTGGATCTCTTTGGACCAGTGAACATAATGTCTATCAACAAGAAAAGGTACACACTTGTAATTGTTGATGATTTCACTAGATATACCTGGGTTTATTTTCTACACAGGAAGGATGAAATCCAGAAATTCTTCTGGATCATGTAAAACAAATTGAAAATGGAACCAACTTCAAAGTGAAAATACTGAGAAGTGATAATGGCACTAAGTTCAAGAACTCAAAAATGGAGGAATTATGTAAGTACAAAGGTATACAACAACAATTCTCAGCTCCTGGGACACCTCAACAAAATGGTGTTGTTGAGAGGAAGAACAGAACCTTGATTGAAGCTGGCAGGACTCTGCTAGAAGAAGCCAAACTACCCACTTACTTCTGGGCTAAAACAGTAAACACAACCTGTTATACTCATAATATCACACTGATAAACAAGCATGGTGTTACTCCTTATTAGATGCTGAAAGAAAAGAAGCCCAGTCTCAAACATCTCCATGTGTTTGGATGTAAGTGCTTTGTTTCAGAGAACTCATACTGATCAGCTAGGAAAATTTGAATCAAAAGCTTATGAAGAAATCTTTGTTGGTTACTCACCATCAAGAGCATACAAGGTTTTCAATCTGAGAACAAATACTGTAGTCATCTCTATCAATGTATCTTTTAATGATAAGAAGATTCCTGGTTTTGAAGAAGACTCATGAAAGTTTGATCTTTGCAAATGAAAATGCATTGTTAGAATCTGCATCAAACTCTAATGGTTTATCAATTACTGATGATCCAAATCCTGATACTCCTTTAGATCCCGAAGATGATCATTGTATTAATGAACTTGTACATATTGAGGGGGAACAACAACAAGGTTCAACTGATAGTACTAACACTGAAGAGTCAACTCAAGATTCTTCTCAATCTGATCACTCAGAATCTAATGTTGATTCAACAACAGAAGAACATGAGTCAAGTCCTAACTCTTCATCAAGAGTTAACAACACTGATTCAGGGGAGCCTCAAATGCATTTGATGAGGCACATGATTCAGGGGGACCATCTAGCTCAAGAAAGACATTTCCTCATGCTAGAAAATGGACCAAAGATCATACTCCTGATCTGATCATTGGAAATCCTGATGAAGGTTTAAAGACAAGAAGTGCAACTCAAAATGAATGTCCGAACCACAATTTACTTTCAAAGGAAGAGCCAAAAAAATAGAAGATGCACTTAAGGATGCAGATTGGGTCATAGCTATGCAAGAAGAGTTGAATGAGTTTGAAAAGAATGAAGTATGGAAGCTGGTGCCTAGACCTAAGAACAAGTCAATTGTAGGGATAAAGTGGGTCTTCAGAAATAAAACTGATTCTGATGGAACCATTGTCAGAAACAAGGTAAGGTTAGTGGCTAAAGGATATTCCCAAAAGGAAGACATTGACTATGATGAAACATTTGGTCCTGTTGCTAGGCTGGAAGCAATCAGAATTTTCTTGGCATATGTTGCACACAAGAAGTTCAAAGTCTTTCAGATGGATGTCAAGAGTGCATTTCTCAATGGAGAGCTTGAAGAAGAAGTCTATGTTGAACAACCACCAGGTTTTGTGGATCCCAAACTTCTTGATTATGTTTATAGACTTGACAAAGCACTTTATGGACTAAAACAAGCACCTAGAGTTTGGTATGAAACCCTTGATCAATTTCTACTTGAAAGTCAATTCAAAAGAGGTACAATAACATTATTTTATCTGAATAAAGGTAAAGATTTGCTTTTAGTTCAAATTTATGTGGATGATATCATTTTTGGATCAACTAATCAAAAACTGTGTGATAAATTCTCTAAGTTGATGCAATCAAGATATCAAATGAGTATGATGGGAGAGATGAGCTATTTCTTGGGATTGCAAATTAAGCAGACTGATAATGGCATCTACATTAATCAGTCCAAGTACACGAAAAATCTGTTGAAAAGGTTTAATATGCAAGAAAGTGCAACTGTAACTACTCCCATGGCAACTGCTACAAAGCTTGATCCACATGAAGATATAACAGTTGATGCCACAAACTACAGAGGTATGATTAGTTCCCTCTTATGCCTAACGGCTAGTAGGCCAGCCATTATGTTTGCCACCTGTTTGTGTGCAAGATTTCAGACAAATCCTAGGGAGCCACATCTTATTGCAGTTAAGAGAATCTTTAGATATCTCAAGGGCACTACATCACTTGGTCTATGGTATGTAAAAGAAGCTGATTTTGGATTGTGTGGATATTCAGATGCTGACTTTCCTGGATGCAAGGTAGATAGGAAGAGTACCTCTGGAAGTTGTCAGTTTTTGGGAGGAAGAATAGTTTTATGGTTCAGTAAGAAGCATAAATCCATTTCTACTTCAACTGCTGAGGCTGAATATATTGTAGCTGGAAGCTGTTGTGCTCAGTTATTATGGATGAGGAACCAACTCATGGACTATGGATTATCATTTTCTAAAATTCCTATTTATTGTGATAATCAAAGTGCTATTGCCATGACAGGAAATCCAGTACAACACTCTCTTACTAAACATATCAGTATCATATATCACTTTATAAGAGAGCATATCATGGAAGGGACAATTGAGCTTCATTTTGTTCTTACTGATCAGCAACTGGCTGATATCTTCACAAAGCCATTACCTGAAGTAACATTTACAAAGCTTGTCAATGAACTTGGTATGGTTAGTTGGGACAAATAATTTTTTTTATTTTGATCAAATCCTGATATAAATTGATCAACTCCTGATGTTGTCCTAAACATTTTAGAGATATTATTTTGGGAATTAATGTTGTATTTCTCTATATACATGTTCAATTAAGTAATTAATTTTCTAAGTGTGCATGTATACATATATCTTTGTCATCATTACAAGTCAGTCTAGGGAGACACGTATCACTTAGGATTTTTTGGGTTAAATTATTCAGTTAACTCTCCAGTTAATTATTAACCAAACCCCTAGTCCTTTCATATTCCCTCTCTCTTGGTTATTTAAACCACCATTCATCATCCAGTCTAATCATATCTTCCCAAACACAAAACTCTCTAATTACCATCATTTTTCATCTCCTTCACTCTCAAACAATGGAGAACTTCGGTTGGTTTTAAAGCCATGACACAAATATGGTGACACTCTTTCGTGGCGGGGTGCCAAGTTCATGGCACATAACCGCTATTCCAAATGAAATTTGGATTCAGCTCCCAGAAGTCACCACAACTGACTTTCTAGGCTTTCAGGGAGCACTTTATCTCTCCACCATTCGTCAACAAGAGAAGATCATCCGTCTTGCACTTTTCTTTGTTGAAAGCAGGAAGAAGTCCTGATCATCCACCACCTCAGTCCTCCTGACAAACATCCTCTTCCTGTTTCTCTTCACAGTCAACTTTTTCAGGCTTCTTAGACTAAGGCTGCTGAAGTTCTTATCTACTCGACTAGGATACTCTTGTAATCTCTCATGCATGTAATCAAAATTTCATGAAATGTAATCTTTTGATCTATTAATGATTTTTTTGTTTACAAGATTCAATCTCTGTTATTTAGTTGTGTGTGCATGTGTTTGTTCTAGTTTGTAGCCTGTTAATCTCTAAATCATACACTTATCCTGTATATTTTGATGGTTAGTGAGAATAAGTTGTGGTATTCTAATGAGGTTGCGTTTTTGACAAATACTGATGAATTGAAGTCGACAATTCCTGAGACTGTCAAATCCTGAAGGGTAAGAAATTTCAAATACTGACGACAGGTCATCATACTCTAATTTAGAATATTATTTTTCA
Organism: Apium graveolens; assembly: GCF_009905375.1. Taxonomy (NCBI): domain Eukaryota; kingdom Viridiplantae; phylum Streptophyta; class Magnoliopsida; order Apiales; family Apiaceae; genus Apium; species Apium graveolens. The sequence goes on along the minus strand of NC_133654.1, from coordinate 200,296,199 downwards.
ATAATTTCTGAGTTGTTTAAGGATGTAATTGAATATCTTATTCAATTATTGATTAATTATGGATTATATATTGAACAATTTCACATGGTAAATTCTTGAAAAAGTTGTGCGTATTTTGTTGCTAATTACGCACTTTACTCCACTTTTATTCGTATTACTCAGTAATTTTCCTCTGTTAGAAGTCTAATTATATAAGCCTCCTTCTTCATATGTGTATGTTATACACAATTTAACTCTGCAAGCTTATATACTCACAAGAACTTCAGTGACACAAATCATCATACATACAACATCACTTTCCACAACTCACCCATATCCTTACTCAACTCATACATACATCATGCCATCTTTTGAAGTTTCACCATTCTTCAACCAAACTGCTATCATTCGTGGAAACACCTTTGGCACAAATAACTATGTGGCTCTGCTTAAACATCAACAGTTTCCAAAATCTTTTCATGATATTCAGGATTTCTTACTCCAATGTCCAATTGGGTATGCTCTTACAAATCCTACCAAGGTATCATACAAGGCTGTAATGCAGGTATGGAATACAACTCTTGTTAATGAAAAAATGCTGCTTTCTATTTTGAATATAAGGGACGCAGGTATGAAGCTAATGTTGATGTCCCGGTTCAAGCCTTGAGACTTCCTGCTTGTGATGGTGCTCCTGATAACTATGCAACTGAGCAATTGTTTGACATGCTAAGGACACTGAGCTATAAAGGTGAAATCACAACCATTGGCAAGTTGACAAGGAAAAAAATGAAGAGAGAGTGGAATTTCTTCTTTGACTGCATCAACAGGTATTTCTTGAAAAAAACATCAATTTTTGATGCTCTTCTATCTACTTCTCTAAAAATTGGGTACTCTCTCCTTTACTCTGGTAATTTTGACTATGGTAATACTATACTTCAATTCATAATTTCTAGGAGAGCAGATACATCAGGAGTTATAGGGTATACTAGATTCCTTCAATTGATGTTCAATTTTCTATGCCTTAATGCTAAATTTGATAATGATGAATTGCTCCTTGTGTTTCAAATTTCTGAAAAAGCTATCACTGATCACATTAAAAGGGATGAAAAGAATGACTTTTCAGGACCTCCTTTCCTGCCTAGAGAGGTCAGGCAATTTCTGTTAAGAAATAGAGCTACTCCTACATAAGTGCCTGCAAATCCTGATGCTGGCACCTTTGTACCACTTCCTGATGCTGTGGGACAAGATAATACCCATCTTGTTTCTAACCCAAGCATTTTTTCTCTTAAAAACACTCTCATCCATCCCCTAAATTAGCCTCCTCTAATGTCTCCCAAAAGGCATCAGTTGTAACAAAGAAAAGGCTAGTTAATAAATCTGTTAATTCTGAACAGAAAGCTCTAAAAGCCTTATTGAGTGAGAGTGAGAAGAAACAAGAATATTTTCCAGTAAGGAAGAGAAGACTGATCATGAATGATGATTCTAATTCTGATGATCAGATGCCCAGTGGATCTAGGTTAAAGATCAAGAAATCAACAGTTGCAAATCCTGAAGAATCTGTTGACATTACTGGTACCAATGAGCCAACTACTGATGCTAGTGCTGTGTTCAAAAAGATTCCAGTGATCAAAGAAACTGACGTGAACAAAAAAGTTGAAAAGAGCTGCTTGAAAAGAAAAGGTGGAGCATTAGTTGGGTACATCAGTAAGAAGAACAAGGCTCAGTCCTCTGCTATGGATGTCAGTCCACAAGAACCTAAGTCTCAAAGAGATTTAGCAACTGTGACACATCCAGTCATACAAGAACCATCTTCTCAAAGGGAAGATGCAGACCAAGAGGCTGCACAAATCATTGTTGACTTTGCTCAAGGTGATCTTCTTGCTGATTCTGAGCAACTACTGAAGGAAAAGAAGGCTCATCAGGATGAATTGTCAAAGGTGGATGAAGTTATCAATGATCCTATTTTTGAGGAGAGTACACAAGAACCTTCACCAACACTTACTGAAGTAGCTCATACTCCTCAGGCCCCACAAGAACCATCATTTCAAAGTACTGATGCTGGCATATCTCATCCTCCAGACAAGTCAAATCCTGATGTTATATCAAATCCTGATGTTGTTCATCCTTCCACTACAACAACTACTACTGATGATCCCTTGCTGATTGCTAGCTTGCTAAAGCATCCTGATGTGTTATTTGTTCCTCCACTATCATTACTTCCACTTGAGGACTCACCTTCATGTATTGCTTCTTCTCTTACACATTGTTCCTCATGTTTGTATGATTATAAATAGTCTCTTGTTTGAGGTTACCTCTATTTATAAGGCAAGCATACTACTCCTCTCAGCCATCTCTTATTTCTTTGAGAAATGTGTGACTGTGCTTTTCTGTGAGACTGTGTTAAAATATTATGAGAGAAAATAATTTTTTTTGAGTGGCAGTCTCCGGTACTGGCAAAAGGAGAGGTAGTTTTGAGAAAAGAATTTTATAAGTGTTTCTTTACTTGAAAAATTTCTTCCGTGAGAAAAATATTACTCTAAAATGTAATATATGTGTGAGAAGTTATGAGATCACTTGAAAAGAAAAGTGAGATTTAGGTGTTACCTTGTTTATGTTTCAGGATCTCATCAGAAATGGACACCTATTGCTAATGATTCCTCTAAAAGCAAAGCAATTCTGCCTAGTTCTGCAAATTCTTCTAAGGGTCTGTCTAGTTCTGATTCTGATAGTGATGATGATGCTTCTGAAACAACTCGGGTTAAGGATGTTATTAATGCATCTAAGAAGTCCAATGTTGGTTCTTCTTCACATTTCAGTGAAAATCCTTCTTATTACAATGCTGATGTTGAGAACTTTCAAAAGAATGAATGGGATTTTAAATGGAGAAATGCAAATACTTTTATCTCATCTGCTGTTGGTATGTAACATATTCATAGGGCCTATGATGAAATTCAAACACCTGATCTAAAATTGCATCTTAAGGCCTCTACTATTTATGTGATAGAAATTCATTCTGAACTTGCTGATATGAAGAAATCTCATGCTAGTTTAAAGGACAAGATTGATGCATTCATGATTAATTCATCTACTTCAGCTAAACTCACAAGTGTGAAAACTGCCATTAAAGTTGTGGTTCAATCTCAATAAAGCACGGATTCTCGATTTTCTTCTTTGGAAGATGAAGTATCTTCTATGGCTGACAAACTGGATGCTATGTTTTTTCTTCTTTCAAATACTGATGCCAGAAAGGCGGAGAAGATAGTTGCTACAAAATGTACACCAGATTCTATTCAGATGAAGGATAAAAATACTGATGGTGATGGTGATAAAAATGATAAAATCCAGTTACCAATGTTCCAATTGTTCCTACTACGTAACAACCTCAACACTCTAAAAAGTCTTTTTCTTCGGGACAAGGGAAGTCTACTGGTGCTCATGAAGCTAAGTACAAGACTACTGATGATGCTCCTGAGACTGGTGATGTTACAATATCTAACTTAGCAGATGCTAAAGGGTTATCCTTCCCTTACAGACACAAGAAAGCAGGTGAAGAGATTATTCTGTACTACAAAGATAAAAAGTTTGAGCAAAAGAATGCTAGGAGTGCTCTTGGAATGATAACTGAAGAATTTCCTGATCTAACAACTGAAGAAGCAGTTATGCAACAGAAGGAGTTAATGGCTCAAATTGAAGCTGAAGTCAACATCTCTAAAGGAAGAGGAAGAAGAGGTGGAAGATCTACAAGAGCTAGAGGAAGATGAAGGTCTTCTAAACCATGTCAAATGGTTGCAATTGATTCTGCATTTCTGAATGTCTTATCTAGAGAAGGTTATGTTGCTGTACAAGGACATGAATTAGCAGAAGAAGTTCAGAAGACTGAAGAATTGATTGTTCAAAGGAAGAAAAGATCAGCCAATGACATTGATCAAGCTGATATAACAAATCAGAATGTAACTCTTGAAGCAGACACGAATCCTGAGGATAAAGCAAATCCCGATACTGAAAATCTAATAGCTAATTTTGACACTGATGAAAAAATGGTCAAAGCACTGAAACAGTTGGTTCTTACTACAGTAGTTGATTCTCATAACTCAGAGGTTGATGAACAAGAAAGAATTGACAGAAGAAAAGCTGATCAAGCATTTAATGATTATATGCAGAGAATTCTAAATTCAGAGAGAGAACAATGGCATAGAGCAAAAGGGAAGATTTATGATCTACCTAAAAGTTATGCCCTATCATAAAACAGGATAAAATATGGAAATATGTTGGTTAATTCAGTTATCCTAAAGGGTTCAAACATATTAAATATGTGTCTGCGGGACTAGGAGATTCTGTTTCAGAACAGAAAGATGTTGACAAGTCCATCAAGAAACCTTCTTGGGTGGAACACAATAAAAGGCTGAAGCTTGTCAAAACTGGAACCAGAGGATGTATTGGCCATTCTGGAATAGAAATTCTGAGGTCTGAATTAATGGATACAAATATTCTGACTGACAATCTTGGTGAAAGAGTTACTCCATCACATCTTGAAAAAGTTGAAGCTGGGAAGATTATATATAGAAAGATAAACAATGATGACGTCAGAAAGGAGATTCTGTACTTTTTGAGAGATGGTAAAGTAAAGAGTTTTAACTTGCAGCAACTCTTGATGAAGACTGTGACAGAGTTGAAATACATTCACTATCTTCTTAGAGTTGAGAATAATGTCACCAGAAATTGGTCTTCTATGATACTTGAAAGTATCAAAAGAAGAGTAATGAACAAAGAAGATAAATATAATGATGATTATGTTCCTATGTACAAAACTTATACTTGTCAAGAAATGAAGATGTAAAAGGGAGCTGCAGTTCTAAAATTTTTTCTCAATAATCCTCAGTTATCCTTCAGTCCTGATCATGAAGATGTTGGTATGAGCTTTATACTAATTAGCGATCTTGAGTTAAATAAAAGTTCAATTTCTAAACTGAGATCAGCCATCTATCAGCTTGGAGAAGATACTGAAGAAAAGAGAGAGTTGAAGAAAAAGCTTGTTAAAGTCCTTCAAGACAAGGAGGAAGAAAGGTTGAACAAATTTCTGGAAACAACTGTCAGTTATCTTAGGATATTGAAGTAAGCTTTACTCCTTGTACATTTTGTAATTAGTTTTGGAATCATTGAGAATGGAATTTGTGCTTCATTACATTAAGCATAAATTGGGGGATATTATTACGTTCCTATTCTCAATGATCAGAAGAAGCTTAGAATCCGACTGCGTTTTAGATGTCATCAGTATTTAGTATGTCGTCAGGATTTGATGCATCATCAGTATTTGCATGTTATCAGCTGTGAAGATTGATTATGTTCCTTAGTTTGAGGGATGGATATCTGTTACGTTCTGAGTAATAGGATTTTATATATTCAGTTAAAGATATGTATCATTTTCTGTTAGTAATTGATAATGCTTATCTTAGATTGATTTGTAGCAGATGTGTATTATATAAACACAGTTTAGGTCATCATATAGTGAATCAACTCGAGTATTATACGACCTAGCAGCTCTCAAGAACATCAGTATTTCTTGAGAGAGTTTGTAACAGTTTTTATCAGAAATATAAAGAACTGTTATATTTTTTACACTTGTTCGAAATACTTATACAATTGTATCCAATCCCCTTTAAACAATTGTAGTATTACTGGGCAACACTTACAAGTTGAGCAAAAAGAAGAAAAACAGAGGAACACGGTGTTGTGCAAGACATGCCTGTACTATAACAAGACTAAGTCAAATTGACAACCCTAAGTAAGTTGTATTATAATCTAAGTTTGCATTTTGTATTGTACCACTTAAGTCTGTAAAAATATTCAAGGGCAGACTGGAGTCTTTTTCTGTAAATAGTATCAAGCCTAAGAATTCTATATGGAAGAAGATCAAGAAGATCATACCTCAGAAGAATTACAAGTCACAGATTAACGGTTATAAAGAAGTCATTCGAGAACTCCAGAATGACTTATCGACAAGTCAGGAAAAGCTACTAGAGAACTCAGAGATATCGACAAGCCAATTTGAAGACATGAAGAATGGAGATATTGACAAGTCATTTCTTCACTAGAGAACTCTGAGTTATCGATGTTGTGCAAGACATGCTTGTACTTTAACAAGACTAAGTCAAATTGACAACCCCAGGTAAGTTGTATTGTAATCATAGTTTGCATTTTTTATTGTAACATTTAAAGTCAGTAAAAATGTCAAAAGAGCAGACTGGAGTCTTCTTCTTTAAATAGTATCAAGCCTAAGAATTCTATCTGGAAGAAGATCAAGAAGATCATGCCTCAGAAGAATTATGAAGAAGCTTTGAGTAGAATAAACCTGTTTTAGGAAAAATGTTCTAAGTCAAGACCTCTACAAGTCACATATTTAGTATTATAGAGAAGTCATTCGAGAACTCCAGAATGACTTATAGAGAACTCAGGAAAGCTACTAGAGAACTAAGAGATATCGACAAGCCAAATTGAAGACATGAAGATTGGATATATCGAAAAGTCAATTCTTTACTAGAGAACTCAGAGTTATCGACAAGTCAACATTCATTAATGTTGAGTGGCATTTATGACACTTTATTACGCTCCATAAAGCTTTGAATTGGTGTAAATGTGCTCAAGTTGTTGGTGTTTTAATGTGTTTTCTAGTGTTTTTGCATTTCAGACATTATTCTAAGAATCAGGTGAATTAGCATTGTTTTGGTGCTAATATGGTGTTAGGATGATGTCCAAAGAATAAAGCTCCGGAAGCCAACTCGATTACATCAGGAATCAAAGAAAATCAGAAGTTTTTCCAGAAGCACGGTGCGCCCGTGTTGGTCGAGCGCGCGGCCGCGCCAATTTGTCAGAGAGCCAGCGCTGATGAAGCGCGCGGCCACGCCAGGTCGGGATCCCAAAATCCTGATTCTAATTGATTTACAATTGGAGGACGTCTATCTTGCATGGGCTGCTATATATACTTAAATAAAGGACGTTTACTAGAGACGAATATACCAGAGCACAGGGAGAGCCATAAGAAGACCGTGTTAGCACGATTCAACAAAGACAAAGAAGATCTTGTTTTTACTTGTGAATCTTTGTTCTACGTTGTAACTTGGATGCTAGTTTTCTTATTCGTGAACCTTACTCTTGTTTCGTACTTGGTTTTATTATTTATTCAATATAAAGACTACATTTATTATACCATGCTTTCATCGGAACCCACGTTGATGATGAGTCCGATTACGGGCTACTCGTTATCGTGGGGTTCTAGCGGATTTATTTATGGATTTCTTTAGTTAAATTATTTCGATACCTTAATGTGTGGTTATTGTATGATAACCTAGTTTTGGTTGTGCTTATTCGTCTTATGAGCGTCGCGAACTTATAAGATAGCGTATTAATCTTTAATGAAGCGACAGTAAATTTAAAGATTTAGAACTTGCCATGCTAGCATAGGTTCACGTGTTATTGTTATGCATGATTCGTAGGTGATTTTAACCATATTACTTCCCTATGTAATCACGATAGATAACTTGTGCTTTAAACCTTTATGTTGTCAAATTCTAAACATATAGGGTCTCAATATAATTGGTGTCTATTCAGCTTCTATCTCTTTTGTGGATGTCTGGTAGTATGTTATTCGTGCAACGAAAGTTGGCGTTTAGCAGTTTCGTGTTATCTGATTAGTGTCATCACCATTACATGCTAAGGTTAAGAACAATAAGGCTATTGAATGAAGTATTTAATGAAGTTAGAATCTCATGTTTGTCTCAGATAATATATAACTCTCTTTACTCTGTTAGTTATAATTGTTAGTTAAATTCTTAGTTATAATCAGAAACCCAAATTGTTATCGTCTTAGCATTGGATAATAACCATATCATCGGTGCATAAGTGCATAAATTACATTGTAAACAAATCCAGTCTCTGTGGGAACGAACTAGAAATAATTCTATATTACTTGCGAACACGTATACTTGCGTGTATTATTAGCGTGTGTTTAGCGACTAACAATTAGAGAACTCAGATTTATCGATAAGTCAAATTTCCCTAGAGAACTCAGAGATATCGACAAGCCAAAATTCACTAGAGAACTCTGAGTTATCAACAAGTTAAATTTGACTAGAGAACTCTTAGTTATCGACAAGTTAATAAGTCACTAGACAACTCAGAGATATCGATAAGCCAAAGTGAAGATATGAAGATGAGAGATCTCGATAAGCCAAATTCTCTTATAGAGAACTCAAAGACCTCTACAAGTCAAATCAACTATGGAGTATTAGAGATCTCGATAAGTCAATATACTTATCGAGATGTCAAGATCTCTATATGCCTAACTGGAGATCTCGAGGTAAAATCTCAAAGTACGATTTGCAGACCAGTTCAATATCCAAGATTAACAATAACAGAAAATCTAACCAGTTGGATTGACAAGTCTACAAAAAGTAGCTTGAAGAGTGTGCAAGATCAAGGGTGAAGATTAACTGACAAAGGAAGATCAAGATTAACACGGTATGCAAAGATATGCTAAGCCAGAAATGGAAGATATACTTTTCCTAAAATGGAAATGATAAGTGACAATTTACTAAAGTGAATAGCATCTCTTATTATATACTGAGTAAACCAGTAGTTAACTATGATATAAAGTTAACACTGGTCCTTTGTTAGATGTAACAATTTAGATCAGGAAAATCTTGTACTCTTTCAAGATTGAAGCTAAGCTCTTTATCAACAAAGAGCCTAGAAATTTTGTAGCAAAACATTCTTAATTTTAATATAAAATTAAGTGAATTTTGAAAGATATGTGTTAGTCATTGTTGTATGTTTAAATTCAGTCTAAACACATATCACTACAAGATTTGATTTACTTTGTTCACAACCATAAAAGATTCAAGAAAGCATAAAAAACACAAAAACACATTCACCCCCTCTGTGTGTAATTCATTACATAACAAGTGGTATCAGAGCAAAATCTGAAAGTAAACAGATTCAAGATCTTGGAAGAATGAATACACAGAAAATCAGTAACATCAAAATTCCTACTTTTGACAAAGCTAACTACACTATTTGGAAAAAGAAAATGTTTCTGTTTATCAGGATGGCCAATCCACTCTACATTCAGATTCTAAAAAATGGGCCTTTCACTCCTATGGTTAGAGTTGAGGAATCTACATATGGTGATATGATCATTCCAGCTCATTATGCTCCAAAAGATCCTTCTGAGTACACTGAGCCTGAGAAAGAGAAAGTTTCCCAGGATAGTGGTTTACAGCTGATATTGATAGAGTCACTTGACAATGTAATGTACAATAATATTGTCAATTGTGACACTGCTAAGCAGTTCTGGGAAAAGATTGAAATACTCTGTGAAGGAACTGAGGAAGTTAGATCTAATCAAAGAAGGATACTGACTTTACAATATGAGGGCTTCATGGCTAAGCCAAAAGAAAGTATCACTAATGTGTTTGAAAGGTTTAATAAACTGATAAATGACTAACAGCTCCATGACAAATACTACGAAGCTGAAGAAGTGAATCTAAAATTTTTGCTTACACATCCTGATCATTTAGAACAGAAAATTTCAGCAATTAGAGAAGGGAGAGACTTGAGCAAAATAACTCTGGAAGTTCTGTATGGAATCTTAAAAACATAGGAATTAGAATGATTCAAAGAAAATCATTAACAACTAGTCAAGGGCATGTTGTAGATGCTTCAAGTGCTCTAATTGTCAATGAAAGTCAGACCTCTAATGATGAGCCAAGATCCCAGACTTAGTTGTCTCAACAAGTGAGCAAAGAACCAATGAATCACAGGAATAAGTCATTCTGGAATTGGAAAAAGATGAGTACTACACCGTGGATGAACTTGATGAGCTTGATCAGTCAATGGCCTATCTAGCAAGAAAGTTCTCTAACATTAGAGTAAAGAGGCCAAGATTCTTTAAGGGTAAAGGACAATCATTCAACAAAGACAACAACTGGAAAGGAAAAGGAAGTACGCATCTGATAGCAAAGATGGCTACAAAACTGGATCTGTTGACAGATCAAAGGTAAGGTGCTTTAATTGTGATGAACTAGGCCATTTTGCTAAAGAATACAGTAAACCCAAGAAAGCAAAGAAAGATAAAGCTTACCTTGAACTGAAAGCAAAGTATGAAGCTCTTCTGAAGAAATAACAAAGCAAAGCTTATATTGCAGAGGGAAAGAGTTGAGATGACTCTGATAATGATGAAGATGAGGAAGTTAAAAACTATGTACTAATGGCCTTGGAGCAAGGAAAGTCATCCTCATCAAAATCAAAAGTACCAACTTTGGCGCCCCAAAATCCGGGGTCAGAAATCTCGGAGGCCACGCCATCTAAATTACTATAAACCACATACCTCACATCATATTATATAAATACTCACACTTTATGACCCCACACTTATCACACACACACACACACTTACATCTTATTATCTTGGAAACGAACAATTCATTACTAGAGTAAATCAGCCACAAAGTGATAATTATTACAACCTAAAAGTAATTAAGTCTTATTGGGGAATATACGTTTCTTATTTATTACCTTATATAAGTCATACTTATAAATAAGTCGAACTAAAAATAACTGAAAGCCAATCCAGCTTATTCGGACTACCTGTGGTATAGCACCAAACAACCTACGGAACAGCTAACCATTTCCTACCCATTTCCTGGCTGTGAGTCTCATGGTAGGCATCTTGATTCACTATTGTGTTGTGTCAATTTAAGAAAACAAGTGTGAGCTATAATGCCCAGCATAATAATGTACAGTATGAAATGACTGTATGATAAACTCACGTAAAACATCATATATGATAATTATGTTTTTTTCGAAAATAGTTTTCCTTGGTGATACACACCTTCTTATGAAAACAATTCTTTAGTGGATTTTATTATCCTGCGAATACCTTAATAGTAAACCCAACACCTAGGCTTGGGTTAAGGTATTGCATCACAATTCCAATTGGAAGAATAGGACACTCGTTGGAGCCACCGCATACGATGATCAGTCGTAATATGATACCAGTAACCTTTTCTACTAGTAGAAGGACAACACCTTCGTATCCCGGTTATCACCCTGGCCGCATTCGGGCTACGTGTCCCATTTTGGGTATACACATACTTTACAAGTTCCTGAGTACACAGGGTACCTTCGCCTGGGGTACCTTTGGTAGTCCATCTAGCACACATAGTACCAGAGTCTACCCCTCCCTTGTCCTTTAAAAGAATTCTATCATATCTCGAGAACTCGAACCACATCGAAGTTCCCCCAAGCGTTTTGCTTGTCGATAGAAACAACTTGTTTTATTAGTGTATATATGTATATGTATACGTACTTCCGAATTTTTCGGAGGAAGTACTAAGGATGTGAGTTGACCGTTATCAACAGATAATTAAATAAGGGGGGAGTTTCTTTTGAAACTATATTCAAATATTTAAATAATTCGAGATACTATTCTTCGATGATCTGAAATTATTCGAATGATTTTCTGAAAATTTGAAAGTATATTAAATCAGGTTTTATGATTTTTAAATCATAAATAAACCCTTTAATAAATAATATTTAATTAAATGATAATCGATAAATAATTAAACCTCGAAGGAGTTTACTTTTAAAAGAATATTTAAAATAATATTCCTCAACTAATTTATGTTTACGTAATTTAATAACCTTTGATGATTAATCGGTTTTGAAATAAATAATCGTTGGGGTATGCTTCTCCCATAATAAATGAGTAGGTATATGATAGTTATTACTCGAATAATAAAATATAGTTGAGGGAATACGATCTTTGGAAACCGTTTTAATAAAAGTTCGAGGTGTTTAATATTTTGTAAGTGGACGTTGGGTCCCTTAATACGTAACTACTATGGACTTTTGATCATCCCGTAATATCATCGGAATGATTCCAGGGTTTTTATTTTGAAATCCCGACCGACTCTCGGTCTTATAATAATATGTCACGCTTATAGCGGAATTAAACATTTCACGATATATACTTATCGTACAACATCGCTATATTATGCGAAAATTCAATTACTACGTATCATGGCAAGCATGGTATTTATGCAATGATAATAAAACAATCCTTTTATAACACAACAGTAAATGGAGTTTGGTTCGTAAACTTGCCTGGGTATTTCGAGGTGGAGGATGCTCTAGGTTCCGCTCGGAAATCTATAATTATAAAAACAATTCATTTCGTTAGGTCCCGTTCTAATTTATGGCGATTCGCACTCATGCGCTACTTATTATGCACCCTCTCAACTTATTTTACCCTTATTATTTCTTTAAATCCTTAGACTCATTATGGTCTCTTCCTTTTTTAAAGTATATTAAGTCCATTTTCATTTTTGTCGTCGGCTCCTCTTATGGTTTCTACGGTTTCTAATCGCGCGATCTCCGTTCTGATATTTTTATAAAATTGAAATATTATTATTTTTACTTGAATTTTTTATGAAAGTTAGGAAACTAAATTTAATACTCTCTGTAAAAATTTCATGATTTATGAACATTTTTAACTTTATCCTTTATATTTTCAAAATTCGTAATTCATAGCAGTTTTTGTCGCGTAAATGACTTTTAGTAAAATGGCCATAACTTTTGATCCGTAAATCGGAATCAAGATATTCAAGCGCCTAACGATCCTTATAACATTTTTTATTATAATCCAGGGTTATTTTTCAAGAAACTACAGTTTACATCTTCGGGACTTTCTGCAAAAACTTAAAGTTATGTTTTGTTCATTTTAGCGAGATTACGGTTTCGATCGGAGTTTCGTTTATGCCTTAAATCTTTATACTACCACCAAAAATCAACACATCATCATCACACTAACTACTCTCAAGAACGTCATGTTCTTGAGGCAACAATAATCAACCTTAAATCTACTTTGCTAAATATCAAGATTACAACAATACTCCCACCAAAACTAGGTTTACAACTATATACTAAAAGGATCTTGAACTTAAATCTTAAATAAGGTTGGGTCAAAGATTTATACCTTTATTGAGAGTTTGAGATGTGTTCTTGATGATGGTGAAGTCTTGGTAGTGCTTAGTATAGTTTTTGAAACCTAAAACAACCATTAAAATCAAGAAATCAAAGAAGAGTTACTATTCATACTATTTATTATCAACTTTCTTGATTTTATTTCACCCATCAAACCTGGATAAAAAGAGCTCAAAGATTTATCTTACCTTAGTTTGGTTGGTAGGAAGCTTGAGAATTAATGGGAGGATTTATCCATGGCTAGAGCTTGAAGGTTTGAATTTGATTTCTTTGTTTTAGATGAAATAGCCGAATGAAGAAGGTTGGGAGAGAAAGAGAGAGTTTTTTGTGATGCTTCCTTGGTTGCTTCTTGGAAATGAGGCTTGTGATATCTTTTATTTGATTGTTATTCCTTAGTATATATCCTAGGATTTGATCTTGGTTGCCAATCTTGGAGACAAAACTAGCTAGCATTGGTAGATTACAAGCTAAGCCACTTGGTTTAGCTCTTTAGCTCACTATTTGCTAGCCCTTGGTTGATCATCCTATGCTTAGCTTACTATTTGATAAAGTAACCATGGTTACTTTTATACCATGGTTAGTTAGTACGTTACGTTTATTTACTCGTTTACGCGTTCGCTCGGTCGCTTAAATATTTTCGTAGTACTTTCTTGTAAATGGTTCACGACGTAAATCCTTTCGTATTTATTCCTTATGCTTTGAATTATCATACTTGAATATAAATCCATAGGGTTTTAAATTCATAATTATATTGTGATTCCTTTAATTCTCGATGATTCTTAAATATGGTCGTTTTTCAAAGTTCGTTTTTTTCGAAAACTAATAGCGTTTACATACACTCATTTGGTACGTATAATCATAATATCAACTCTGAAACTCATTTTCTCATGGACTACATAGTGTGGGCTAAAACATTTTCCCCGTCCGTCAGGGTTACTATTCATTAAATATATTTACAAAGTCTCAAAAATTCGAGTTATTCAAATGATTTTCCGAAAATCAGAAAGTATATTAAATCAGGTTTTATGATTTTTAAATCATAAATAAACCCTTTAATAAATAATAATTAATTAAATATAATCGATAAATAATTAAACCTCGAAGGAGTTTACTTTTAAAAGAATATTTAAAATAATATTCCTCAACTAATTTATGTTTACGTAATTTAATAACCTTTGATGTTTAATCGGTTTTGAAATAAATAATCGTTGAGATATGCTTCTCCCATAATAAATGAGTAGGTATATGACATTTATTACTCGAACGATAAAATATAGTTGAGGGAATATGATCTTTGGAAACCGTTTTAATAAAAGTTCGAGGTGTTTTAATGTTTCGTAAGTGGACGTTGGGTCCCTTAATACGTAACTACTATGGACTTTTAATCGTCCCGTAATATCACCAGAATGATTCCCGGGTTTTTATTTTGAAATCCCGACCGACTCTCGGTCTGATAATAATACGTCACGCTTATAGCGGAATTAAATATTTCACGATATATACTTATCGTACAACATCGCTATATTATGCGAAAATTCAATTACTACGTATCATGTCAAGCATGGTATTTATGCAATGATAATAAAACAATCCTTTCACAACACAACAGTAAATGGAGTTGGGTTCGTAAACTTGCCTGGGTATTTCGTGGTGGAGGATGCTCTAGGTTCCGCTCGGAAATCTATAATCATAAACATAATTCATTTCGTTAGGTCCCGTTCTAATTTACGGCGACTCGCACTCATGCGCTACTTATTATGCACCCTCTCAACTTATTTTACCCTTATTATTTCTTTAAGTCCTTATTCTCATTATGGTCGCTTCCTTTTTCAAAGTATCTTAAGTCCATTTTCATTTTCATTGTCGGCTCTTCTTATGGATTCTACGGTTTCTAATCGCGCGGTCTCGGCTCCGATATTTTTATAAAATTGAAAAATCATTATTTTCACTTGAAATTTTTATGGCAATTAGGAAACTCAATTTAATACTCTCTGTAAAGATTTTATGATTTATGAACATTTTTAAATCGATCCTTTATATTTTCAAAATTCGTAATTCGTAGTAGTTTTTCTCGCGTAAATCATTTTTAGTAAAATGACCATAACTTTTGATCCGTAAATCTGAATCAATAAATTCAACCGCCTAAATGATCCTTATAACATTGTCTATCATAATCAAGGGTATTGTTAAAGAAACTACTGTTTACATCTTCGGGACTTTCTGCAGAAACTTAAAGTTATATTTTATTTGTTTTAGCGAGATTACAGTTACGATCAGAGTTTCGTTATGCCTTAAATCTTTATACTACCACCAACAATTAACAAATCATCATCATCACACTAACTCCTCTCAAGAACATGATGTTCTTGAGGCAACAACAATCAGCCTTAAATCTACTTAGCTAAACATCAAGATTACAACAATACTCCCACCAAAACTAGGTTTACAATTATATACTAAAAGGATCTTGACCTTAAATCTTAAATAAGTTTGGGTCAAAGATTTATACATTTCTTGAGAGCTTGAGATGTGTTCTTGATGATGGTGAAGTATTGGGAGTGCTTATTATAGTTTTTGGAACTTAAAACAACCATTAAAATCAAGAAACCAAAGTAGAGTTACTATTCATACTATTCATTATCAACTTTCTTGATTTTATTTCACCTATTAAATCTTGATAAAAAGAGCTCAAAGATTTATCTTACCTTAGTTTGGTTGGTAGGAAGCTTGAGAATTAATGGGAGGATTTATCCATGGCTAGAGCTAGAAGGTTTGAATTTGATTTCTTTGTTTTAGATGAAATAGCCGAATGAAGAAGGTTGGGAGAGAAAGAGAGAGATTTTTGTGATGCTTCCTTGGTTGCTTCCTGGAAATGAGGCTTGTGATATCTTTTATTTAATTGTTATTCCTTAGTATATATCCTAGGATTTGATCTTGGTTGCCAATCTTGGAGACAAAACTAGCTAGCATTGGTAGATTTCAAGTTAAGCCACTTGGTTTAGCTCTTTAGCTCACTATTTGCTAGCCCTTGGTTGATCATCCTGTGCTTAGCTTACTATTTGATAAAGTAATCATGGTTACTTTTCTACCATGGTTAGTTAGTGCGTTACGTTTATTACTTGTTTACGCGGTCGCTCGGTCGCTTAAATGTTTTCGTAGTACTTTCTCGTAAATGGTTCGCGACGTAAATCCTTTCGTATTTATTCCTTATGCTTTGAATTATCATATTTGAATATAAATCCATAGGGTTTTAAATTCGTAGTTATATTGTGATTCCCGTAATCCTCGATGATTCTTAAATATGATTGTTTTTCAAAGTTCGTTTTCTTCGAAAACTAATAGCGTTTACATACACTCATTTGGTACGTATAATCATAATATCAACTCCGAAACTCATTTTCTCATGCACTACATAGTGTGGGTTAAAAAGTTTTCCCCGTCCGTCAGGGTAACTATTTATTAAATGTTTTTACAAAGTCTCAAAAATTTGAGTTATTACACCAACTCTCACTACCATTGATTTAAATGTGAGTCAATATAAGGAAACTGTAGAGAAGATGAGCACAATAATGTTTCGCATTCGTACAAGTATGGTTGCTGCTAATGAAGAAGTTAGCAGATTGACAAAGACAAATGAGAAGCTTAAAAATGAGTAACAAGAAGCTGAATTATTGTTGGTAGAGCTTGAAGCTGTAAGATAAGAGAATGCATATCTGAAGAACAAGCTCAAGTGTGTAAGTGAGATTGAAGCAGTGTTAAGGGAGAAGCTTGAAAAGAATGAAGTTAAA
Source organism: Apium graveolens (assembly GCF_009905375.1). Classification (NCBI taxonomy): domain Eukaryota; kingdom Viridiplantae; phylum Streptophyta; class Magnoliopsida; order Apiales; family Apiaceae; genus Apium; species Apium graveolens. Next base: position 200,279,394 of record NC_133654.1, on the reverse strand, counting down.
TTGAAGTCCTACAAGAATGCATCTGAGTTAGTTGGACAATACCATGAGAAAAACAAGCCATGTGCTAATATTGCTATTGGTCTTGATTATGATGTCCTGAACAACAAGAAGAAAAATATAGGTGACAAAGGGAAAGCAACAGAAAATGAAAATATTCCAACAATCCTGAAAAAGGTTGATTCACCTATGTCCAAGGCATGTGAAGTTAACTTCAGTGAAGAAGAGTTGGTTATCAAGCAAGAAATTGCTGATGAAGACAATGAGAAGAAAGATGCAGAAGCAACTCAATCTTTCAAAGCTGAAGAGAAGCTCATGGATAACCAAGATTCCAAGACACCTGTCAAAGAAACCAAAACTGAAGATGCAAGAAAGAAGAAAAAAAATAGAAATGGGAAAATTGGGATAAACAAAAACAATAATTTTGCTTATGTTGCAGATGCTCCAAGAAAGAAATGTGAAAAATGTGGCTCTGTGAATCACCTAACTCACCTTTGTAAAAAGGTTGTTAGCAAGCCAGCTGAAGGAGCCTGTAAATATAATGAAGCAGATGCAAATGATCCCTACTCATTCTGTGACAAGTTTGATTGCATTCCTTGCAACTTGAAAGTGATGAAAGTTGCCATAAACTGAGAGTAGACCTTAAAGAAACAAAAATTAGGTCTACAACAAATAGAGAAAATGCACAACAGTCAATGAATTTTATTTTATCTGAAACAACTCATTCTACTTGTTAGGTCCCAATGTGTTTGTAGAAGGGGGGGGTTGAATACAAACAGTACCAAATAATCGAATAAATGCGGAATAAAAAATGTGAAACAAAATTCAAGTTAAATAAAAATATTATTAAACTTGAAAGGTGTTACAACAACTGTATCGATTACAAGGTATTAATCTCAAATCAATTATCACAAATCTAGAATAAATTCGACATGAACTTTTTCTATTTTTGCAATAATTAGAATCAAATGCTAAACGCGATTTGAGATTAAGTTCTAGGGATTTTGATCCGCTAGATTGTTACACAAGAGCAAGATAAAGATTTCTAGTTGATTGGATTTAACTTTGCAATCTAGAAATTGATCTTTGAATTTCAGCAGAGAACAATGAAATATTTCTTAGGCGGCTGCTGTGTTCTTGTATTTTTCAGTTGATGAATGTCTTCTGCTTCTTTTTCTTTTTGTATGCAATCCAACAAAATTACTTGAACTGCAATGACAATCGGTAGGACAATCTCTTTGGCTCAGCAAGACTTTCAGTAGGACTTTCAATTGTACTAGCAAGACAATCTAATTGAACTACAATGACTATCGGTATGACAATCAGTTGAACTAGCAAGACAATCTCCTTCCTAGTGTAACTTTCGGTATGACAATTGAAATGACTTGGCATGACAATCGGTATGACAATCCAGATTGTCATGCTAGTTCATTTTCAATTGTCTTGCTGATTTAAGACTGTTTTTAAACCAATTAAACTTCTGAAAATTCCTAAAATTAATTCAGAATTAATTAATCAATTAATTCAATTAATAAATAAATTATTCTTCGCAGATATAATTTATTTTCTTAATTAAATTAGATGACTTAATTAATTAATAGAGAATTAATTCTAGTCTTGAGCAGCAACCATTCTTCTGCAAATCTTCTGAAAATCACTGAAAATTATGAATCAATTCCACCACTTCAACATTGACACTCGATGTACTGTCTGGTTCATGAGTGACTAACTTCCGTGACGTTTCTTCATGTCTTGACTTTGATACTCTGATTTTCTTCAGATTAAATCCTTGTAATAAATGATACCCTGACGAGATCTCTGTCACTTGATTAAATCCACGATCTTGATTTATATCACTGAGGCATGATCAAATTCTTGAACTTCTTCCAGTGAATTAACTCCTCAAGTCTGTAGATGAACCTTGTTTCTGAATCCTTTGACAGATATTACTTTGCGAGATCTCTCTGACGGTCGATCCACTATTTACTTATTACATTCTTATTTGAGTTGAGTTGAATCCTCGAATATACAAATAGGCCTATGACATATGACTTACAATCTCCCCCTATTTGTTTGTTAGACAATAACACACAAATACCTAGAGGATAACTCAACTAACAAATAAGAAAAAGATATAAACTGAAATGCAAAGTAAATAGTAGAAAAGTTTCGGACTAGATTTAACATTTTCCAGATTCCAAGTAGATGTTCCTCTAGACTGAACATATCTTCAAGTAGTTCCATCTTCATTTGTACAACCACATTTCCTGTTGAGAAGCCCATATCTCTTGCTTCTCCCCTATGAGAATCAACTGATTAAAGAAGATCACCTTCGTTTTACCACCTCTCCCGTACAATAGGATCCGTAGTTACAAACAACAATGGTGTGGTGTAGTGTACATTTTTAGGATCTTTTTCTTCCTGCTATTTCTCCCCCTTAGTTGAGGAATCCTCCAAACTATTACTTAAGCTTTTATCTCCCCCTTAAAGAAGGAATGTATGCCATCGTCTGAAGGAGTTCTCATATTTCACTTGGTTGGAAAAGAAATAACAAGTAGTTTCTCTTTCTACCTCACTGTGAGTGTGTGATTCTGTTTAGTGTACCTCACATGTGTTTCACTCTTCTCTCCACTCGTGTTTACACTCATTCTCACAAGTGTATCACTCTTCTCTCATAGCTCCAACATTCAGCTGTACCTGCAAGGAAAATCACCTTAGCCATCCTTAAGGAGGTCACAGGTAGTGCAATGGGAGTTCACAAATCCCCATCCTTGTTAAACTCGTCAGATGAATCTGAGTCATAATTTACAAGTTGCTAGTTTCCCTTTTAGGGTTCCAGATTTGAATTCTGGGAAGGTAAACAATGATCCAAAGAATTTAGCATAAAGATCAAGGTTCCCTTCTAATGTCTGTGAAGACATTTCCTTGTGACTCATCAGGTAATATCTGAATCATTGTCAACAAGTTGCCGATCTGCGCCTATGTCAGATCCACTATCCGCAGATGCATCCAGGGGATTTAAGCCTGGGGAGGTAGACACTGACCACTGACATATGGCTTTTGGATCAGTATCCTCTCCTAACACCTGTAAAGGCAATTGGTCCACTAACGAACCTTGAACAATCGAATCTGACCTTAAAATGGTCGAAACTCTTGTTTCCGTCAACTCATCCTTTGTGTGTGTAACCTCTCCTTGTGCATCAAGAATTGTTTATATTTGAAGTGGTGACACTACATCGGATACCTTGGCCGACAGGCAAAATTCAATAGACTCACCCTGTTGAGAGAATGAATCTAGTAACTGTTTTTGTGCCTTTTTAGCCATTACATCTTTTTGAGAAGATGTATGGGGGCTAGCAGTTGTCTCGGTTTAAATACTACTCATCTATGTAGGAGACAGAGCTACTGGGTTGACTACAGAACCTTCCTTATGTGGTGCACTAAGGCACTATCTCCCTCACGCTCATTCATACTACATTTAGTGGTAAGAGAGTGTTGGTTGGTTCTGTTTTTGTGTTTGTCTTTACAGTTTGGGATAGACGTTGTGGGTTTTCAACCTCATGACTGTCAATGAAAGAAAGTCAATGGAGACTGAACCTGTATCATAGAATATATGGTACTAGAGAGAAAATGATTTACAATAGTGATTTCAAAAGATTTTACATGAAATAAGAAATCACTAATGTAGAAAGAAGTTTGATTTTGTTTTTCAATATGAATGAGTTTTTGATAAAACATTGATCACTTAGGGTAAAGTCTAAGTAATTCTCATTCATGTCAAAAGCTTACAAATATCTGCAACATAATGTTAACAACATATCATTGACCGATACTTGTCAAGTACTTTAGATACTAATTGTTATGTTGCATTAACAATATACCACTGCACATATAAAACAATATGATTGTGCTTAGTGATAAGATAGTTATTAATATGACGACTCTACTTATTCATATAAAATTATAACTTCTGTTAGAGTGCCATACCATGTCCTTGACGATTGCTTGAGCAGTATACTAGTTCATACCAACCTGAAGTGAGATTGTGAAGAAGAGATTGCATAGTCCAATAGATCTGCAGCTGCAAAGTCCATGAACTGTGGTGCACTGACTTCCTCTTTTAACTCACCAATCAGGAGTACACTTGTACACATCTTACTAGAGTACAATTCCAAGTGTAATGTACAGCAGGTGCCTGATATGTCGTAATATTCTCAAGTCTCGTCACTGGTGCTATATGTTAGATACTGCTTCCTGATAATAACCTAGCACAATATACAAAATTACAATGATAACATTCCCAGCTTGCAAACAGCCATATCCCTCAGATAAACCTTTGCTGTTATCTCCAAAGGTAACCAGGGGGCCAGCTTTCTCAATCCACATTTGATAGCAGGGCTCTATCTCCGGTCATATGTCTTGATGATCCACTGTCAAGAATCCACACTACCGGTTACACCTGTTTAATGCCCTGCACTACAAATGGATTAGACCTTCTTCGGAACCCAAACTTGGTTGGGCCCGGCATACTTGTAGAACTGTCCTTTGTCAGGCAAAATAACATTTTTAATTTTAATTGTCTCAACTTTCTCAATGACTGAACATTTGACCTTATAAACAGCCTTAACAAATTTCTGTTTAAGCTTAGGCACAAATGTCTCCTTTCTAGCCTTAGAAGGACTAGCAGTCTTAGACCTATCATGCTTCTTGTTATTCACATGCTGACGAGGAGTAGTCTTATCATTAGACACATGCTTACCATTAAAATAAGCATACATTATATTAAAAGCACAAGACATACAATTAGCAACACCACATGCTTTATGAGAGTGATTAACAGCAGGCAATGTATGCATGGTAGACATGACATTATTGTTATCCACCTCATGTGTGTCTGAGTTAGTCTCAGTTGCTTTCACAACTTTGACTGGAACTTTCGACTCACTTGACTTGGAAATAATCTTCTCATTAGCATGATCCTCAGCACGTATTTCTTCTTGAATAACAGAAGAGGTCGCATCAAATGGTTCAGCAATTGATGCTTTATAGAGGGGTTCATCAACACCCTTAAGCACATGTGGTACTTCCCTCCCTTTAGCACAGACATGAGGAGGGGAGTTTATGCCTAATTCTCCAATAGCAGCATTGTAATCATAACCTATTCCAGATGTTTGATTAACAGCTTGCTTACTGTAGAACTCTTTAGCCTTCGAACAAGAATTGAAGTAGGCTCTAACCTTAGTCTCAAGACCGGTGATCTTGTCTTTGAGAATAGTTTCGAGTTTTCTATAACAGTCAACTCTATTCTCTAGAAAAGATACCTGTTCTTTTAATTTGTCTTGATTAATGTGCACAAGTCTTAATTCATTGACCTCTTTCTCAAGGTCTGTGATCTGTAAACTTAACAGTTCATTATCACGATGTGCACAATCTAAGTTACCTCTTAGATGATAAACCATTTCAGCATCAGAAAGTTTTACCTCTATTCTTGACGATGAAGCTTTTCCATCAATAGCCATAAGAGCAAGATTTCCTTCTTCTTCATCTTCACTATCAGTATCATCCCAGCTTCTTCCCTTTGCCAGATAAGCCCTTTCAGAGTTCTTTCTTACTTGCTTTGGCTTCCTACATTCTGTGGCAAAGTGTCCCAACTCATTGCAGTTATAGCATCTAATGGTGCTCCGATCAACCATCCTTGTTTTATACCCACCACTGCTGGTGTTAGAGGATGAAGATCCACCTTTCTGGAATTTGTTGTAGTTGGACTTGTACTTAAGCTTGGGATTCCTCCTGAATCTGACATGGGAGAATCTCTTGACAATTTGGGCCATTGATTCATCTTCCAATTGCTCCAGCTCTTCCAAGGAATAAAAATCATCACTTGATTGATTTGTAGTAGGAGGATCATATTCTGCTACTAACTCATTTTCCTCACCCTTGGAAAACTGTACCATTCTTTCTAACTGTTGAGATTGTTGTTGTTGACCTTCAGCTACAAGTGCAGTAGATGTGCTGACCATTCTATCCTTCCCGTAGACTTCCTTCTGTTGAATCTGCTCCAACTCATAGGTTTTTAACACTCCATAGAGCCTGTCCAAAGAAATCTCACTCAGATCTCTAGCTTCTCTAATGGCAGTGATTCTATGTTCAAGATGAGCTGGCAGTGTTAAAAGGAACTTTTTGTTAACCTCCCTGATTGAATAATACTTTTCATTGATGTTCAGGTTGTTGATCAACGCATTGTACCTCTCAAACACTTCAGTAATTCCTTCTCCTGGATTTGATTTGAAATGTTCATATTCAGAGGTTAGGATTTCCAACTTGTTCTCCCTAACTTCCTCTGTGCCTTCATTAATCACCTCAATAGTTTCCCACATGTGTTTGGAATTTTTACAGTTCATCACATGTCTGTTCATCAAGGGATCAAGGGAATCAATTAATATTAATTGAAGGCTGGCATCCAAGGAGGCTTCTTCCTTCTCCGCAGGAGTAAAATCTTCAGGCTCTTTTGGATAGGTTCTAGCTTCAGTAGTCACCACACCATCTATTATTACCTCCGGTTCAATAACCATCGGAGTTTTTATACCCTTCTTTAACAAGTTTGAATATTTGGGATTTGCAACTTGTAAAAATAATAGCATCTTCTTCTTCCACATGATATAATTCTCTTTATCAAATTGTGGAATTTTAACGGTTCCAACTTTATGTGAAGTCATTATGAATTTTTGAATAAATAAAAATTCAAGGAGTTGAAAAATCACAAAAGTCTAGGATCTTGATTTGTTCGTTAATCAGAAGGCTCTGATACCAATTGTTAGGTCCCAATGTGTTTGTAGAAGGGGGGGTTGAATACAAACAGTACCAAATAATCGAATAAATGTGGAATAAAAAATGTGAAACAAAATTCAAGTTAAATAAAAATATTATTAAACTTGAAAGGTGTTACAACAACTGTATCGATTACAAGGTATTAATCTCAAATCAATTATCACAAATCTAGAATAAATTCGACATGAACTTTTTCTATTTTTGCAATAATTAGAATCAAATGCTAAACGCGATTTGAGATTAAGTTCTAGGGATTTTGATCCGCTAGATTGTTACACAAGAACAAGATAAAGATTTCTAGTTGATTGGATTTAACTTTGCAATCTAGAAATTGATCTTTTAATTTCAGCAGAGAACAATGAAATATTTCTTAGGCGGCTGCTGTGTTCTTGTATTTTTCAGTTGATGAATGTCTTCTGCTTCTTTTTCTTTTTGTATGCAATCCAACAAAATTACTTGAACTGCAATGACAATCGGTAGGACAATCTCTTTGGCTCAGCAAGACTTTCAGTAGGACTTTCAATTGTACTAGCAAGATAATCTGATTGAACTACAATGACTATCAGTATGACAATCAGTTGAACTAGCAAGACAATCTCCTTCCTAGTGTAACTTTCGGTATGACAATTGAAATGACTTGGCATGACAATCGGTATGACAATCCAGATTGTCATGCTAGTTCATTTTCAATTGTCTTGCTGATTTAAGACTGTTTTTAAACCAATTAAACTTCTGAAAATTCCTAAAATTAATTCAGAATTAATTAATCAATTAATTCAATTAATAAATAAATTATTCTTCGCAGATATAATTTATTTTCTTAATTAAATTAGATGACTTAATTAATTAATAGAGAATTAATTCTAGTCTTGAGCAGCAACCATTCTTCTGCAAATCTTCTGAAAATCACTGAAAATTATGAATCAATTCCACCACTTCAACATTGACACTCGATGTACTGTCTGGTTCATGAGTGACTAACTTCCGTGACGTTTCTTCATGTCTTGACTTTGATACTCTGATTTTCTTCAGATTAAATCCTTGTAATAAATGATACCCTGACGAGATCTCTGTCACTTGATTAAATCCACGATCTTGATTTATATCACTGAGGCATGATCAAATTCTTGAACTTCTTCCAGTGAATTAACTCCTCAAGTCTGTAGATGAACCTTGTTTCTGAATCCTTTGACAGATATTACTTTGCGAGATCTCTCTGACGGTCGATCCACTATTTACTTATTACATTCTTATTTGAGTTGAGTTGAATCCTCGAATATACAAATAGGCCTATGACATATGACTTACACTACTTATGCTAAATCAGTTAACAAGAAGAAAGTGCCCATTACTGATTGGGTTGCTAAATACACTTAAAACTCATTGTGTGCAGGGAAAAATAAAGAGGTCATATGGATCATAGACAATGGGTGTTCCAGACATATAATAGGTGATAAGGCCCTGCTATCACAGTTGGAGAAGGCTGGCCCTTTGGTGACCTTTGGAGACAACAACAAAGGATTCACAATGGGATATGACAAGATTGTTTCTGTAAATATTGTCATTGATGATGTAGCACTGGTAGCTGGTCTTGAAGTGAATTTTCTCAGTATTATCCAGTTTGCAGACAAATGCTTTGAAGTTCTATTCAACAAAGAAGAATGCACTTTTATCAGCAAGAAAACTAGTGAAGTTGCTCTGAAAGGAGCAAGAAAAGGAACCTTGTTTATTGCAGACTTGGACTCAACAAATAAGGATGGTATTTGTTGCTTCTACACCAAGGCATCAGAAGAACAAAGCAAGCTATGGCATAAAAAGTTGTCTCACTTGAATTTTAAGGCAATTAACACCTTGGTCAAGAAGGAGTTAGTAAGAGACATGCATAATCTGGAGTTTGCTCAAGTTAAAGTCTGTGAAGCTTGTCAGAAAGGAAAAATGAAAAGATGAAGTCACAAGTCAAAAACTGTGAACTCTATAAGTACACCATTGCAACTTATTCACATAGACTTGTTTGGGTCAGTAAATGTCTTATCAATTTCAAGGAACAAATATGCGCTTGTAATGGTGGATGATTTATCAAGACACACTTGGGTAGAATTCATGAACTCTAAAGATGAGACTCCATACATCATAACTGAGAACATCAAGAAGATAGAAAAATAGGCTGAAGATCATAATTGTGTAAAGAGATTGAGAAATGATAATGGAACAGAATTCAGGAATACAATATTGAGTGAATTCTGCAAAAACAAATGCATTATTTAAGAATTCTCAGATGCTAGAACACCTCAACAAAATGGAGTAGTTGAAAGAAAGAAAAGAACATTAGTTGAAGCTGTTAGAATAATGCTGCAAGATGCCAAGTTGCCAACAAGTTTCTGGGAGGAAGCTGTTAACACTGCATGCTATACTCAAAACAGATATCTCATTAACAAGGCTCATAGAAAATCACCATACTCAATCATGTCTAAGAAAAAGCCTACTGTAAAGCATCTTCATGTGTTCGGAAGCAAGTGTTACATTTTAAAAGACAACTCTGAATATGTGGGAAAATTTGACTTAAAGGTTTTTGAAGCAATTTTATTGGGATATTCATTGGAGAGGACTGCCTATAAAGTCTATGTGATTGATCAAAAGAAGATAATGGAAAGCACATATGTGACTTTTGATGATGACAGGTGTCTGGGCTTGGAATGCCTTAATGAAAATGAAGCTGAATCCCTTGCATTTGAGAACCTCAATATTGACAGTGATTCTGATGGTAAAGATGAAGTCAATGCAATACAGATGTTAAATGAAGAGAATACTGAACATGAAAATCATAGAAATGGAATCTCATCTCAAACACCTGAATTTGATAGCACAAACTCAGGGGGATAAAGAGAAAAAGGATCTACAAGTCATGCCAATGATGAAGAAAATGATGAAGGCATAAGTCAACAGACTCACACAAGGAAGTGAGATAGAAGTCATACTAAAGAAGCAATTATTGGTGATCCTACTGCTGGTGTGAGAACTAGAAGTGCAACTGCTAATGAGTGCCTACATGCATGCTTTCTATCTCAAGTAGAGCCTAAAAAAATTGAAGAAGCTCTAATGGATCTTAATTGGATATCTGCCATGCAGGAAGAGCTGAATCAGTTTGAAAGAAACAAAGTTTGGGAGTTAGTTCCTGCACTAAAGAACAAAAGTATAATTGGAATAAAATGGGTGTTCAGGAACAAGATGGATGAAAATGGTATAGTTACCAGAAACAAGGCTTGGTTGGTTGCTAAAGGCTACTCACGGGAAGAAAGAATTGATTATTATGAAACTTTTGCTCCAGTTGCAAGACTTGAAGCAATAAGTAGCATTTGCTGCATACTCAAATTTCAAAGTGTATCAAATGGATGTCAAGAGTGCCTTCCTAAATAGTGAGCTAGAAGAAGAGTTTTATGTTCAACTACCACATGGCTTTGAAGATCCAGAATTTCCAGATTTTGTGTACAAGTTACTCAAGGCTCTATATGAACTAAACCAGGCGCCTCAAGCTTGGTATGAAACATTGTCAGAATTCCTACTTAAACATGGTTTTACTAGAGGTACTATAGATAAGACTCTCTTCTACAAGAAACATGGTAAAGATATGATCCTAGTTCAGATCTATGTGGATGACATTAGTTTTGGTTCTACAAATGAGAAGCTTTGCCGGAGATTTTCTAAGCTTATGTAGAGTGAATATGAAATGAATATGATGGGGGAATTAAGTTACTTTCTTGGACTAAAAGTTAGTCAAAGAAGTGATGGGATCTTCATCAGCCAAACTAAGTATGTCAAAGATTTGTTGAAAAAGTTTGGTATGGTTGATTGTTCACCTGCTTCTACACCTATGTCTACAACAACAAAGTTGGATAAAGATAGAAATGGCAAGAGTGTAGATATTTCAAGCTATAGAGGAATGATTGGATCATTGCTTTACTTAACTGCAAGTAGACCATACATCATGTTTACAACATGTCTATGTGCAAGATTTCAAGCAAATCCAAAAGAATCACATTTGATGGCTGTAAATAGGATTTTCAGATACTTAAAGGGGACTCCAAACTTGGGATTATGGTATCTTAAGGGAACTGGTTTTGAAGATGTTGGCTACACGATGCAGATATTGCTGGATGCAGGGTTAACAGACTGAGTACTAGTGGAAGTTGTCAATTTCTTGGATAAAGAATTGTATCCTGGTATAGCAAGAAACAACAATCTCTATCAACTTCTACAATAGAGGCTGAATACATAGCTGCAGGAAGTTGTTCTGCTCTAGTGCTTTGGATTAGAAATCAGCTAATGGATTATGGCCTAGTGTTACTCAAAATTCCTATCATGTGTGATAATACTAGTGCTAAATCTATAGCGGCTAATCCAGTTAATCATTCTAGAATAAATCACATTGATGCAAGGTACTATTTTATTAGAGAACTGTTAGGGAGAAAACACGCACTAATATTACACGCAAGTATACGCGTTTGCAAGTAATATAGAATACTTTCTAGTTCGTTCCCACAGAGACTCAGACTAATTATGTTCAATTAACACTAACTCACCAATGTATGATTACTTATCAATGTTAAGACAATAACACATAGAATTGATTAACTAATTATTAACTATAATTAACTACGAGAATTAAACACTTAATTGACACTTGAATTAACAATATTAAACACACATGAGATCATTACTTCATTATTACTTCCTTCAATATTTATTGTTATTACCTTTAGCATGTAACATTGATGATATTAATCGAATAACACTACACTGATAAAAGCCAACTTTCGTTGTACCCATACCATTCTACCAAACATCCACAATTAAGATAGAAGTTGAATAATCATCAATTATGTTGAGACCCTATATGTCTAAAGAATTTGACAACATAACGATTTAATCACAAGTTATTCCTTATGATGACACAGGGCAAGTAAAATGGTTAGAGTTACCCACTAATCATGCATACTCATACATGAACCTATGCTAGCATGGCAAGTTCTAAATCTCAAGATCCACCATCGCTTCACAAGAGATTAACACCATATCTTATATGTTCGCGACGCACATAAGACGAATAAGCACAACCAATATTAGATATCATACAATCATCACACACTAAGGCATTAAACAACTAACTAAAAAATTCTATAGCAAATCCGTAACGACCCCATGATCACGATTAGCCCATGATTGAACTCATCGTCACCATGGGTTCATATGAAAACATGATAATAACACACGAGAATAATTAATAAAACTACTTATATTAAACCAGAGTACGTCACAAGAGTAAATAGGTTCAAAGTAAAGAAAACTAGCATCCACTGATACAACGAATAAAAGAATTACAAGAAACTATGCTTCCTCTTCGTTGCGATGTGCTAAAATGGTCTTCTTCCTTATCTCCTTGCTCCTTGATTAATACCACGATTCAACACACGTGAAACGTCTCTGAAAACTACTTATATAGAAACCCCACAAAACCCAGCCATCTAAGAAGTCAGAAGTCCAGCAGAACAAGAACTCTAAAAATCAGAATTTTAATTCGCGCCCTTGAGCTGCCGTCCAGCAATCCTGAGCGGCGCCCAGCTTCCTGAGCGGCCGCTCAGCCTGGCTGAGCGGGCGCTCAGCACCTTTCTGGAAAATTAATTATTTTGCTCCCGTTCTTTGCTGCATTCTGCTCCTAACTTCCCACTTGCAATGCCAAGCACATACTAAGGCTTATTCTTGATGAAATCTCCCCACAAATGCAAGTAATATCCTGAAATGCACAAACACTAGAAAAACACATCAAATATATAAAATACTTGATTTCAAGACATCAATTCAAGCTATTATAAGACGTTCTAAGTGGTATAAAATGTCACTTATCACATTTCAAACTTATATCGATGTTTGTCCTCAAGCGTCACAGACTCAAAAACAAAACAAAAACATGCATGAATGCAATCTATATGAAATGTAGCGATCCCCCTTACTACGACCAAACCAACCAACTTATGACATCTCAACAAATGCAATTAGGCGAATAAAGATCAATCAAATCATGCAAACTAACATACAACCAGAAATGTGGTGTGTGTGGATGCTTAACAGATATGCTTTGAAACTAGATCAATTATCATAACTCGACTATCCTCAAGGTATTCACATGATTATACGAAGAATAAATTTTAGGCACAAAATGACTTACAACACTTCAAGATTACTGGAGCTTATTGTGGAATCATGCTTTTTATTCAACACAACAACAATGCTTATTTGACCGTGCAATGAGTGAGGTCCACAAAAGACTTATACAATGGCATCCATTTAGCGAGCGTTAGGTTAGCAGATCCCAGACTATAAAAGCCTTAGATCACTAGGCACAAAGTCCCCTAAGAACTTAATAACTCGAATACCAAAGAGCCCACTCGTGATCAATTATGCATTAACTATTTACATTTTTTTTATTTTCTTTCTTTTTTTTCTTCTTTTCTATTTTTTTTCTCTTTTTTTTTTCAAATTTCTGAGCAAGTACGTTTCGCTCCATCTTGCTCAACCCTAGACTACTCGCATAAAAATACGAGCCGGCTACTAGCCATTTGACGCCTAGCCACAATTAGCAATGAATTCCAATTTTTACTCCAATGTTTTCTTTTCATGCCTTTTATCATTAAGAACCTATTATAAATTCTAAGTATAATCAATAGATTAACCTCAAAAACCATCAAACCATGACAACAATCTAGTCCTTAAGTATACTCTAAGACTTAGTGAAATTATAAGTGTTTCTAGCATGCATGTCAACCTACAAGACTCAACATCACTCTAACGCTATCACTACACTCACATCAATATCACAAATCAATTGGTAAAGCAACGCAAAAGGGATCATGGTAAATGCATAAGCTAAATGACATGATAAATAAAGCTATAAAATAAAAAAAACTATATGGCAAAAATATGCAATTATATGAACTAAACTATCATGAATATGCAACTATATGACACACACACAAAAATATTCCTTAACTACCACCCCCAAACTTAAAATCTTCACTTTCCCCAGTTAAGGTACTAGAAAGGAACTCAGGGTATACCTACTCGGAAAAATCATCATCATCACCCTTAGTAGGTGGAGTATCAAGAGGAGGATAAGCAGAGTCCTCACCAAAAATGGGCCACTGGATATCAGCTCCAAGGCCTCTAAAAGCAGTCCCAAGTGCAAGGGTGAGCTCTTGAGCAAACCTACTCTGCGTCTCGTACATAGCGTCCATCCTCCTCGACAGCCTCCTACATCAGCCATCCCAGCACCCTCCTGAGCTCTAGAAGAGCCTGCCTCATCACGCCCCGGCCTAGCCATGGTAGCACCAGCTGCTGGACGTCCTCCTGGAAGACGATAACCCAGCCCATGCTCCTCGGGCTCTCCACCCGTCCACTCCTGCATCGGATTCAGAGTCCCTGAATTAATAGGAGCGGCCGACATCTGTAACTACTCATGAGAAGGCCAATGAACTCCCACTGCTCGGCATAGCTTCGTGACAGTAGATGCATAAGGGATGTTCATGTGCTTCGCTCCCCTCAAAAACTTCAGAATTCCTGGTAGATGAACTCACCAAGGTCCACATAATACTCCTCATTCAAAATACCCCATAACAACCTTGCTCGCTCAACTGTAACCTCATGTGCATATGAAGTAAGCAGAATATTAACACAAATAAAGGCATTCCATGCACGGACATACCTGTTCATCGCAATCGCCGGAAAAGAACGATACTCATTAGTCCCAGTCTTGAACTTCCAAACCGTGCCCGGCTGACAGAGAGTAGCACAAATCAAATCCAAATCAAACTCCTCGAAGGGCTTCTCATTCCAATTCTCCTCCGTGGGCTTCCTCTTTCGCTGCCCAATCACACGGTGAATCACCTCAGGATGATAATCCACCGTAAGCCCACGAACAACAGTAAACCCATTCTTCTCAGCCTTTGCGTTCACATAAAACTCGCGAACCACACTCATCGAAACCGCCTCCGGCGACTCACAAAAATAAATCCAACCCTTTTCAGCAATCATAGGCAACAAATCACCATCCCTCCCCGATGGTAAGAATCAAACTCCTCGAAGGGCTTCTCATTCCAATTCTCCCCCGTGGGCTTCCTCTGTCGCTGCCCAATCACACGGTGAATCACCTCAGGATGATAATCCACCGTAAGCCCACGAACAACAGTAAACCCATTCTTCTCAGCCTTTGCGTTCACATAAAACTCGCGAACCACACTCATCAAAACCGTCTCCGGCGACTCACAAAAATAAATCCAACCCTTTTCAGCAATCATAGGCAACAAATCACCATCCCTCCCGGATGGTAAGAATCCCCTCTCCTTCAAAATCGGCTTACCCAGAAGCCTAGTATACTCCTCCTCAACAGCCCTATCAAACAAACGAGTTCTCACAGCAGTACCCCTCGAAGAATCAGCAGTAGGAACAGTGCTGCTGCTATCAATAGTCCTGGATCTCTTGGGTGCCATTGAAACTGAGAAAAAGTGTTTAAGATTTGTATTTTGGAATATGGGAGAGAGTTTTAAGGTTGAAAGTGTATGGGGGAGTATATGGAATAGTTGTATGTATATATAGGATAAAGATTAGGGTTAAAATTTGATTAGGAGTGGGGTTGAGGGTTAAAAATGTGGGTGTATGGGAAGAGGATTCGTGGGTAGTGGGTTGTGTTTTTAGTATTGTGTTTTCTGATTTTTTTGGATTTTATAAGGCTAAAAAAAAATTCAGGAATTCGGGGGCTGAGCGGCCGCTCAGCAAAGCTGCGCGGGCGCCCAGCATCTTGAGCGGCCGCCCAGCAGAGCTGAGCGGCGGCCAGATGGTGACTGGAATTTTTTTTTCTTGCCCTTTTTTTCTGATTTTTTTTGTGTTTTTGATAGGTTACTGATTTCTAAGGGTTCCTATAACAACAAATCTTGGGTTGCCTCCAAAAAAGCGCTTCTTTTACGTCATTAGCTTGACGTAGCGTACCTTGCTCAAGTTGACAATAAAACGACACTAACCACTTCCCGGTTTGCCATGTCTCCATAGGTATGCTTCAAACGCTGACCATTAACCTTGAATGCTTGGCCCGGATCATTCTAAAAAATCTCCACCGTTCCATGTGAAAACACAGTTTTGACAATAGAAGGTCCAGACCACCTTGATTTCAACTTTCCAGGAAAAAGTCGGAGACGAGAGTTGAATAAAAGAACTTGCTGCCCCGGGATAAATGACTTAAGATATAGCTTCCTATCGTGCCACCTTTTCACTTTTTCCTTGTACACTTTATTTTTCTCGTACGTTTGGAGTCGAAATTCATCAAGTTCATTTAACTGAAGCATTCGCTTCTTCCCAGCTGCATCTAGATCAAGGTTTAACTTCTTCAACGCCCAATAAGCCTTATGCTCAAGCTCCGCAGGTAAATGACATCCCTTACCATAAACAAGTTGAAACGGGGGCATCCCAAGTGGAGTCTTGTATGCTGTTCTGTAAGCCCAAACAGCTTCATCGAGCTTTAAAGACCAATCCTTCCTTGACGGGCAAACAACTTTCTATAGAATGCGCTTGATCTCTCTATTAGACACTTCTGCTTGACCATTCGTTTGCAGATGATAGGCAGTAGCAACACGATAATTCACATTATAGCGCTGCATCATAGAAGTAAACTTACGGTTGCAGAAATGCGACCCCTCATCACTTATGATTACTCATGGCGTTCCAAACCTTGTGAAAATCTGATTATGAAGAAAATTCAACACTACCTTTGTATCATTCATCGGTAGAACCTTGACTTCCACCCATTTTGAGACATAATCGACTGCCAGCAAGATGTACTAATTATTACAGGACGAGACAAATGGTCCCATGAAATCGATTCCTCAAACATCAAAGACCTTGACTTCAAGAATCACATTTAACGGCATCTCATCCTTCCTCGTAAGATTCCCCACTCTTTGGCAACGATCACACCTTAAAACGAACTGATGTGCATCCTTAAACAAAATAGGCCAGAAAAAACCTGCTTGCAGAATACGAGCTGCTGTCTTTTCACCACCATAATATCCACCATAAACTGTGCAGTGGCAGTCTCGTAATATCCCCTCCGTCTCACAGAATGGGATACATCTCCTGATGATCTGGTTAGCTCCTTGTCTAAACAAATACGGTTCATCCCCGGCAGCGGTGCCAAAAACTTGTTAGGGCGAAAACACGTGCTAATAATACACGCAAGTATACGCGTTCACAAGTAATATAGATTACTTTCTAGTTCGTTCCCACATGTACCACTTCACCTCATGCATAAACTTCTTCTTTTGAGCTGTATTCATATTATGAGGCATTATATTGCTGACAAGATAGTTCACAATATCTGCGAACCATGGCTCTTCCTTGAACTGCGAACAACTGCTCATCCGGAAAAGATTCTATAACACCCCCAAATCCAAGGTCGTGAATTCGGGTTGTTACGATCACTTATTAATTAAATAATTCTCTTTTCACAATATTACTCGACCTTTTATTCAGACTCACACACACACAGGTTATATGCTTGGAAACATTATTAAATAAATCATTTCCACTTATCTACCTTACGGGGCTGGCGCACAAAAAGCCTACGGAACTCACGAGCGTTCCTTACCCGCCTAAGGACAACAGTCCTGGTCTGATCCATGCTGGTAGTCTGTTGTGATATGATATATAAAAGCAAGGGTGAGCATTAAAGCTCAGCAAGGTATATATCCCCATAATTAAGTATGTAAGGATAAATAAAACCAATAATTATACTTTGTATCTCCAAAGCGTTCTGAAAGTTTATATGCTTATCAAATTTATAATATTCTCAAAATCAACTACAATAGTATATCCACTGAATACTTGTATTCATCTCTTTCTCAAATTCATTTTATACTCGTACTCATTTTATTTCAAAATCTCAAGATGTTACTCGAACCAAGATTCTCATATGGGTGTGATATATATTCGTCAACATCCCAATTTAAAACTCAGCCTTATCGGCAGATTTCTCAAATGGATTTGATATATAATCATCAACATCCTTATTTAAACTCAGTCTTATCGGCAGATTTCTCAAATGGATTTGATATATATTCATCAATATCCTTATTTAAAACTCAGCCTTATCGGCTCTCTGTTGTATATTTCACAACAGTTTTTCCAAAATGGAAGAAAGGGACTATACTGGAATAAACCACGTATCGGTGATCAGCCGAATACGAAATTTTCTCTACTATTAGAAGGAATACAAACCTAGCCGCCTTTGGGCTCATCAAGACACTACACGGTGGTTGCCCATTGCCGTGCAAGTCCGAAAGTCAATGGTCACATAGACCATATAACCGTACAATGCGCCACTCCGCGCTTACATAATGCGCCACTCCGCGCTTGGTCACTGCCCGATACCACTCCGTGCCGGGCAGGCCACATTCCAGTCCCAAAACAGTTATATCTTTTGCTCAAAATCCTTTTTCGAAGGAATAGGTCGTTAAAAGTTGACCTGAAAATAGGATGTTTTATTCATCACTTTTAACTCAATTGATCTTTGGGAGTTGTCGGAGTTTTGAATTTAAAATCATTTTCAAATCCCTATCTATAGTAGGGTGACACATATATTACTAACTTGTTCTTTATTGAACGAGGAAGCAAAACTCTAATGCTTCTAGACTAAGTTCCCTAAGGTTTTGATACGTTTCAAATGATTAATCTCTTTCAAGAGTTTTGAATAATTTAGAAAGTACCCTTGGGAACTATGTCTATTTTTAAATAAGTTTTTAGAAGTCCGAAGATATTAAATATCTAAGGTCTCATAATAATCTAAGAGGGATTCAATGAATTGATAAAATCTTATAAATAAAACATCTCTGTATAAGGTTCAATGAATTGATAAAATCTTAAGTACAAAGTATTTCTAATTAAGGTTCAATGAATTAATAAAAAAACCTTAAATACAAAATATTTCTGAATAAGGTCCAATGAATGGAGACACCTTAATCAAATAATCAAAAAAGGATTTGGTATCCTATAATTGCTCTTTGAATAGTTAAATCTTTATTAAATAACGTGAAATAATTTATAAACTATTCAGTATATTTTTAAATACTTTTTTTATATTTAATAATCCCTTAAGTATCGCTTTATAAAATAATCAATCAAGTAAGGGTGTCCCTTAAATGAATAAACCAATATTTCTCGAAGTTTAAGTCAAAATCTCAATCGTTCGCTTAATATATAAATTACGCGAACGTACTTTGTTTATCGAAATAGAAATCTTTCGCGTTCGGCTCTCTCCGGAATTAAATCGTTATTAAAATATTTCCGACTCCCATTATCCTATATTATATTTGAAATACGTTTCAATTTCTCATACTCGTGTAAAATGAAATTTGTTTTTGTAAACAATCACATAATTCGTATGCATTGATATCATAGACAAGCATATATATTTGAACTGTAAATCATGACATCAATATCACAACAGTATATATATAGCATGGATAGTATGAGATAGGGTTTCGAAAACTTGCCTCGAGTAATCGAAGTGGTATGGTCTCTGGTGTTTGGTTGGGATCTATAAACAAGAACCAATGGTCTAAGTTAGTACGCGATTAACGCCTCGCTTTTATTAAGCAACTTTCGCAACTACTCAAGTATAACGAATCTCCGATCGTCATATTCTCAACACTTATATTCTCACTTTATAACATGGTCGAGTTTTGAAATCGATCGTTCGCTTTAGAAAGTCCATTTCGAGTTTTAAGCTCGAACGTGAGAAAACGCGCGTCAAAACTAGGTTTTTATGCGTTTCTTGCTTGCGCTCTCTTTACCAAAATATTTTTATAAAATCGAAAAATTAATATTTTCTCAAAATTCTTTTTGGAAATTCTTCTCTACTGTCATATCCATTGTTCATAATTTTTCCAGAATCTCGAAATTATTTTAAGTTCTTAAAAATCACCATGCAAGTGGACTTAAGTGCAGTTGGCTAATCGCATAAATATTTTACACTAAAACGACCATAACTCCTAAACCAGAAATCTCCTCATAATGATCTAGACATGTATAGAAACTACAAAACAAGATCCATCTAGTCGAGGCCAGTGGTTTTCAAATTTTAACGAATTTCATGGCCGAATGTCCTGCAGAAAACAGATCAAGTGCAAGAATGCCCAAACTCAATTTCTACTACTTGATCTTAACACAATCACTACCTATAACCATCATAAACACAAGTAATTCTCAAGATCCACCCACATGAACCTTATATGCTCTATCTAGTACCACATACATGGATTACAACTCAACATCTCAAGCCTTTAGCAAGAACATAATCAATACAAACTCAAAAAAACACAATCCTTTGGATCTTAATACTACAACAAAAATAACTCTTAAATCCAACCATAAAACCTTAAAGGGTTGAAAGTTATACCTTCTTGGACACTAGAAAGGTTAGTGCTAGGATGATTGAGGCTTGGTTTGCTTAGAAAACACTTAGAAGGGCTAGATCCTTAAGAAACAAAACCAAGAAATAAGTTAAAATTTCGGAGTTACCTTTCAGCACCTCATTCAAACATTTTTATAAAATTTGAAAAAATTAATTTGAGGCTGAAATTTGTTACGAAGCTTACCCATGATATATAGAAGTTATGGTAAAAATTTCATGATATTGGAATGAGTATATTTTGAGTTATGAATTTTTGTTTCTCCCTTGCTCAGAAAATCCGAACTGCTGGAATGAAAAATGGGAGAGCTTTAAGTGAGGGAAAAGGGGTTGTTTTCTTTTGTGGCTAAAGTGTGGGAGTGTATAATGAATATATGGGATGTATGCAGCAGATTTGACAATAATTTGGCAAAGGTATAGGTTGGTTTGATTGTGTGGTGAAGTGAGAAAAGGGAGAAGTATGGCTTGTGTACTTGTTTGTCTCCCATCACTATTCAACACTATTCCACTAACTATTCTAGTTAGCTTCTAATCATCTAGTTACACTCCTAACTATTAGTTAGGATTTAGTTATGCATGGCCAACTTGCATGGGATTTAATTTCTCATTCGTTTATTTATCGTAAACGCAATCGTTGTTCCATTCCGATAGTTTCCACGTATAACGACTTGTTTCGTAGCGATTTCTTTTATTGCTTATAATCCTATAACCAATTCCATTCCTTCTCTTGATCATAGAAACACCTTGATATATTATTTATTTCACGTAGTATTCCCGGTTCTACGCCATTCTTTACGGATACGAAAACACGTAGTATAATTGTGAATCTTCGAATTCCATCAGCTTTTACATTCACTTATTTTCCTCGATAAACAAGAATATGATATCGGATTCTCAAAATTCCACTATTCATTTTATGATGATCCCCGTACGTATTACTTAATTAGCTCAAGTTACTATTCACAGAAGTTTTAAAATATTACAAAAATCAGGGTTCTTACAGATTCGTTGATCAATGTTTTATCATGTGAAGTAGAATCGGGATTCTCCAATCTAGAGAGATGGTCAGCTACTTGATTCTCAGTACCTTTTCGATCCTTGATCTCTAACTCAAATTCATGTAGCAAGAGCACCCAACGACAAAGTCTAGGCTTCAAATCCTTCTTGGAAACCAAATAGCGAATGGCCGCATGATCAGTGAATACTGTCACCTTTGTCCCAAGCAGATAAGATCGAACTTTTTCGAAACCAAAGACTATAGCCAAGAGCTCCTTCTCAGTAGTGGTTGTGATATCCCGTATTTTCAGAATTATTATTATTAATATTTGAATATGTTTATGTGATTTTCTGATTTAGAAAGAATAAAATGGTGGATATTTTATTCCTATTTGACGAGTTTGTGTTATTAATTGGTAATGTGCTAATTGTTGAGTGTTATATCGGTCCTTGTTAATATCTAAAAATATTTCCTTAAATGTATTAATTTCAAAAGTTTATTTGAAAACCGATCATTTATTGATATCGGTAAATTGAGTTCGTTTAGTAATATTAGGGATTGGATGAATATTATGTCTGCTATGTGTTGTATGTAATATTAGTTGTGTGTGACTTAGTTGTGATTGAGGATTATTTGTATTATTAATTACTGAGTCGTATCGTTTTGTTTTTGTCTTTAAAAGTGATTTTATTGAAAATCTAATTTCATAAATATTGAAATTATCTTTAAAAAAAAATATTTTTATGACTTTATAATTACAATAATTATTTTTGGGATTTTATAAAATTTAGAAATCAATATTTCATCAATTTTTTAGCCCTGTATGATTTTCTGATTTCATTTATTTATAAAATCGGTATTTAATTCTAAAATTTTTCAAAAATTATGAAACTCATATTTATTTAAGTTTGGAATATTCTGAGAATTTTAAAATTATTTTGGGAATTTTTAGGATTAATTTTACCAGCGCATTGATTCGTTTAATTGCTAAAAGCGGGTATAAATTGCGTTTCAAAAATTATTTTAAAATTTTGAAATTTATGTTTTTATAAACTTCGGGATATTTGTAACATTTTAAGACTATTTTTGTGATTTTCTGAATTTGTTTCAAGTGCAGCTCGGTTCGTTAAATTGTGTAATGCGGGTATAATGCGCAAGTCAAAAATACTTTAAAAATTATAAAAATTTTATTTTATTAGTTTTTAATTATTCTGAGAATTTTAGAATTTGTTTGGTAATTTTCTGATTTTATTTACCGGCGCGTTTATTCGATAAGTTGAGAAATGCGGGGCAAAACAAAATTTTCAGATATAAATAAGGATATGTTGCTGTGATCTGTTGAAAAAAAAAAAAACAAAAAAAAAAAACAAAAAAAAACAAAAGAGAAAACGTGGCAGGAGGCCACCACCCCACCTGCCACCCGTGAACAAAACAAAACCCCCCCAATTTCCTTTTACCAAAAAGTCTCTCCCCCCTCTGTCTCTCTGTCTCTCTCCCTGTTTATATACTTTTAATTTTCAAAAATTCATATCTTCTCAACCGTATATCCAAATTTCAATTGGTATATATATAAACGATCAGCGCTTCGATACCTACGCATAGGTATATATATTGCAAGGTTTTGAGAAGAAAAATTGCGGGGCATATTTCCGTTATATTTCCATTTTAATTTATTTTCGGGGCGTAGAAAAAGAGTTTGGAGGTGGTGATTACTCCACATGGCATCTCAGCGTGTATATATCTATCGCTATTAATTTCGGATTTTTCTGGAGATATTTTCCGGACATCAGATTTTCTCTTCGGGGTGATCAGAATTTATTTTGGGTAACGATTCCGAAATTCCGCCTTCGTACTTGTGTATATTATAGCATGTTAATGTTTATATATTTATTTCATATTTTTTAGAAATTGTTGGAGAAGTCACTTTTGGTCCGAGTTTTGGTTCAGGTGGCCGTGTTATTCATTTCTGGAGTGTTTATACGCGTAAATATAAATTATTGTGTTGATTGTTGTTGGTTGTGTCGATATGATATCGACTGGCATTCCGAGAAATAGAGGAGGTGCTGTCCGATTTCCAAGAAAATATTATTTTAAATTATTTTCCAGGCTCAATAATTCTTATAAAATTATTTCGAGTGTTCGAGCACTATTATTTAGTTATAAATGATTCGGAGACTTGTTTTAATTCCGAAAAATGTTCAAAAATTCATAATAAATAAACCGTTCGTCCGTTTAATACGAAACGAACGCGTACAGACTCAGAAAAATATTCCGCTTTCATTAAAAATACTTTCGAGACCCAAATCCTTTTTGTTTCGAAAGGTCGTTTGTTTTACAAGTTATTCTGAGTCGATTATTGATCGAAAAATCATATTTTTGACCTGATTTCAGTTTTAAACATATCGAGTCGACCCTTTTGACGAACTGAGTCATATGTGATATGAATTAAGTGATATATGAGTTATGTGCTTATGTGCTATGTGAATTATGTGTGTGTGTGGATTAAGAGTCTTGTGTTTGTCTGTTATATTTATATGTGGGCTATCGTATGGGTAGACGATAGGGTTTTGACGCGCCGTTCGTCAAGTAATTATCATTTAGACAATTAAAGCTATATCTTTTAATTATAGATGTGGATCTCTCGAGTTGATCAAGACAAGACGTTGGATAAAGAATGAAATGGAATGGTATTGGATATCTGGCTTCTAGCAATTGCATGAGCAGTATATCAGTAAAGTGTTGAAAAGAAGGACGGTGATGTTTTGAGACAGAATGTCAGAATAGATGTGGTTTTGCGAGTGTGACTAACTGCTTAAAACCCAAAGGCAAGTACCCCTGACTTCACTTATCATTCAAGTGACGTTTATTTCGAATTATATTATGCAAGTATTGCTTTCCCTATTCTCAGTTTAGAATTGATAAACGTTTTACATATCGCTAAATTAAATGATTCTGTTTACGCAAGTACCCTCTGATATTCTATGTTCCGAATAGTCAAGTGATTTTACTTATCCAATTATCGGATTTATAAATGTTTTGGATTTTGAGAAAAGTGATTTGGTTGCGAATATTCCTACCCAAGAATTGGGGAAAAAAAATTATTTCGGGTGTCGAGTATCATGACCCCATTTCAATAAAAGGTTTTAAGATTGGATCATAATTGCGTAAGTGACCGGGACGGACGGTCCAGTGGAGGGCTATTTCTAAGTGCCATATGAATATTATGACACCATTTTGCCACAGGCTAGTTATGCCTTTTTGTTTGAGTACTCGTGTTTTTGGGGTCACGTTTCTATGAATCATGACCTTGTGCTATCACACGGGCTGATCATCATGTGATAGTACGTTCGTCGGAGAATGATCCTAATCTAAATTATCATATCATTTTTGATATTCATAGAATAAATAATTTATCAACTGATTCTTTTTGGATTAAAAGTACTGATTCTGTTTTGGATTAAAAGTGAATTGTGGCTTTGATTCAGTTTCTGATTTTGTGGATACTTACGTTGTTGTTAAATATCAAAGGTGGTATTAGTATAGATGATTGATGTTGACTTCAGTATGGGTGTTGTGAGCATCAAAGTTCGTATTGATATCTAATTTGATATGACAATAAAATAAGTATTAATATTAAGAGTTGAGTTTTGAGTAAAGTTTATGATTCAATCCATAATCATTGTTTCATGTTATTGTGGTTTACGATATTTCCGTAAACACTGTTTTACGAGTTTTATTCTCGTCAAGATTCAAAGTATTGCTGAAGCCTTTCGCTTGAAAATATCAAAAAGAGTTTATAATTCAGCAATTATGATTTTAAATGTTCTGCTCTAATGCAGATATCGGTTTTATATCAAAAGACCCTATATATGCTATAATGATCTTGCTGAACATTTCTTCCGCTCATACTTGCCTGTTTTTAAATTTAACCTCCAGTGAGGATTAGCTTGCGCTACTTAGCTGCGAAATTCGAGGAAATAAAGAAGAAGCTCTTGGAAGGTGGTTGGTCCAGGGTTTGCGGACTAGTGTAAGTTTTATTGTGTAAAGTTATTTATATTAGATTATATTATAGTTGTATATTTTATTTGGGCCTAGTATACTTCATTTCGAAGTTATACTAGTGGGTTTAATTGTGAGTTGGAATTTATTGAAAAGAGTTTTAAAAGAAAGTGAGAAAAATTTATTTGTGGAATTTGGATATCTTGTTTCTAGAACTGTAACCTTAAAAGATCTTGGATTAGTTTGGGGTCATTTATGATAAATATCTTCCGCTGGCATTTATTATTTGATTTAACAGGTTATTTTGGATTGAGGTTTCATCGTGACGACCAAATCCCCTGACCCCGGATTTGGGGGCGTTACAGGTTGGTATCAGAGCTGAGGTTATAGTAAACTAGAAACGAGAGTGTGTAGGAGTGTGTATAGCTATGTGAGGACGTTTGAGCTCATATCGAGTTCCTGTTGGACTATTGAATATAGTACCAACGAATAAGTTAAGATAAGGCGTATTTGTTTGAGATGATTGTGCGGAACTGGATGGAACTCCGGGAAGCTGCAAATTTCTATTGTGGAATCTTCCGAGACTACGATTCGACGATGATGGATATTATCGATATCCTTAGAATATGAAGAAGTATCTAGAATCGGATGACGAGTCAACAGAAGAGTTCAAATTCAAGATAAATATTAAGACTTTGGCAATACCTTCTCTTTCTATAATTTCTTTTGGCTTCTCTCAAAAAGGGATATCTGTTAGAGGATATATTCCCTACCACTCATTTTCAATCATAACTATGTTTTAAATGTGCCAGAGGTTGTCATGAAGCCTATTTTTCAGGTTTTGATAGCTCTGCTAAGTTATGAATATTTAACTTCCACTTTTCTTATTTGGTGGATAGTTTCTTGGTGATGTGACACCACTTGCTCATTTTGGTGCCAGAATTTTGTTCTCTGGATTTCATTTCCTTCAGAAATATCAGTTTTGAAATCTTTTCAGTTTTATTCATTTGATTTTGAATTCTTTGATATTTTTATTCCGACTGAGATGAACAACCCTAATTATAGGGGAAATAAGGTATACCTGTCTGTGTGATAGGAGTTGGATGGGACGCCATCACTTGTGTGTATTGTGAATACATGAAGGTTAACAACCTTTAGTAGTGTCTTAATTTGGACACGCAATACCAAGTTCGTTTGATCATATTGATCTCTCAGTTATTCTTTTATTTCAACAATACTTTTTCTCAAATTCAGATTTTGGTTCCGTTATGGTATCAAATTCTTTTCTTTTTGAAATTCCATGATTTTGTCATCCCAAACATTCGAAGGTATGCCAATCAAGTTAAGCTGAGTTATCCTGGTCAAGTCAAAGCAGGGTTATGTGATGGGATTATCAAGAGCAACACTGGATTGCAATGCGATTAAAATATCAGGGGTGTATAGCAAAGTCAATCTGTTTCTTTATTTCTCTATCACTCTCTTTCTTTTTTTCCCTCTATCTTTCTCTCTATTCTTCTTTCTCGCAATCAGTAAAGCGATTCTATTGAGGAATTGGTCAAAAGAGGTGAATGGAACAGTGGTGCACGGTGAAGCTCCTATAAAAGTTTTATTATACAAAGAATACAAGATTTATTTGAGATTATGGAAAATTGAGGTTATTTGGAAATGGAAAGTTGGTTAGAAAACCCTAAGTGCTGTCTTCTGCTGATTCCGAGGACGGAATCCTTATAAGGAGGGTAGATTGTGATATCCCGTATTTTCAGAATTATTATTATTAATATTTGAATATGTTTATGTGATTTTCTGATTTAGAAAGAATAAAATGGTGGATATTTTATTCCTATTTGACGAGTTTGTGTTATTAATTGGTAATATGCTAATTGTTGAGTGTTATATCGGTCCTTGTTAATATCTAAAAATATTTCCTTAAATGTATTAATTTCAAAAGTTTATTTGAAAACCGATCATTTATTGATATCGGTAAATTGAGTTCGTTTAGTAATATTAGGGATTGGATGGATATTATGTCTGCTATGTGTTGTATGTAATATTAATTGTGTGTGACTTAGTTGTGATTGAGGATTATTTGTATTATTAATTACTGAGTCTTATCGTTTTGTTTTTGTCTTTAAAAGTGATTTTATTGAAAATCTAATTTCATAAATATTGAAATTATCTTTAAAAAAAATATTTTTATGACTTTATAATTACAATAATTATTTTTGGGATTTTATAAAATTTAGAAATCAATATTTCATCAATTTTTTAGCCCTGTATGATTTTCTGATTTCATTTATTTATAAAATCCGTATTTAATTCTAAAATTTTTCAAAAATTATGAAACTCATATTTATTTAAGTTTGGAATATTCTGAGAATTTTAAAATTATTTTGGGAATTTTTAGGATTAATTTTACCAGCGCATTGATTCATTTAATTGCTAAAAGCGGGTATAAATTGCGTTTCAAAAATTATTTTAAAATTTTGAAATTTATGTTTTTATAAACTTCGGGATATTTGTAACATTTTAAGACTATTTTTGTGATTTTCTGAATTTATTTCAAGTGCAGCTCGGTTCGTTAAATTGTGTAATGCGGGTATAATGCGCAAGTCAAAAATACTTTAAAAATTATAAAAATTTTATTTTATTAGTTTTTAATTATTCTGAGAATTTTAGAATTTGTTTGGTAAGTTTCTGATTTTATTTACCGGCACGTTTATTCGATAAGTTGAGAAATGCGGGGCAAAACAAAATTTTCAGATATAAATAAGGATATGTTGCTGTGATCTGTTGAAAAAAAAAAAAAACAAAAAAAAAAAACAAAAAAAAACAAAAGAGAAAACGGGGCAGGAGGCCACCACCCCACCTGCCACCCGTGAACAAAACAAACCCCCCAGTTTCCTTTTACCAAAAAGTCTCTCCCCCCTCTGTCTCTCTGTCTCTCTCCCTGTTTATATACTTTTAATTTTCAAAAATTCATATCTTCTCAACCGTATATCCAAATTTCAATTGGTATATATATAAACGATCAGCGCTTCGATACCTACGCATAGGTATATATATTGCAAGGTTTTGAGAAGAAAAATTGCGGGGCATATTTCCGTTATATTTCCATTTTAATTTATTTTCGGGGCGTAGAAAAAGAGTTTGGAGGTGGTGATTACTCCACATGGCATCTCAGCGTGTATATATCTATCGCTATTAATTTCGGATTTTTCTGGAGATATTTTCCGGACATCAGATTTTCTCTTCGGGGTGATCAGAATTTATTTTGGGTAACGATTCCGAAATTCCGCCTTCGTACTTGTGTATATTATAGCATGTTAATGTTTATATATTTATTTCATATTTTTTAGAAATTGTTGGAGAAGTCACTTTTGGTCCGAGTTTTGGTTCAGGTGGCCGTGTTATTCATTTCTGGAGTGTTTATACGCGTAAATATAAATTATTGTGTTGATTGTTGTTGGTTGTGTCGATATGATATCGACTGGCATTCCGAGAAATAGAGGAGGTGCTGTCCGATTTCCAAGAAAATATTATTTTAAATTATTTTCCAGGCTCAATAATTCTTATAAAATTATTTCGAGTGTTCGAGCACTATTATTTAGTTATAAATGATTCGGAGACTTGTTTTAATTCCGAAAAATGTTCAAAAATTCATAATAAATAAACCGTTCGTCCGTTTAATACGAAACGAACGCGTACAGACTCAGAAAAATATTCCGCTTTCATTAAAAATACTTTCGAGACCCAAATCCTTTTTGTTTCGAAAGGTCGTTTGTTTTACAAGTTATTCTGAGTCGATTATTGATCGAAAAATCATATTTTTGACCTGATTTCAGTTTTAAACATATCGAGTCGACCCTTTTGACGAACTGAGTCATATGTGATATGAATTAAGTGATACATGAGTTATGTGCTTATGTGCTATGTGAATTATGTGTGTGTGTGGATTAAGAGTCTTGTGTTTGTCTGTTATATTTATATGTGGGCTATCGTATGGGTAGACGATAGGGTTTTGACGCGCCGTTCGTCAAGTAATTATCATTTAGACAATTAAAGCTATATCTTTTAATTATAGATGTGGATCTCTCGAGTTGATCAAGACAAGACGTTGGATAAAGAATGAAATGGAATGGTATTGGATATCTGGCTTCTAGCAATTGCATGAGCAGTATATCAGTAAAGTGTTGAAAAGAAGGACGGTGATGTTTTGAGACAGAATGTCAGAATAGATGTGGTTTTGCGAGTGTGACTAACTGCTTAAAACCCAAAGGCAAGTACCCCTGACTTCACTTATCATTCAAGTGACGTTTATTTCGAATTATATTATGCAAGTATTGCTTTCCCTATTCTCAGTTTAGAATTGATAAACGTTTTACATATCGCTAAATTAAATGATTCTGTTTACGCAAGTACCCTCTGCTATTCTATGTTCCGAATAGTCAAGTGATTTTACTTATCCAATTATCGGATTTATAAATGTTTTGGATTTTGAGAAAAGTGATTTGGTTGCGAATATTCCTACCCAAGAATTGGGGAAAAAAAAATTATTTCGGGTGTCGAGTATCATGACCCCATTTTAATAAAAGGTTTTAAGATTGGATCATAATTGCGTAAGTGACCGGGACGGACGGTCCAGCGGAGGGCTATTTCTAAGTGCCATATGAATATTATGACACCATTTTGCCACAGGCTAGTTATGCCTTTTTGTTTGAGTACTCGTGTTTTTGGGGTCACGTTTCTATGAATCATGACCTTGTGCTATCACACGGGCTGATCAGCATGTGATAGTACGTTCGTCGGAGAATGATCCTAATCTAAATTATCATATCATTTTTGATATTCATAGAATAAATAATTTATCAACTGATTCTTTTTGGATTAAAAGTACTGATTCTGTTTTGGATTAAAAGTGAATTGTGGCTTTGATTCAGTTTCTGATTTTGTGGATACTTACGTTGTTGTTAAATATCAAAGGTGGTATTAGTATAGATGATTGATGTTGACTTCAGTATGGGTGTTGTGAGCATCAAAGTTCGTATTGATATCTAATTTGATATGACAACAAAATAAGTATTAATATTAAGAGTTGAGTTTTGAGTAAAGTTTATGATTCAATCCATAATCATTGTTTCATGTTATTGTGGTTTACGATATTTCCGTAAACACTGTTTTACGAGTTTTATTCTCGTCAAGATTCAAAGTATTGCTGAAGCCTTTCGCTTGAAAATATCAAAAAGAGTTTATAATTCAGCAATTATGATTTTAAATGTTCTGCTCTAATGCAGATATCGGTTTTATATCAAAAGACCCTATATATGCTATAATGATCTTGCTGAGCATTTCTTCCGCTCATACTTGCCTGTTTTTAAATTTAACCTCCAGTGAGGATTAGCTTGCGCTACTTAGCTGCGAAATTCGAGGAAGCAAAGAAGAAGCTCTTGGAAGGTGGTTGGTCCAGGGTTTGCGGACTAGTGTAAGTTTTATTGTGTAAAGTTATTTATATTAGATTATATTATAGTTGTATATTTTATTTGGGCCTAGTATACTTCATTTCGAAGTTATACTAGTGGGTTTAATTGTGAGTTGGAATTTATTGAAAAGAGTTTTAAAAGAAAGTGAGAAAAATTTATTTGTGAAATTTGGATATCTTGTTTCTAGAACTGTAACCTTAAAAGATCTTGGATTAGTTTGGGGTCATTTATGATAAATATCTTCCGCTGGCATTTATTATTTGATTTAACAGGTTATTTTGGATTGAGGTTTCATCGTGACGACCAAATCCCCTGACCCCGGATTTGGGGGCGTTACAGTGGTGTAGTTCATTTGAGCTCCATTTATAGTCTTACTAGCATAGTGGACCACATGAAAAAGATTATTCTTGCACTGCCGAAGAACTGCTCCCACCGCATAATCACTCGCATCACACATCATCTCAAAAGGCTCTGTCCAATCAGGTGCCGTAATAACCGGTGCTGTTATCAAACTCTTCTTGAGAGTCTCGAATGCCGCCAAGCATTCATCATTAAATTTGAAAGGCACATCCTTCTCGAGCAAATTGCAAAACGGCTTAGATATCTTCGAGAAGTCCTTAATGAAACACCGATAAAAACCCGCATGACCAAGAAAACTACGGATTCCCTTCACACAAATAGGTGGTGGAAGATTTTCAATGACTCCCACCTTGGCTTTATCCACCTCAAGACCCTTGCTAGAGACCCTATGCCCAAGAATAATGCCTTCACGCACCATAAAGTGATATTTTTCCCAATTGAGCACCAAATTAGTTTCCACACACCTTTTGACCACCGCACGAAGATTATTCAAACATTCATCATACGAATGTCCAAAGACGGAGAAGTCGTCCATGAACACTTCGACATTATTTCCAATCATATCAGAGAATATAGCCATCATACATCTCTGAAAAGTGGCAGGTGCGCCACATAAGCCAAACGAAACTCTGCGAAAAGCGAACGTGCCAAATGGACAAGTGAAGGTAGTTTTTTCTTGATCCTCTGGTGCAATGCAAATCTGATTATACCCCGAATAGCCATCCAGAAGACAATAATACTCATGACCGACCAACCTGTCAAGAATCTGATTAATAAATGGAAGAACCTGTCAACAATCCTTTCTCGTGGCCTTGTTCAACTTTCTGTAATCCATGCATACCCTCCACCCTGTGACTGTTCGAGTGGGGATGAGCTCGTTCTTCTCATTTGCTACCACAATTATACCTCCTTTCTTCGGTATACATTGCACGGGGCTTACCCAGGAACTGTCAGAAATAGGAAATATGATTCCTACATCCAGCCACTTCAGAATTTCTTTCTTCACCACCTCTTTCATGATAGGATTAAGTTGTCGTTGTTCCTCAACAGTCGGCTTGCTACCTTCCTCTAGCAGAATTTTATGCATGCAATATAAAGGGCTGATCCCTTTTATGTCTGCTATAGTCCATCCAATAGCCGATTTGAATTCTCTCAAAATCCTCAAGAGCTTGTCCTCCTCACTACCTGAAAGGTCAGATGCAATAATAACAGGTAAAGTAGATGCATCACCTAAAAAGGCATACCTCAAGTGTTCATGCAGTGGTTTAAGCTCCAAAGTAGGTGCTTCCTCAATAGATGGTTTGAGCTTTCCTTCAGTATTCTTGAGATCAGAAGTACCAAGAGATTCAAATGGCATGTCTAGCTTTCGCCTCCAAGGAGAAACATTTAGATATTGTAGTTGCTCATTGCCATCCTCATCATCACTGTCAAACTCCCCCACTAAGGCTTTCTCTAATGCGTTAGACATTAGCATATGATCAAGTTCTGAAGTTACCGCATAATCAATCAAATCCACCTTTAAGTACTCTTCGTCTTCTGTAGGGAATTTTATTGCTTTGAATACATTGAATGTCACATCCTGATCCGGCACCCTCATAGTAAGTTCACCTTTTTGCACATCTATCAGGGTACGGCCTTGAGCCAAGAAAGGTCTTCCCAAGATTATGGGAATCTTCTTATCTTCCTCGAAATCCAAAATGACAAAGTCTGCAGGGAAGAAGAGCTTATCCACCTTTACTAATACATCCTCCACTATGCCTCGTGGATATGTAATAGAATGATCAGCCAATTGTAGAGACATGTAGGTGGGCTTTGGATCAGGCAAATTCAACTTTTTGAAGATAGACAACGACATCAGATTGATGCTTGCTCCCAAATCACACAGGCATTTATCAAAAGACAACTTGCCAATGGTGTAAGGAATGGTGAAGCTACCTGGATCTTTAAGCCTTGGAGGTAATTTCTGTTGCAGTACATCACTGCACTCTTCCGTTAGAGCGACGGTCTCAAGGTCATCCAGTTTCACCTTCCTAGAAAGAATACTCTTCATGAATTTCGCATAACTAGGCATTTGCTCTAGAGCCTCAACAAAAGGTATGTTGATGTGATGTTTCTTGAACACCTCCAGAAACTTACTGAACTGCTTATCCAGTTTTTGTTGTTGCAATCTCTTAGGGAAAGGTGGTGGAGGATAGAGCTATTTCTCCCCTGTATTGCCCTCAGGTAGAATGTGTTCAACAGTAGTCTTCCTCGGTTCCGCCGCTTTTTCCTTCTGCTTCTCTTCTTTATCACCAACTTCAGCTTCTCCGTCTTTTGCTTTTCCAGCATCAACAACTTTTCCAGACCTTAAGGTAATAACCTTGACTAGCTCTTTAGCTTCCTTCCTGCCTGGCACTTCAGTATCACTGGAAAGTGTGCCAGGTTGTCGATTGAGCACTGCATTGGCTATTTGACCGATTTGATTTTCCAAGATCTTGATAGAAATAGCCTGACTTTTGCATAACAGCTTGAGTTCCTCGAAATCAGCACTAGAAGGTGGAGCAACACCTCCTTGTTGAGGATATGATTGCCTTTGAGCATACTTCTGTGGTTGCTGGAATCCAGGTGGATTAAACCGTTTACTCACGCCTTGCTGATATGGTTGCTGAATAGCATTCTGAGTATTGCTCCAGCTGAAATTGGGATGATTTCTGTTGTTAGGATGATAAGTAGCTGGCATAGGCTGCTACGTTCATTGATAGTTGTTCACATACTGAACAAATTCATTAACAAGAGAACACTGATCCGTAGCATGAGAACATGCATAAAGCTCACAGACCATAGCTATCTGATTGACTCCATAGGTGGCTAAATAATCGACCTTCATAGACAGCGCTTGGAGCTGTGCTGCAATAGCTATAGCTGCATCAACTTCCAGAATACCTGCTACCTTCCTAGGCCTCATCCTTTGAGTTGGGTTTTGATGCTCATTTGCAGCCATAGTTTCAATAAGATTATAAGGCTCAGTATAGCTTTTAGCCCACAAAGCGCCTCAGCTGCTGCATCGAGCATGGGCCGAGATTGGGCCCCCAAACAATTATAGAAACCAGTGATCACCATCCAGTCAGGCATACCATGGTGTGGACACTTTCTCAACATCTCCTTGTAGCGCTCCCAAGCTTCGCACATAGATTCCATTGGTTGCTGCGCAAACTGAGTAAGAGCACTCCTCATAGCTGCAGTCTTCGCCATTGGATAGAACTTTACCAGAAACTTTTATGCAAGATCTTGCCAAGTAGTGATGGACCCAGCTGGTTCAGAATGTAACCAGTCCTTAGCTTTATCCCTCAGAGAGAATGGGAAAAGCCTCAGCCTGATAGCCACATCAGTCACACCATTATATTTGAAAGTACTACAAATCTCGACAAAATTCCTGATGTGCATGTTGGGGTCTTCCGTTGCATCACCTCCGAAAGAAACAGAATTTTGCACCATCTGAATAGTGCCCGACTTGATTTCTAAAGTATTAGCATGAATAGCCGGATGAAGGATGCTTGACTGAATGTCATCAATTTTAGGCCGAGAAAAGTCCATAAGAGCTGGATCTGCTGGAACTATACGATCACCCATGATTACTGGTTCTTTCTGCTCGCTCTCTTTATCCGAGTCTTCAAAATCTATCTTCTCCAGAATATCAAAAACTGAGTCTGTCTCCTCAACCGTATCTAAAGTCCTCTTGCGAGTACGAGAACGTGTTTGCATAAACGCTCGCTAAAGTACCTGAAACACAACCGGAATTGATAAGTAACACATCTTAATCAATGAGTCCTAATGACCACTGATGATAAGTACATAAACTAAACAAATACGCCGAGTCCCTGGCAGCGGCGCAAAAAACTTGTTAGGGAGAAAACACGTGCTAATAATACACGCAAGTATACGCGTTCGCAAGTAATATAGAATACTTTCTAGTTCGTTCCCATAGAGACTCAGACTAATT
This sequence comes from Apium graveolens, assembly GCF_009905375.1. NCBI lineage: Eukaryota > Viridiplantae > Streptophyta > Magnoliopsida > Apiales > Apiaceae > Apium > Apium graveolens. Next base: position 200,244,253 of record NC_133654.1, on the reverse strand, counting down.
ATGTTCAATTAACACTCACTCACCAATGTATGATTACTTCTCAATGTTAAGACAATAACACATAGAATTGATTAACTAATTATTAACTATAATTACCTACGAGAATTAAACACTTAATTGACCCTTGAATTAACAATATTAAACACACATGAGATCATTACTTCATTACTACTTCCTTCAATAATTATTGTTATTACCCTTAGCATGTAATGGTGATGATATTAATCGAATAACACTACACTGATAAAAACCAACTTTCGTTGTACCCATACCATTCTACCAAACATCCACAATTAAGATAGAAGTTGAATAGTCATCAATTATGTTGAGACCCTATATGTCTACAAAATTTGACAACATAACAATTTAAGCACAAGTTATTCCTTATGATTACACAGGGCAAGTAAAACGGTTAGAGTTACCCACTAATCATGCATACTCATACATGAACCTATGCTAGCATGGCAAGTTCTAAATCTCAAGATCCACCATCGCTTCACAAGAGATTAACACCCTATCTTATATGTTCGCGACGCACATAAGACGAATAAGCACAACCAATACTAGATATCATACAATCATCACACACTAAGGCATTAAACAACTAACTAAAGAATTCCATAGAAAATCCGTTACGACCCCATGATCACGATTAACCCATGATTGAACTCATCGTCACCATGGGTTCATATGAAAACATGATAATAACACATGAGAATAATTAATAAAACTACTTATATTAAACCAGAGTACGTCACAAGAGTAAATAGGTTCAAAGTAAAGAAAACTAGCATCCACTGATACACCGAATAAAAGAATCACAAGAAACTATGCTTCCTCTTCGTTGCGATATGCTAAAATGGTCTTCTTCCTTATCTCCTTGCTCCTTGATTAATACCACGATTCAACACACATGAAACGTCTCTGAAAACTACTTATATAGAAGCCCCACAAAATCCAGCCATCTAAGAAGTCAGAAGTCAGAAGTCCAGCAGAACAAGAACTCTAAAAATCAGAATTTTAATTCCCACCCCTGAGCGGGCGCCCAGCAATCCTGAGCGGGCGCCCAGCTTCCTGAGCGGCCGCTCAGCCAGGCTGAGCGGGCGCCCAACACCTTTCTAGAAAATTAATTATTTTTCTCCCGTTCTTTGCTACATTCTGCTCCTAACTTCCCACTTGCAATGCCAAGCACATACTAAGACTTATTCTAGATGAAATCTACCCACAAATGCAAGTAATACCCTAAAATGCACAAACACTAGAAAAATGCATCAAATACACAAAATACTTGTAATAACCCCAATTTTTGGATTTTTTTTTGAAACCCTTATGAATAGTGATTTTGCAGATTATGCTGAATAAGAAAACTTTTCATGCCACACTATGTAGGGGTTCTGTTATTGATATTCTGAGATTTTATTAGTACTCTAGATGGTATATAAGTGTATGTAAAGATCGTCAGAATCCAATTCCGAACACTTTGATTTTTCCCGGAAATCCACCAGATACAGAAAGAAGTGAGTATAAGGTAACAGGATAAATAGGATTTAAATTCAAGGATTTTAAGAGGGGATCATAAAAAGGAATATAAAATATTGAGGAAGGTTTAGGGGAACCCAAGTGATAAGATCCCGGATATGATCCCTCAAACGATAAACGAGAACGAAAGTTAAGCGAACCGTATAACTGATCAGCGGTAATTAGGCAAGCAATTAGGAGTTAATCAAGGAGGTTAGGGATGATGATGTCATCAAACCAGACAGAAGAAGACAAGTGTAACAAGATGACCTAAGCTTGATGACCTAAGCATGACAAGTGGGAAGGATTGGTTGGTTGATTGTGAGCCACACATTTTTCACCATGGTAAAAATTTAATTTAATTCCAAGACAAAAGGAAGCAACCAACCAACAAATATCATAACACAAATACAAATTGAAAGTTGACTTTCCCATTTCAAGAAGAAAGCTCTCGGCTAAAACAAACCCAGCAACTTCAAACTGCCATATCTCCTTCAATACTCACTCAAATGTTGTGTTCTATAGCTCGTTGGAAAGGTATTGAGATGGACTACAACTCTTGTTCACAAGTCTCTTCCAAATAAGTAAGGTAAGACCCTCATTTTTACAGTTATTTAAATCGGACTTTTAGAAACTTCAAAGCCTAACTTTGTGTTCTTGATTTCTTTGGAAAGATCAAGCTTGTAGGAGGCTCCATAAGGCTTCCTAGTCACTTTCCACCCTCCAAGAAAGGTATAAATCTTCACACCCTTTAGTAATAAGTTTGAATGTTGAAGTTTGGAGATGGTTTGGATGGATGAGTAGTAATTTGAATGATAAGCATGATTCGAGCTTAATTGTTAAGTAGTTTAGTTGAATTTGGAGATGTTATAATATATGATTGGATTGAGATCCTTGAGCTTATTATGACTGAAATCAGTAGCATTGATGTGTATCTTGAGTTGTTGTTGATTGGTAGTTGGATTGATATGATTTACAATGGTAAAAATTTGGGAAATCGCGTAAACATCGCCGTCGTAATGTCCGATATACTTTAGACTGTGTTTGCTCTTAACATCAGGACCCGAGAACTCCCTTTTAGGTTTTGACCATTGCCATCATTAGATAGTTCATGTTACAAGCTTCGTTTTGATATGTGGTTCACTTAAATCCGATGTACGGTTTAGGAGAAACGACCATTTTAAGTAACGGCATTTCGCGACTGAACCATTACCCCTCGCCTTACTTTGAAACCTTGGTTAAGGCCCTTAAATGACTAATTGGGGTATAAAACAATTATTTAAAGTGGATTAGGCAGTTGGTAAGGTACTCGAGAAAGAATCGCCTTAAAACCCTTAATGGTTAATTTATTAAAAATGGTGGAGCCGAGGGTACTCGAGCGACTTAAGTAAATCGTTAAGCGCGAAAGCGAACGTTAGGGCTCTAAATGGTTAAAGTCTAGTTTCTTAAGCGACCGGGGTTTAATTCCGACTTATGTTATTGTTCATAGGTTATCGGACCCACTCTAAGCTTAAGCCTATCCGGGAGCACTCAGGCAAGTTTTCTACCCGTATAACTGTTGTTGTGATGTATATGTGTATATGCATGATCTTGCGATAAATGCATATTTGTTATTAGCAAATTTTTGCGATATATTGTAGCATGTGATATGGTATATATGCATGCCTGTTTCATATTCTTGAATTATATATCTGTTGGTTAAAATGCTTATAGTTGCATAATACCTATGCTAGACATAAGCGGTATTTAAGTTACCCTTAGTATAGGGGATAAAAAGGTGAACATATTTCTAAACCGGGAGTCTATGTTCCCGAGTATAATATATATTATATATATATATGGTTATAGTTTTAAAAACTATTAATCGAATAAGGTTTATTCGATAACTTTATATTATTTTATTGAATATTAATTTGAATATTCATTCGAGGGCTTATGACTCAGTTATATTATTGAATGAATATTATTTGAATAGTCAATTGAGGATGTATGACTCACTTTATTTTATTTAATGAATATTATTTATAATATTCATTCGAGGACTTATGACTCCTTTATATTATTTAATGAATATTACTTGAATATTCATTCGAGAAATTATGACTCCTTTTATTTTATTTACTGGATATTATTTGAATATTCATTTGAGGATCTATGACTCCGATTATTTGCTGAGATATATTCTTTATTTTATTAAAGAATAAGGTATCGATAATCAAACTTATCTTTGATTATTCAAATAAAGATTGTACTTTCGTATAAATATATCTTTGGTTATTTAATACTCATTTCAAGTATAAGTTTTACAACTTCTACCTCAATTATTTGTATAAAGATTATTCTTTATGGGAATATTATTTAAATAATAATATTCAGATATTTTCTAAATATATTGGGACTGATTTTTTCATTAAATCAGCATTACTCCAAACACTCTTTAAAGTGTTTTCGAGTCTTCAAAATGATTTTTAAAAGTTAGAGCGGATCCCAAAACTCATTTTTTTATATTTAAGATCTTCCTTTTAAAGGGGATTTAAATACTCGCTCAAAACCAGAGGGATCCGGCTCTGTGGTGTATTTTATATTCGCAACAAAGTTGCGGTTTTGGTAAATGAATTGATTACTTGCCCATCGTTCGGGAAGTAAGTTCATCTATTTGAGTCGGCATAAGCAACATGGGCTCAGCGGGCGTCCATTAAAGTGTAAGTGGCTCAGTGGGAGTCCATCAAATGCGTAAGTGGCTGAGTGGCAGTCCAGCATAAGGTCCTATTGCGGCCAGGGTGATGACCAGTGGGGAATTCGTCCATCTACTAGTAGAAAAGGTTACTTATTGGTATCTTTGCCTGATCAGCAAGATATCAGGTTTATGCCAAGGTTTTCTCCTTTCCAAATTCATTGGATATTGCAACTCTGTTTATAATTTTCATAACAGAGGTTTTCAAGGAGTGTATGAAATGTATATATATAGGTGTATATATATATATATATCGGGACATAATGAAGTATCTCGTAACTTCATTATTTCTAATGATATTCAAAGATTGAATCTATTCAAATCTTGTCTTGTAATCTCATCTATGTGATGAACTTTTGAACTAATTATAACTTGAACGGTGGTAGTTCAAGTAGTATTTGGAAAAGATATAAGTATATTGGAGTATCTTGTAACTTCATCTTTTAAACTTATATCTAGTAAATGATTATCTTATGCATGACAAAGATTTTCAGAAAAACGTTGAGACAAGGTTAGATATATGAGATCATCTTGTAACGATATTTTTATACAGTTATAAACTGGAACTCTGGGTATATTATGCATGGAAGAGGACCTCCAAGATTTTGAAAAGTATATATGTATATATACTGAATATTTTGCGACTTCATCGCATTAAGATATCAAACTTGGTTCATTTCTTTTGACCAAGACTTTCATGAGTACTATGAGAAGGCTCATATATTGTTAATCATTATACATATTATTTTGGTGGGCTTGCTGCTCACCTTTGCTTCTTCTTTCATCACACAACATCAGATAGATAAGATGAACAGGACCAAGCTCCCAATTCGCAAGCGGATAGGAAACGTACCGCAACTTTCTGGAAGCGTTGAGGCCGCTGTAGCTGAGGTAGAAATTACCAATAGGCTAAGTTTTCAACTAATAATGTACCAGACTTATGTATATCATGAATTGTAATAATGGCAAAGAAATGTAAATTTATTCAGAAACCTGTTTAAGGTGCATTGGCATATAATTGTGGAATAAAACGACTTGTGATTATTTTTGGATATTCATCTCTGAGACTATAACTTGTGGTGTGTGTGTTTATTGCGGGGTCACAGTACAGAGTAGTTGATTATTTATTAAGATTGGGTGTTATTAAGGGAAATGGAACTCGTGACAACCCGGATCCCCGACCCCGGATTTGGGGGTGTTACAGAAGTGGTATCAGAGCTAAGCGTTATAAAGCTCAGAGATGATATGACGTTAAGATAATAAGTACACTAAGATAAATAAGAACTCTTGCCAAGTTCATAGTCGGGCTACCTAAGGTAGTACTGACAGTTAAAACCCTTACGGGAACCCTTATAAATATCGTGATAGTAACATAGTTCATTCTCGTATAGGGCAGCGGGGCACCGAACCCTGAGGTTCAGGAGCATCAGCATGAGGATGTTTTATTACAAGCTGGAGACCAAATTGTGAATCCGATGGAGTACCCTAATGAGGGACCGGATGAGATTCATATTGAAAATATTGCGGTTGAGGATGTTATTCCGGAAAGGATTGTGGCTGAGGAGGATCTCATGGAGGATCCTGATGAGAAAGAAGAGAGGACTGCTGAGGAATTGATGACCGTAGTCAGGGCGACTACCAGAGCAAGAATGGCCGCGAGGGTGGCACTAGAGGATGAAGAGTTACCAAGGGCACAAAGGTTAATGAGGGCAGAAGGAGTGGGGCCTTCCATGACCCCAATTATACCAGTATCAGACCCTCTTCCAGAGGTTCCTGTAGACATCCATGAGGTTCCACCAATTCCTGTTCCCTCCCCTGTACAGAGCCCAACACATACTGAGGAAATGCCACCTTTATCTCCTGCACCATTGTCACCTGATACCGTGCTTGGTTATCCATTTGGATCTCCTGGGTCTGCGCCACCTGCACCCCATGGACTGCTAGATGCTACCACTCAGGCTTCTCTTATTGCCAATTATCATATGACTTTGGGTGGCCTGTCTGAGGCCCGTAATGTTAGGAGTGATCTGTTGGATCGACTTACTGCACCGAGGATTGAGGGTGGGGTACTTCCGGCAGGATTAGCTCATAGCATGGAAAGGATTGAGGCTACCACCCGCGTTATAGCTAGAGGCCATCTTGAGGGTTGGATTGATCCAGCTCTACTTGTAACTATCCTAGACCTCATCACCGCTTTAATGGAGCAGGTTAGGGATATCGTGCGTGCTCGCATTTCTTGATCCATGGTAGTGTGCAGAGCCAGAGCAATCAGACAAGAATTTCATGCAGCACCGCTTTTGGAGGATTAGCCTAAGTTATGAATGATTAGTTTTAATGACGAGATGACTATCTATGGTAGTACTTTTGGGATAGGAGCGATAAGTTCAAATGATGTAATCCTCTTTAATATGTTCAGTTATTGTACCCTTGAACAAATGGTTATGTATATATTCGTTAATTTCAGTTCAGATCACTTTGTTTGTGATAAAATCACATTGTTAATTGCTCTATTAACACTTAAGAGAGTGTCATGAAGTTTATCGAACTTGAGAATTCATAATTTGCAATCGTGCAAGGACTAAACGAGGGGAAGACTTAAGCAAAGTAAGTAAGACAAATATCCGGAGATTCTCAAAATTTTCCAAGTAATATGCCCCCACAAGGAATAAGATTAGGGGCAAACCTTGAATGTGATAATCAGGGAGGTCGCAATTAAGATATAAAGAACCCGGAATATAATAAAGTGGAAAATGAAGATTTTAAATTAAAAGATGACCCAAATTATGGGGAGTAGGAAGAAATATTTAGACTAAGAAAGCAAAAGTCGAGCGAGATAAGGAGACCCGAGACGGTACTCCTATACGGAAATTCATGGACCTGTCTAAACAGAACTTATATTTTATTCCCAACCACCACCTTGAGGAAACAATGTGGTGTGAAATTCTTTCAGGACCTCTAAGTCGCTAAGCTCTCAGAGTTCCAAGGAACAAGCTGACCCAGTCGAGGCAAGAGCCTGGCTAAAGGAAATATAGGAATCATTTGAGATTCTAAATGATTGATGAATCACAAAAGACTGTTTTTATCACTTACCCTCCTAAGAGAGAGACCACCCGCTGGTGAAAGACCAAGGAAGGCACGGAGCAAGAGATTATAATAAACTGATTTAAGTTCAGTCAATTGTTTTCAGGAAAGTACTTCCCAAGGTTATAGAGATAGAGTAAAACTTTAGAGCCATAACAAAGGCAGACGAGTATGATGAATTATGAATCTAAGTTGTAAAAGTTGTCAAGATTCGTTCTGAGGACACGAATCCAGAATGACGGGATGTTTGAAATCAATGCTTATGTTGTGTTGGTTTATGAAATAATGATAAGAGAAAGGAAAATAAAAAGAAACTGAAGTGGAAAGGAATATAAAGGCAATAGAGTTTGAGGAATGATAAGGGAGTTGGGTATGAGGAAACCCTAAAGCCTCATAGCAATAGAAATAGAAAAGTTTGTAACCGTCAGGATGAGGGTGATTCACCATGAGTAAATTGATGGTTGAAGGCATAGGAGATACATATATTTTATCCCCTGTAAGTTGGGAGGATTCGAGGAAACCTTGAGATAGTTCGAAGGATAAATAATGAGACGCGGATAGACTGAGGAGACAAGGAAGTAAGAAATTAGGAAAATTGGATGAAGGAAGTGACTTTCAAGAATGTGAAGTGTAAGACATGTGACTTGATACCTAGAAAAGGAGACGCCAGGTAGAAAAGATATCCCAACATTAAGATGACTGTTGAGATAAATAAAGAGGTAAATGAGTAGTTAGAACTAAAAAGTTCACGTTGAACACGGCCAATATCTTCTAGAACATCCCTGTTATCATTACTAAATCAGGCAAGAAAAGCGGATAACCGTTGTTATCTTATGGAGGCCATATTGATTGACCTCATTTTGAATAAGGATGCTATTGTGAAATTTGGTATAGACTATCGAGATGGGAATGATTAAATAAGATAATCTATCAAGGATATATTACTTGATTTATCCATGGAAGGATGCATGTACCTTTTTAAAGGTGGAATTAAGGATAGAACATCGGTAACTTAAAACGAATCCTAGGGGAATGCATAAAGGTTGGCATTTCACCCTTAATAGGGATAGTATGAGTTTTGACAGTATGAATTGGAAAGGATTAAGGTAATAACAACCTTTAAGGATCAGTGGAGAAATTTTTCAGAAGTATATAGACAATGATTCTGGTATTAATAAATGGTATCTTGATATGCCATGTGCCTAGGGTGTACCTGATGAAGGATTTAAGGATAACCTTAGAGATTTTACAAGGAGAAAGGTAATATTCAAAATTCTCAAGAGTAAAAATGTTGATAAAGGAAATATGACGTAATTATAATGATGCCAAGTGGGGCACGTGTTAAACCACGAAAAAGTATGGATCGAACCAGTAAATGTCGAAATTGTTCAGGGCAATTAGGACCTAAGATAAAAGGTGTCCTAAGTATGATCGAGAGTCAGTCGTGACAATGATTAACCTCTAAAGACCGAGGCAATAACTTATGGAAAAAAATGGTAATATTTTTTTTCTCACCAAAGCATAAGGAAGAGCATTTTCACACAAGCAGTGATTGGAAATGAGGTAGAAAATTTAGTGAAGGTGGTTAAAATGACATTGATTGTAAGGAAATATTACTATCAGGAAGGGCCAAAGAGGTGGCCGACACTTTAAGTGTAAGAGGACAATTACAGGCGCTCGTGCCAGAGGAATACAGTGATAATGGTTGAAGCCGTAAAGGTTGTATTATGGTTTGGAAGATTGACATTCCTTCTGATGACTGTGCAATACTCAACCGTAATAGTAGTTTGGTAAAGATTTAATTCCTGATTAGCACTGTGAGCGGGCTATCTATTTTAGAAGGTCCTATCTTGAGAATAATCCAGGACCATGTTTTAAAAAGACTAAAGGAACCTTTGAGTTAAGTCTTCTATTGAAGGCATATGATTAAGAATGGTATTAACCTGCAATCATTGCTTTGATTGAAACTCTTCTGCAATTTTATCTGCTTTATGTCATGAAAGTACGTCAGAATTTGGAGTGTTCTTCATGAATTATGAATGGTGATTATGTTAACTCCTTAGAAGAATTATATACGACATGTGTGGACTCCGTATGGTTAGATATTAATATTTCATGGAAAGTGAATGACGACAGTAGGTCAGTGGTGGGCCATAGTAATGCAGCAATGATTCTGCGAGTAATGAGCTGATTACAACCGTGAGAGTTGTATTGGAATGGATGTTGAGATTGAGTACCACTAATCGGGTCGTGGTCGTGTATAAGTTATTATTGATAGACTAATTAAGTAGAGTATCTACCTATTGAATATTTATTCCCTCTTATGAAAAGAGAGTCGTATTACTATATGAGGAAGGTTGCGGTGCAAGCATAGAATTCTATTAACGATGATGTATAAAATGAGATTCCAGATTCGATTTTCGATGTCGAGGGAGTTTCATAGGTAATTGAGTATAAGCTCGAGGAAGAGCATGGGTCCGTAGAATGATGGGTGGAATAATAAATATTTAGGCATGTGAAATACGATGCTATAATACTTGATGTTGATATAAATACATATATGTTTTGTTCTCCTATGACAAACCTCTATAATTCAGAGGTAGGTTCCAAGCCAGATATTTTATGGCAATATTTTTTTTCATATATACAATTCTCTTCAGTTCGTTCTTTTCTCTTCTTTTCATTTCATATAACTGAGAAGAACAACCCTTCCAGAAGGGGAGGTATTGCCGAATGACTATCTATCTGTGTGATAGAAGCCGAGTAGGATACCAGCTATTGTTTAATTGCTTGTCAAGTACTAAAGGCTGGCCACCTTCTGTACTAACTATGCAATGTAACAAGTGTTCATGATCATAGTGATCTCTCAACAAATTCTTTTACTTCTATATGATTGATCAAATTTTGGAAAATAGAAACAACTGAAAAAGGAGTAATAAAGTGGTGGTAGTATGCGGAATGGAAACACATTCGTGATACTAAGGTTGACGTGGTTATTAAAAGGTTATAGAACGCTAACGAGCAAAAGTATAACCAGTATAATATTAGGAACGAAAGGTAGTAGCGATTACGAACTGGAAAAGAATGGGTAGTGAGAAGCAAAACCTATAGCGCAAAAGCTATAATAAGAGTCGGTGCAATATACTTGGAAGAATTTGGAATAATCACTTAATGCGGATGAGTTTTCTCACGATAATAGATCTTATGTCAGGCATCGAGATGTCGCCTTATGAGATCCTTGAGGGAAGACAATGTCGATCTCCCTTATGTTAGGATGAAGTTGTAGAGCGCAAGATGCTCGGACCCGCAGTAGTCCAAAGGACCAAGGATATAATAGATCTAATCAGAGGACGGCTGGTAGTAGCCCAAGATGGACATAAGAAGTATGTTGATTTGACACGAAAGGACAAAGAATAGGAAGTAGGGGACCTAGCGTTTTTAAAGGTATCCCCTTGGAAACCCTTGAAAAGGTTTGATGAGATTCGGAAAGAAAGGAAAGCTAAGTCCACAATTTGTCGGACCCTTGGATATATTAAGAAGTATCGGGAAGTTAGCATATGAGCTAGCCCTACCCCTGAACATGTAGCAAGTTCATAACGTGTTCCACATATCAATGTTAAGGAAGTGTAATTCGATGCCAGACGAATAAGGGCATATGAGCGCATAGGCATGCAACCAGACGTAACCTATATGGAGCAACCAGAAAGGGTTATAGATCGAAAAGGAATAAGTGCTTAGGAGAAGGGTTATCAAACTAGGCAGAGTTTGGTGGTAGGACCACAATGTGGGAAAATTTACTCGAGAGTTAGAAAGTGCAATGCTAAGAGAGTATCCCTACTCATTTTCTATCTGATTCCGGGACGGAATCCTTTTAAGGAGTGGAGACTGTAATAACCCCAATTTTTGGATTTTTTTTTTTGAAACCCTTATGAATAGTGATTTTGCAGATTATGCTGAATAAGAAAACTTTTCATGCCACACTATGTAGGGGTTCTGTTATTGATATTCTGAGATTTTATTAGTACTCTAGATGGTATATAAGTGTATGTAAAGATCGTCAGAATCCAATTCCGAACACTTTGATTTTTCCCGGAAATCCACCAGATACAGAAAGAAGTGAGTATAAGGTAACAGGATAAATAGGATTTAAATTCAAGGATTTTAAGAGGGGATCATAAAAAGGAATATAAAATATTGAGGAAGGTTTAGGGGAACCCAAGTGATAAGATCCCGGATATGATCTCTCAAACGATAAACGAGAACGAAAGTTAAGCGAACCGTATAACTGATCAGCGGTAATTAGGCAAGCAATTAGGAGTTAATCAAGGAGGTTAGGGATGATGATGTCATCAAACCAGACAGAAGAAGATAAGTGTAACAAGATGACCTAAGCTTGATGACCTAAGCATGACAAGTGGGAAGGATTGGTTGGTTGATTGTGAGCCACACATTTTTCACCATGGTAAAAATTTAATTTAATTCCAAGACAAAAGGAAGCAACCAACCAACAAATATCATAACACAAATACAAATTGAAAGTTGACTTTCCCATTTCAAGAAGAAAGCTCTCGGCTAAAACAAACCCAGCAACTTCAAACTGCCATATCTCCTTCAATACTCACTCAAATGTTGTGTTCTATAGCTCGTTGGAAAGGTATTGAGATGGACTACAACTCTTGTTCACAAGTCTCTTCCAAATAAGTAAGGTAAGACCCTCATTTTTACAGTTCTTTAAATCGGACTTTTAGAAACTTCAAAGCCTAACTTTGTGTTCTTGATTTCTTTGGAAAGATCAAGCTTGTAGGAGGCTCCATAAGGCTTCCTAGTCACTTTCCACCCTCCAAGAAAGGTATAAATCTTCACACCCTTTAGTAATAAGTTTGAATGTTGAAGTTTGGAGATGGTTTGGATGGATGAGTAGTAATTTGAATGATAAGCATGATTCGAGCTTAATTGTTAAGTAGTTTAGTTGAATTTGGAGATGTTATAATATATGATTGGATTGAGATCCTTGAGATTATTATGACTGAAATCAGTAGCATTGATGTGTATCTTGAGTTGTTGTTGATTGGTAGTTGGATTGATATGATTTGCAATGGTAAAAATTTGGGAAATCGCGTAAACATAGCCGTCGTAATGTCCGATATACTTTAGACTGTTTTTGCTCTTAACATCAGGACCCGAGAACTCCCTTTTAGGTTTTGACCATTGCCATCATTAGATAGTTCATGTTACAAGCTTCGTTTTGATATGTGGTTCACTTAAATCCGATGTACGGTTTAGGAGAAACGACCATTTTAAGTAACGGCATTTCGCGACTGAACCATTACCCCTCGCCTTACTTTGAAACCTTGGTTAAGGCCCTTAAATGACTAATTGGGGTATAAAACAATTATTTAAAGTGGATTAGGCAGTTGGTAAGGTACTCGAGAAAGAATCGCCTTAAAACCCTTAATGGTTAATTTATTAAAAATGGTGGAGCCGAGGGTACTCGAGCGACTTAAGTAAATCGTTAAGCGCGAAAGCGAACGTTAGGGCTCTAAATGGTTAAAGTCTAGTTTCTTAAGCGACCGGGGTTTAATTCCGACTTATGTTATTGTTCATAGGTTATCGGACCCACTCTAAGCTTAAGCCTATCCGGGAGCACTCAGGCAAGTTTTCTACCCGTATAACTGTTGTTGTGATGTATATGTGTATATGCATGATCTTGCGATAAATACATATTTGTTATTAGCAAATTTTTGCGATATATTGTAGCATGTGATATGGTATATATGCATGCCTGTTTCATATTCTTGAATTATATATCTGTTGGTTAAAATGCTTATAGTTGCATAATACCTATGCTAGACATAAGCGGTATTTAAGTTACCCTTAGTATAGGGGATAAAAAGGTGAACATATTTCTAAACCGGGAGTCTATGTTCCCGAGTATAATATATATATATTATATATATATATGGTTATAGTTTTAAAAAATATTAATCGAATAAGGTTTATTCGATAACTTTATATTATTTTATTGAATATTACTTTGAATATTCATTCGAGGGCTTATGACTCAGTTATATTATTGAATGAATATTATTTGAATATTCAATTGAGGATGTATGACTCACTTTATTTTATTTAATGAATATTATTTATAATATTCATTCGAGGACTTATGACTCCTTTATATTATTTAATGAATATTACTTGAATATTCATTCGAGAAATTATGACTCCTTTTATTTTATTTACTGGATATTATTTGAATATTCATTTGAGGATCTATGACTCCGATTATTTGCTGAGATATATTCTTTATTTTATTAAAGAATAAGGTGTCGATAATCAAACTTATCTTTGATTATTCAAATAAAGATTGTACTTTCGTATAAATATATCTTTGGTTATTTAATACTCATTTCAAGTATAAGTTTTACAACTTCTACCTCAATTATTTGTATAAAGATTATTCTTTATGGGAATATTATTTAAATAATAATATTCAGATATTTTCTAAATATATTGGGACTGATTTTTTCATTAAATCAGCATTACTCCAAACACTCTTTAAAGTGTTTTCGAGTCTTCAAAATGATTTTTAAAAGTTAGAGCGGATCCCAAAACTCATTTTTTTATATTTAAGATCTTCCTTTTAAAGGGGATTTAAATACTCGCTCAAAACCAGAGGGATCCGGCTCTGTGGTGTATTTTATATTCGCAACAAAGTTGCGGTTTTGGTAAATGAATTGATTACTTGCCCATCGTTCGGGAAGTAAGTTCATCTATTTGAGTCGGCATAAGCAACATGGGCTCAGCGGGCGTCCATGAAAGTGTAAGTGGCTCAGTGGGAGTCCATCAAATGCGTAAGTGGCTGAGTGGCAGTCCAGCATAAGGTCCTATTGCGGCCAGGGTGATGACCAGTGGGGAATTCATCCATCTACTAGTAGAAAAGGTTACTTATTGGTATCTTTGCCTGATCAGCAATATATCAGGTTTATGCCAAGGTTTTCTCCTTTCCAAATTCATTGGATATTGCAACTCTGTTTATAATTTTCATAACAGAGGTTTTCAAGGAGTGTATGAAATGTATATATATAGGTGTATATATATATATATCGGGACATAATGAAGTATCTCGTAACTTCATTATTTCTAATGATATTCAAAGATTGAATCTATTCAAATCTTGTCTTGTAATCTCATCTATGTGATGAACTTTTGAACTAATTATAACTTGAACGGTGGTAGTTCAAGTAGTATTTGGAAAAGATATAAGTATATTGGAGTATCTTGTAACTTCATCTTTTAAACTTATATCTAGTAAATGATTATCTTATGCATGACAAAGATTTTCAGAAAAACGTTGAGACAAGGTTAGATATATGAGATCATCTTGTAACGATATTTTTATACAGTTATAAACTGGAACTCTGGGTATATTATGCATGGAAGAGGACCTCCAAGATTTTGAAAAGTATATATGTATATATACTGAATATTTTGCGACTTCATCGCATTAAGATATCAAACTTGGTTCATTTCTTTTGACCAAGACTTTCATGAGTACTATGAGAAGGCTCATATATTGTTAATCATTATACATATTATTTTGGTGGGCTTGCTGCTCACCTTTGCTTCTTCTTTCATCACACAACATCAGATAGATAAGATGAACAGGACCAAGCTCCCAATTCGCAAGCGGATAGGAAACGTACCGCAGCTTTCTGGAAGCGTTGAGGCCGCTGTAGCTGAGGTAGAAATTACCAATAGGCTAAGTTTTCAACTAATAATGTACCAGACTTATGTATATCATGAATTGTAATAATGGCAAAAAAATGTAAATTTATTCAGAAACCTGTTTAAGGTGCATTGGCATATAATTGTGGAATAAAACGACTTGTGATTATTTTTGGATATTCATCTCTGAGACTATAACTTGTGGTGTGTGTGTTTATTGTGGGGTCACAGTACAGAGTAGTTGATTATTTATTAAGATTGGGTGTTATTAAGGGAAATGGAACTCGTGACAACCCGGATCCCCGACCCCGGATTTGGGGGTGTTACAATACTTGATTTCAAGACATCAATTCAAGCCATTATAAGACATTCTAAGTGGTATAAAATGCCACTTATCAAGAACATGCTACAAATGATACCATTGAGCTGATTTTTGTTCTAACGGAAAAACAATTAGCTGACATTTTTACTAAACCTTTGGATGAAGCAACTTTCACGAGACTTGTAGGTGAAATTGGAATGCTTAATTCTTCATCCTAAGGCAAGAACTCAGCTAATGTGTTGCAACAGATTAATTTCTAGTAAATCAAAATTAATTTGATTTAATTAGAAATTAACTGAAATATGAATTATAAATATTTCAGAAATCTCTGCATATTTATTTTTCAAAAACAAAAATTTAACTTGGATTTTTCAAATTATAAGTAAACTGCTAAGTTGTTAATTTACATCCTTAATATTTAAAATTAACACAAGGCAGACTTAAAATGATTAAAAGTATATAGAGAGCTGAGTTCTCGATAAGTCTAGCTGACTTATCGACATGTAATTTTAAAAATTCTCGAGTGAGTTCTCGAGAAGTCAATTTACTGACTTCTCGAGTGACTTCTCGATAAGCATTATTATGACTTATCGATAAGTCATTGTAGAGTTCTCTAGTAGTGTAAACTTATAGAGTTCTCTACAAGTATCTTTTTAGACTTATAAATAACTCAAAACTGAAATAATTTAATTTTATAAATTATTTTAGACAAATACTTTTGGCAAAATTATTCTGATTTTGTTTTGAATTTATTCACATAAAAATTGGAATCAAATTTAGTCCGTTTTGGACAAACTGGGTATTTATTTGACATCTCGATATGTCAATTTTTAGTTCTCTAGTGGAGTAATTTACAATGACTTCTCGATATGTAATTCACCTTCCCAAACTGACTTCTCGATAAGTATAACCCAAACGTCTATTTTTGACTTCTCGATAAGTCATTTGCTTCTACTATAAATACCCAGATATCTCGATACATATAGTTACTTACACATTCGAGATCTCAAGTGACCTAACTTTTCAATCCAAAAGCAATTTCTTTCTCGTTTTTACTCATTTCTCACTAATTTTTCTTATCCATTCACTCTCACTAAACAAAAATGGCACTCAATGTTGTTAGAGCTACTATCCCAGAGAAAGGAACAAACTACCTAGCTTTTACTGATGCTAACCAAGCCCCTAATAGTTTCAAGGGGTTTGTAAAATTCTTGTCTGAATTCTATCTTGCAGGAGCTTTAATTGCTAATCCAGTCTTGTACTTGGATGTTCTGCATGAATTTTGGACATCAACTGTGGTAAGGACTGTTGTGAATGATAACATTGTATTTCTGGTGATAACTTTCTCAGTTGGAGGCCAATAGATAGAGTTCAATGAGCAAGATGTGAATATAGCTTTGGGTCTTTCAACTGCAAACATGGTGGAGGTGCCAACCCAAGATGAACTGACCGAATTTATGGACTTCATCAACTATGGTGGAAGAATCAACTTGTCAAACTTGAATAGGAAATAATGGTTCTATGTGTTTGATTCTGTAGTGAGGGCCTTCACATGCAGGAAGACAGGATATGACAACATCTCAAGTATGGTGCAAAAGTTGGTGTACTCAATAGCCCACAACAGACACTTGAATGTTGGTCTATTGATCCTGAAAGAACTTGCAACCAGCTGACCATGCCCCTATCTGCTAGAGGTAAGGAAATCTTCTTTCCTAGATTCATTATTTCTACTTTAAACCATAAAGTAGCAGACATACATTTGTTGAATGGTATAGATAGCACTAAAATAGGCAATTGTAAGCAAGTCCAAAATAATATTTGGTTCACTTACTACAAAGAATAAGTAAATGTGAGTCTGAAATTACTCCATTTATGATGGAGAGGTTTAGGACTTACCCTTATCCAATGCCTGATATGATATCCAATGCACAATCTAGCACAACTATGGTTCCTGAACCTGTGGAAGTACAAACACAGGTATACCCACAGGGACCTTCCCAAGCTGAAATCACTTCTTCAAACCAACCAATAACAGCTAGGAAACCGACCACCTCATCTTACCAAAAGGATGAGGTGAGTAAAATGAAGAGAAAGGAGAACACCTTAACTGTTTTGACTGAGAGTGGTGAGGATCAAACAGAAGCTGAGTCACCATTGGTCAAGAGATCAAAGAAGAGTAAGAAATCTGAGCTTACCACTCACGCCACCTCTTTATCCTCCCAAAAGGATGCAGTTGTAAAAATGGGGACTAAACAGACTCTAGATACATCCTCTCAACAGGGTGTGTCTATTGAAAAGAGCATTCACCCCAATATATCATGTATAGAGTCTGCACAGCCTGCACCTGAAGAAATTCAAGTGTATGGTAGGAGAAATAAGGACGACACACACACAGAGAGCACTTCTATTGAAGCTCCCTCACCTATTCAGGGGGAGCTGCCAACACTCACTTCTGCACAACAACTTCTAATCTCTCAAATTTCTTCTTCCCATACTGGACTTGAATCTGTTTCTCAAGTGCAAGCTAAATCAAGTGAGTCGGTTCAAGAAAACTTGCTCACCACCCAAACACTACAATCAGATGGTGAGAGGCTATTGGCTGGGGTAGACCTTGATGACACCATCAAAATCATAAGGGATTCATCAGTTTTACTGAAGACCCCATGTAGATTCTAAATGTATCTTCATGTACAAACCAGTCTTCATAGACTGTTAGGTTTGAGGGTAGTACTCCCGAGGGGGAGCTATCTAAATCCTCTCCAATTCAATTGGAGGTTCCTTATGTAGGAACAACTCCCCTCAAAACCCTAGTAGAAATTGCATTAACAGTTGATGTTAGGAGTATAATTACCAATGACCCTGCTATGGGAGAGGCAAGTCTATCACATTCATGTGACAGTGCTATGCAAGAAGCACAAGGGTTTGAGACTGGTGCCCATGACAGTAACCCAGTCTAATCCCCTCCAATTCAATTGGAGGTTCTCACAACTAGTGTGGAACAACTGGTCATAAACACAGAGGAATCTGTGAGTAAAACTGTAACTTCGGTCACAGGTGGTTCCGATCTCTTAACAGCTTAACCATCAACCTCACAACCTCAACAACAACACATTTTCTCTCAATGGCTGCAAGAATCTGGCTCTCAACCTACATCTGTAGATGATCTTCTAGTTGAGTAGATTTCTGGATTGGCAAATATCTCACAACATCTACTCACTTCTGACATGAGCAATCAAGACTATTAAGCCATCATGCTCACATACAATGAAGATGTTGAAAAATAGAAGGAGAAGATTGTGGATACTGAAGAACAGGATGAGAATGTAGATGCATGGCTGTCTGAGAACTTTGTATTGGAGATGGATCAAGTCTTGGCCAGGTTTAGGGATGAATATGTCACTATTCTTGAAAGCAATGCCAAGGTCTTGACTCCACAGGATATCTATGATGCAGTGACTGAGGTCTATAAAGCTCAACTAAAGGCTTTTCATCTATTTGGTAAAGCTCTAGAACTCACGTTGACTGGTCATGAAGACAAGATAGGGAAGCTGGTGAAGGAGAAAATGGATGAGATTATACCATCTCAAGTACATATCACCTCCAAATTCAAGCATTTCGCTGATCAAATGACTAGGATGGATCTAAGTACTATTAAAAAGAAGTCAAAAATATTAAACAATCCTTCATTACCCTTCATGAAGTTGTTCAAAAGCAAATAAATAATACAAATGACTCAAAGGTCAAACTGAAACAGCTTCACCGGAGCAGATTTGAGCCCTCTACCTTGCTTATGGATGACATCAAACAAGCTGTGGAAGCAACTTTTGGCTCCACAAGCTCTTATCATCCTGGCTCAACTTCTACAAATCTGCAAATCTAATCTCTCCAAAACCAAGTCTCAGAATTTCAAACCTCTAATGCTTCTCTTAGTGCACATGTCCAAGCCTTGACTTCTCTAGTCAAGAATCAACAAATAGACATCCATACCATGGTGGACTCTCATAAGCATCTTCAAATGCAGAATTCTATTGCTTTGGGGGCATCATGGAGAAGCTCAATATTTCACTGCCTACTTTACCTGAACAAATAAGGCCAGAGTTACCAACTCCCCTCCTCATGCCTGTCACCAAGACAAAGGGGGAGATTGAAGCTAGGATTCAATAATCTAGGGATGCTAAGGAAAAATCTAAAGAGCCTGCTCAGGTAGGATAAAGCTCAAGTGCTCAAGTTGATGTTGGAAAAGAAAGACTTTTAAGGGCTGCAGAAGGACCCAATCAAGATCAGGAATTCAATGACCTTCTTGCAACACTAAGAGTGTCTCTTCAACACAATTATATGGCCTGCAAGAAAGCTTTGGACAAGAATATCAATTTCATAAGAGCAGTGGTGGTGAAAGTTTATAATTTTCTAGAGAAAAGGATTGTCATAAACATCAATGATGGTGGTATCGGCAGGTGTCTCCAGTTGACTCTTCCATATCTTCAAACATTAAGAGCATCTGAACTGGATGTAATGACTGACAGAGTGAATCCTGTTATTCAAGAAGATGCTCAACTTCTCCAGGATCTCAAAAAGGCACAGATAACAGCTTTTCCAAAAGCCTATCTATATCCACACAAAGGAGTAGTTTATGTCTGTCCAACAACCAGTCAAGCAAGATATATCATTGTTCCTAAACATTGTGTATAATCAAACATGAGGCTGATCATGACCTTGCAGTCTTATCTAAAGCACAAAAGGAACAAGAAGCAGGAGGATGTGGAGATGATAAAAATCTTGGACAAATATCTTGTAAATCCTGACACCATGTTGCCAAACACTCAATACAATTTAAGGAAAGATGAGGATGATGATTAGCAGAAGGATGAAAAACAGAAGCCTTCTGGCTCAAATCAAAGTCAAGCCTCTAAAGCAACTGGTAACAAGGACAAGAGTCAAGGAGAGAAGAAGGAGGATGAAAAGAAGGATGATGAGAAGAAGAGAGGAAGTGAGAGGAGAAGCAAGGAGAGACATGATGGCTTAGAACCAAAACAAACCCTAAAAATCCAAACACAATTAGCTCAATCTTTAGCTCAACCTTCAAAGTCAACAATCTCAAACATCAAACAACCTCAAACCTCTAAGCCCAAATTTCTATACAGACAAACTGCTAACTCTTTTCTTAAAATTCCAATCACCACAAGCCAAACATCTCTTAAGAAAATCTCAACCTTAACTTCTGTCAAACCATCACACAACTGGATGAAGGGACCATTTGGAATTATTTCAAGAAGAATGATTTTCTACCCTTAAACTGGTGCTGCTCAGATGAAGACTATTATCAACAACTGGCTGAGGAAATAGTTAGAGTCTGGGTTATCACTGTAAAGGAAGTGAGAATCTACTTTCAGGATGGGACCTTCACTTTTCTTGGTAGCAATTTAATGGACACTCTCTCTCCGACAGAAATTAAAAGAGTGATAAGTTTGCTGAAGGACAAGGATACTGCTACAAGAGCATGGAGATCAGTTCTAGCTGAATGGTTGATTGTAAGGGAGGAGAGAAGAGCAAGGGGTAAAGAAGAATATAAGGAGAAAAGGAGAAAGTATGATAAGGAGATTGAAATGTATATCAAGAGATCAGAAGAACTTAAAACAAAAGAGATGAGCAGAATCTCCAAAGATGGAAGATTTCTAAATATAAAAGCTAGCTCATTTTCAAGATTCAGAATTGAAATGTTAGATGGTTATCCAAAGCAAGACAGACTCAAACTGATAGAAGCTCTAACAGGGACTCCAATCATAGAGGAACTTGAAATTCTTGTATATTTAAAAGACCTCATTAGAGCATAATCAGAGGTTCCAATATTTGTCTGATGCTTGTAAATATCCAAACTCAAAATCATCTAATGTACAATTGCTGTAATTGTGTCAATTTTTATATTAGTCTTATTTTCCATTATAACTTGGGGTTAGTCTTGTTAACAGGCATAAATTTGCGTTAAGCGATCTTCTCACAAATTGGGGGAGATTGTTGTGCAACACATGCCTGTACTTTAACAAGACTAAGTCAATTTGACAACCCTAAGTAAGTTGTATTGTAATCTTAGTTGTATTTTGTATTGTAACATTTAAAGTTTGTAAAAATATTAAAAGAGCATACTGGAGTCTTCTTCTTTAAAAAGTATCAAGCCTAAGAATTCTATCTGGAAGAAGATCAAGAAGATTATGCCTCAGAAGAATTATGAAGAAGCTTGGAGTTGAATAAATCTGTTTTAGGAAAAATGTTCTAAGTCAAGATCTCTACAAGTCACATATTTAGTGTTATAGAGAAGTCATTCGAGAACTACAAAATGACTTATAGAGAACTCAGGAAAGCTACTAGAGAACTCAAATATATCGACAAGCCAAATTAAAGACATGAAGATTGGAGATGTCGATAAGTCAATTCTTCACTAGAGAACTCAGAGCTATCGACAAGTCAACATTCATTAGAGAACTCAGAGTTATCGATAAGTCAAATTTCACTAGAGAACTCAGAGATATCGACAAGCCAAAATTCACTAGAGAACTCTGAGTTATCGACAAGTCACATTTGAATAGAGAACTCTGAGTTATCGACAAGTCAATAAGTCACTAGAGAACTCAGAGATATCGATAAGCCAAAGTGAAGATATGAAGATGAGAGATCTTGATAAGCCAAATTCTCTTATAGAGAACTCAGAGACCTCTCCAAGTCAAATCAACAATGGATATTAGAGAACTATGGTGGAAAATCAACTTGGCAAGTTTGAACAGAACAAACCTGAGGAAGGAGTAGTCCTTTGTGTTTGATTCTATTATAAGGGCCTTCACATGCAGAAAGACAGGATATGAAAATATTTCAAGTGTGGTGCAGAAGCTGGTGTTCTCAATAGCCCACAACAGATACTTGAATGTTGGTCTATTGATCCTGGAAGAACTTGCAACCAGGCTGACCATGCCCCAATGTGCTAGAGGTAAGGAAATTTTCTTTCCTAGATTTATTATGTCTATCTTAAATCATAAGGTATCAAACATACATTTGTTGAATGGTATGGACAACACTAAAATAGGCAATTATAAGAAAGTGTCCAAAATTATATTGGTTCACTTCCTACAAGAATAAGGTAAATGTGATTCTAAAAATCACTCCATTTATGATGGAGAGGTTCAGGACTTACCCTTACCGTATGCCTAATATGAGATCAAATACTCAATCTAGTACAACTATGGTCCCTGAACTTGTAGAAGCTCAAATACAGGAAAACCAACAGGGGCCTTCCCGAGCTGAGACCACTTCTTCAAAACAAATAGCAGCTAGAAAACCAACCACTTTATCCTCTCAAAAGGATGAAGTGAGTAAAAAGAAGAGAAATGAGATAACCCTTACAGTAATGAATGGGGGTGGTGAGGAACAAATACAACCTGAGTCACCCTTGGTCAGAAAAACAAAGAAGGCTAAGAAAACTAAGTTGACCACTCAAGCCACCTTTGTATCCTTCCAAAAGGATGCAGTTGTACAAATGGGGACAAAACAGATTCTAGACACATCCTCTCAATGGGATGTTTCTATTGAAAAAAGCATTCTCCCCAATGCCTCTTGTAAGGAGTCTGGACAGCCAACACTTGAACAAATCCAAGTGTTTGGTAGAAGAAATAAGGATGGCACACACAAGGAGAGCACATCCCTTGAAGCTCACTCATCCATTCAGGGGGAGCTGCCAACACTCAATCCTAAACTTCAAACTCTTATATCTAATATTTCTTCTTCCTATACTGAAACACTTGAATCATATCCTCAAGTGTTGCCCCAATCAAGTGACTTGGTTCAAGAAACCTTGCTCACCACCCAGAAACCACAATTAGTTGGTGAGAGGCTACATGTTGGGGTAGACCTTGATGACACCAACACAAACATGGAGGATTCATCAGTTTTTACTGAAGACCCCGTGGAGATCACAAATGCACCTTCATGTACAAATCAGTCTTCACAGACTGTTAGGTTATAGGGTAATACTCCTAAGAGGGAGCTATCTAAATCTTCTCCAATTCAATTGGAGGTTCCTATTCTAGGAACAACTCCCCTCAAAACCCTGGCTGAAACTACTTTGACAATTGAAGATGGTAGTACAATTGCCAATGATCCTGTCATAGATGAGGCAAGAATAGCATATTTAAGTGACAGTGTGGTGCAAGACACACAAGGGTTTGAGACTGTTGCAAATGACAGTAGAACAGTCAAATCCCCTCCAATTCAAATGGAGGTTCCCACAACTGGTGAGGAACAACACCCTATTATAAACACAGAGAAATCTGTGAGTCAAACTGGGACTTCTGTCACAGGTGGTTCTGATCCCTCACACCAACCATCAACCTCACAACCTCAACAACCACACCTCCTCTCACAATGGTTGCAAACAACTGACTCTCAACCTCCATATGTGGATGATCTTCTTATTGAGCAAATTTCCGGATTAGCAAACATCTCGCAACATCTACTTACTTCAGATATGAGCAATCAGGACTATCAAGCCATTATGTTAATGTACAATGAAATTTGCTCTAATTTGGATTGGATATATTACCAAAAGCAAAAGATCATTTACCTGTAAGAATTCTGATGAAAGGCTATGTACATATATGCATTCATTTTTAAAGTCATCAGGCCAACCTATAAGTTTTATCTCATTAACTCCTGATATAGAAACATCATGCCTGATAAGTGATTTTTATACTTGCCTTGTTCAAGTAGTTCATCTACACAAGAACACAACCAATCACAAGCAGAACAAAGATCCAAGAAAAACAAATAAAATGTCCTGCATAAAATAACAAAAAAACTTATAATCCACAAAATGTAAAGATGAGAATCACGACAAACACACATGTTTCTATGCAGATAGAATTATAGAAATTTACCGAAATCATACAGTTGTGCTATTCTCTTGGCAGCATAGTCCAACCACCCATCTGACCGAGCATCTAGATACTCTCTTGTCAAAACTGTAGTCATGTTATGATACTGAATTTCAGACACCCTTAGTTTAATTCATGTAAGCGTAGTGATAAGTAAGGAATCCTTTTCACGACTAAAACTACATCAAAATAAATTTGAAATCCTGTTTGTAGAATTTATATAAAAAGTTAAACATTGTAATCAAAATTCATAACCATGTAACCATGTGTTAATTTTAGAAATTAGCGTAGGTTCGTGTTAGTTATTTCATAATATGAATAGGGTGACCACATTGATGTCGTGCACCCAGTGAATTTATCAAGTTACAAAAGTAGCAGTCTCTTGAAATTGAGAATACTTGATTGTGAGTAAAAAATACTTGAGATGACTGGGAATAAACCTTAAGTATTCTATCTATACTAGTATTTATCCTATCACCATCCTAAAAAATGACCCTGAGTTAAGATAGATTGAACTACCAAATAGCCATACTGCCAAACAAGGATTGAAAAAGACTGTGGAAGTCTTCATATTGTATGATATCAGGTAATAACATTCTGAAGCATAGGACAACATCATATTCAAGAATTAACATACACGAAACAAAGCAGGAGTTTAGTAAGTAATTATTAATAGGGTGCTGATAGGAAATATTGGTCTGGTAACACTTATTAGTACTTAAAATTTTCTTCACAATGCAACCTCTATGTCTCACTGTGTCAATTGACAAACAACATCCTACGAGAAAACTAGTCAATTAAGGACTCTCCCACATAACTTACTACAAAGAATAAGTAAATGTGAGTCTGAAATTACTCCATTTATGATGGAGAGGTTTAGGACTTACCCTTATCCAATGCCTGATATGATATCCAATGCACAATCTAGCACAACTATGGTTCCTGAACCTGTGGAAGTACAAACACAGGTATACCCACAGGGACCTTCCCAAGCTGAAATCACTTCTTCAA
Organism: Apium graveolens; assembly: GCF_009905375.1. Lineage (NCBI taxonomy): Eukaryota > Viridiplantae > Streptophyta > Magnoliopsida > Apiales > Apiaceae > Apium > Apium graveolens. The sequence continues at coordinate 200,218,944 of NC_133654.1, read as the reverse complement.
ACCAACCAATAACAGCTAGGAAACCGACCACCTCATCTTACCAAAAGGATGAGGTGAGTAAAATGAAGAGAAAGGAGATCACCTTAACTGTTTTGACTGAGAGTGGTGAGGATCAAACAGAAGCTGAGTCACCATTGGTCAAGAGATCAAAGAAGAGTAAGAAATCTGAGCTTACCACTCACGCCACCTCTTTATCCTCCCAAAAGGATGCAGTTGTAAAAATGGGGACTAAACAGACTCTAGATACATCCTCTCAACAGGGTGTGTCTATTGAAAAGAGCATTCACCCCAATATATCATGTATAGAGTCTGCACAGCCTGCACCTGAAGAAATTCAAGTGTATGGTAGGAGAAATAAGGACGACACACACACAGAGAGCACTTCTATTGAAGCTCCCTCACCTATTCAGGGGGAGCTGCCAACACTCACTTCTGCACAACAACTTCTAATCTCTCAAATTTCTTCTTCCCATACTGGACTTGAATCTGTTTCTCAAGTGCAAGCTAAATCAAGTGAGTCGGTTCAAGAAAACTTGCTCACCACCCAAACACTACAATCAGATGGTGAGAGGCTATTGGCTGGGGTAGACCTTGATGACACCATCAAAATCATAAGGGATTCATCAGTTTTACTGAAGACCCCATGTAGATTCTAAATGTATCTTCATGTACAAACCAGTCTTCATAGACTGTTAGGTTTGAGGGTAGTACTCCCGAGGGGGAGCTATCTAAATCCTCTCCAATTCAATTGGAGGTTCCTTATGTAGGAACAACTCCCCTCAAAACCCTAGTAGAAATTGCATTAACAGTTGATGTTAGGAGTATAATTACCAATGACCCTGCTATGGGAGAGGCAAGTCTATCACATTCATGTGACAGTGCTATGCAAGAAGCACAAGGGTTTGAGACTGGTGCCCATGACAGTAACCCAGTCTAATCCCCTCCAATTCAATTGGAGGTTCTCACAACTAGTGTGGAACAACTGGTCATAAACACAGAGGAATCTGTGAGTAAAACTGTAACTTCGGTCACAGGTGGTTCCGATCTCTTAACAGCTTAACCATCAACCTCACAACCTCAACAACAACACATTTTCTCTCAATGGCTGCAAGAATCTGGCTCTCAACCTACATCTGTAGATGATCTTCTAGTTGAGTAGATTTCTGGATTGGCAAATATCTCACAACATCTACTCACTTCTGACATGAGCAATCAAGACTATTAAGCCATCATGCTCACATACAATGAAGATGTTGAAAAATAGAAGGAGAAGATTGTGGATACTGAAGAACAGGATGGGAATGTAGATGCATGGCTGTCTGAGAACTTTGTATTGGAGATGGATCAAGTCTTGGCCAGGTTTAGAGATGAATATGTCAATATTCTTGAAAGCAATGCCAAGGTCTTGACTCCACAGGATATCTATGATGCAGTGACTGAGGTCTATAAAGCTCAACTAAAGGCTTTTCATCTATTTGGTAAAGCTCTAGAACTCACGTTGACTGGTCATGAAGACAAGATAGGGAAGCTGGTGAAGGAGAAAATGGATGAGATTATACCATCTCAAGTACATATCACCTCCAAATTCAAGCATTTCGCTGATCAAATGACTAGGATGGATCTAAGTACTATTAAAAAGAAGTCAAAAATATTAAACAATCCTTCATTACCCTTCATGAAGTTGTTCAAAAGCAAATAAATAATACAAATGACTCAAAGGTCAAACTGAAACAGCTTCACCGGAGCAGATTTGAGCCCTCTACCTTGCTTATGGATGACATCAAACAAGCTGTGGAAGCAACTTTTGGCTCCACAAGCTCTTATCATCCTGGCTCAACTTCTACAAATCTGCAAATCTAATCTCTCCAAAACCAAGTCTCAGAATTTCAAACCTCTAATGCTTCTCTTAGTGCACATGTCCAAGCCTTGACTTCTCTAGTCAAGAATCAACAAATAGACATCCATACCATGGTGGACTCTCATAAGCATCTTCAAATGCAGAATTCTATTGCTTTGGGGGCATCATGGAGAAGCTCAATATTTCACTGCCTACTTTACCTGAACAAATAAGGCCAGAGTTACCAACTCCCCTCCTCATGCCTGTCACCAAGACAAAGGGGGAGATTGAAGCTAGGATTCAATAATCTAGGGATGCTAAGGAAAAATCTAAAGAGCCTGCTCAGGTAGGATAAAGCTCAAGTGCTCAAGTTGATGTTGGAAAAGAAAGACTTTTAAGGGCTGCAGAAGGACCCAATCAAGATCAGGAATTCAATGACCTTCTTGCAACACTAAGAGTGTCTCTTCAACACAATTATATGGCCTGCAAGAAAGCTTTGGACAAGAATATCAATTTCATAAGAGCAGTGGTGGTGAAAGTTTATAATTTTCTAGAGAAAAGGATTGTCATAAACATCAATGATGGTGGTATCGGCAGGTGTCTCCAGTTGACTCTTCCATATCTTCAAACATTAAGAGCATCTGAACTGGATGTAATGACTGACAGAGTGAATCCTGTTATTCAAGAAGATGCTCAACTTCTCCAGGATCTCAAAAAGGCACAGATAACAGCTTTTCCAAAAGCCTATCTATATCCACACAAAGGAGTAGTTTATGTCTGTCCAACAACCAGTCAAGCAAGATATATCATTGTTCCTAAACATTGTGTATAATCAAACATGAGGCTGATCATGACCTTGCAGTCTTATCTAAAGCACAAAAGGAACAAGAAGCAGGAGGATGTGGAGATGATAAAAATCTTGGACAAATATCTTGTAAATCCTGACACCATGTTGCCAAACACTCAATACAATTTAAGGAAAGATGAGGATGATGATTAGCAGAAGGATGAAAAACAGAAGCCTTCTGGCTCAAATCCAAGTCAAGCCTCTAAAGCAACTGGTAACAAGGACAAGAGTCAAGGAGAGAAGAAGGAGGATGAAAAGAAGGATGATGAGAAGAAGAGAGGAAGTGAGAGGAGAAGCAAGGAGAGACATGATGGCTTAGAACCAAAACAAACCCTAAAAATCCAAACACAATTAGCTCAATCTTTAGCTCAACCTTCAAAGTCAACAATCTCAAACATCAAACAACCTCAAACCTCTAAGCCCAAATTTCTATACAGACAAACTGCTAACTCTTTTCTTAAAATTCCAATCACCACAAGCCAAACATCTCTTAAGAAAATCTCAACCTTAACTTCTGTCAAACCATCACACAACTGGATGAAGGGACCATTTGGAATTATTTCAAGAAGAATGATTTTCTACCCTTAAACTGGTGCTGCTCAGATGAAGACTATTATCAACAACTGGCTGAGGAAATAGTTAGAGTCTGGGTTATCACTGTAAAGGAAGTGAGAATCTACTTTCAGGATGGGACCTTCACTTTTCTTGGTAGCAATTTAATGGACACTCTCTCTCCGACAGAAATTAAAAGAGTGATAAGTTTGCTGAAGGACAAGGATACTGCTACAAGAGCATGGAGATCAGTTCTAGCTGAATGGTTGATTGTAAGGGAGGAGAGAAGAGCAAGGGGTAAAGAAGAATATAAGGAGAAAAGGAGAAAGTATGATAAGGAGATTGAAATGTATATCAAGAGATCAGAAGAACTTAAAACAAAAGAGATGAGCAGAATCTCCAAAGATGGAAGATTTCTAAATATAAAAGCTAGCTCATTTTCAAGATTCAGAATTGAAATGTTAGATGGTTATCCAAAGCAAGACAGACTCAAACTGATAGAAGCTCTAACAGGGACTCCAATCATAGAGGAACTTGAAATTCTTGTATATTTAAAAGACCTCATTAGAGCATAATCAGAGGTTCCAATATTTGTCTGATGCTTGTAAATATCCAAACTCAAAATCATCTAATGTACAATTGCTGTAATTGTGTCAATTTTTATATTAGTCTTATTTTCCATTATAACTTGGGGTTAGTCTTGTTAACAGGCATAAATTTGCGTTAAGCGATCTTCTCACAAATTGGGGGAGATTGTTGTGCAACACATGCCTGTACTTTAACAAGACTAAGTCAATTTGACAACCCTAAGTAAGTTGTATTGTAATCTTAGTTGTATTTTGTATTGTAACATTTAAAGTTTGTAAAAATATTAAAAGAGCATACTGGAGTCTTCTTCTTTAAAAAGTATCAAGCCTAAGAATTCTATCTGGAAGAAGATCAAGAAGATTATGCCTCAGAAGAATTATGAAGAAGCTTGGAGTTGAATAAATCTGTTTTAGGAAAAATGTTCTAAGTCAAGATCTCTACAAGTCACATATTTAGTGTTATAGAGAAGTCATTCGAGAACTACAAAATGACTTATAGAGAACTCAGGAAAGCTACTAGAGAACTCAAATATATCGACAAGCCAAATTAAAGACATGAAGATTGGAGATGTCGATAAGTCAATTCTTCACTAGAGAACTCAGAGCTATCGACAAGTCAACATTCATTAGAGAACTCAGAGTTATCGATAAGTCAAATTTCACTAGAGAACTCAGAGATATCGACAAGCCAAAATTCACTAGAGAACTCTGAGTTATCGACAAGTCACATTTGAATAGAGAACTCTGAGTTATCGACAAGTCAATAAGTCACTAGAGAACTCAGAGATATCGATAAGCCAAAGTGAAGATATGAAGATGAGAGATCTTGATAAGCCAAATTCTCTTATAGAGAACTCAGAGACCTCTCCAAGTCAAATCAACAATGGATATTAGAGAACTATGGTGGAAAATCAACTTGGCAAGTTTGAACAGAACAAACCTGAGGAAGGAGTAGTCCTTTGTGTTTGATTCTATTATAAGGGCCTTCACATGCAGAAAGACAGGATATGAAAATATTTCAAGTGTGGTGCAGAAGCTGGTGTTCTCAATAGCCCACAACAGATACTTGAATGTTGGTCTATTGATCCTGGAAGAACTTGCAACCAGGCTGACCATGCCCCAATGTGCTAGAGGTAAGGAAATTTTCTTTCCTAGATTTATTATGTCTATCTTAAATCATAAGGTATCAAACATACATTTGTTGAATGGTATGGACAACACTAAAATAGGCAATTATAAGAAAGTGTCCAAAATTATATTGGTTCACTTCCTACAAGAATAAGGTAAATGTGATTCTAAAAATCACTCCATTTATGATGGAGAGGTTCAGGACTTACCCTTACCGTATGCCTAATATGAGATCAAATACTCAATCTAGTACAACTATGGTCCCTGAACTTGTAGAAGCTCAAATACAGGAAAACCAACAGGGGCCTTCCCGAGCTGAGACCACTTCTTCAAAACAAATAGCAGCTAGAAAACCAACCACTTTATCCTCTCAAAAGGATGAAGTGAGTAAAAAGAAGAGAAATGAGATAACCCTTACAGTAATGAATGGGGGTGGTGAGGAACAAATACAACCTGAGTCACCCTTGGTCAGAAAAACAAAGAAGGCTAAGAAAACTAAGTTGACCACTCAAGCCACCTTTGTATCCTTCCAAAAGTATGCAGTTGTACAAATGGGGACAAAACAGATTCTAGACACATCCTCTCAATGGGATGTTTCTATTGAAAAAAGCATTCTCCCCAATGCCTCTTGTAAGGAGTCTGGACAGCCAACACTTGAACAAATCCAAGTGTTTGGTAGAAGAAATAAGGATGGCACACACAAGGAGAGCACATCCCTTGAAGCTCACTCATCCATTCAGGGGGAGCTGCCAACACTCAATCCTAAACTTCAAACTCTTATATCTAATATTTCTTCTTCCTATACTGAAACACTTGAATCATATCCTCAAGTGTTGCCCCAATCAAGTGACTTGGTTCAAGAAACCTTGCTCACCACCCAGAAACCACAATTAGTTGGTGAGAGGCTACATGTTGGGGTAGACCTTGATGACACCAACACAAACATGGAGGATTCATCAGTTTTTACTGAAGACCCCGTGGAGATCACAAATGCACCTTCATGTACAAATCAGTCTTCACAGACTGTTAGGTTATAGGGTAATACTCCTAAGAGGGAGCTATCTAAATCTTCTCCAATTCAATTGGAGGTTCCTATTCTAGGAACAACTCCCCTCAAAACCCTGGCTGAAACTACTTTGACAATTGAAGATGGTAGTACAATTGCCAATGATCCTGTCATAGATGAGGCAAGAATAGCATATTTAAGTGACAGTGTGGTGCAAGACACACAAGGGTTTGAGACTGTTGCAAATGACAGTAGAACAGTCAAATCCCCTCCAATTCAAATGGAGGTTCCCACAACTGGTGAGGAACAACACCCTATTATAAACACAGAGAAATCTGTGAGTCAAACTGGGACTTCTGTCACAGGTGGTTCTGATCCCTCACACCAACCATCAACCTCACAACCTCAACAACCACACCTCCTCTCACAATGGTTGCAAACAACTGACTCTCAACCTCCATATGTGGATGATCTTCTTATTGAGCAAATTTCCGGATTAGCAAACATCTCGCAACATCTACTTACTTCAGATATGAGCAATCAGGACTATCAAGCCATTATGTTAATGTACAATGAAATTTGCTCTAATTTGGATTGGATATATTACCAAAAGCAAAAGATCATTTACCTGTAAGAATTCTGATGAAAGGCTATGTACATATATGCATTCATTTTTAAAGTCATCAGGCCAACCTATAAGTTTTATCTCATTAACTCCTGATATAGAAACATCATGCCTGATAAGTGATTTTTATACTTGCCTTGTTCAAGTAGTTCATCTACACAAGAACACAACCAATCACAAGCAGAACAAAGATCCAAGAAAAACAAATAAAATGTCCTGCATAAAATAACAAAAAAACTTATAATCCACAAAATGTAAAGATGAGAATCACGACAAACACACATGTTTCTATGCAGATAGAATTATAGAAATTTACCGAAATCATACAGTTGTGCTATTCTCTTGGCAGCATAGTCCAACCACCCATCTGACCGAGCATCTAGATACTCTCTTGTCAAAACTGTAGTCATGTTATGATACTGAATTTCAGACACCCTTAGTTTAATTCATGTAAGCGTAGTGATAAGTAAGGAATCCTTTTCACGACTAAAACTACATCAAAATAAATTTGAAATCCTGTTTGTAGAATTTATATAAAAAGTTAAACATTGTAATCAAAATTCATAACCATGTAACCATGTGTTAATTTTAGAAATTAGCGTAGGTTCGTGTTAGTTATTTCATAATATGAATAGGGTGACCACATTGATGTCGTGCACCCAGTGAATTTATCAAGTTACAAAAGTAGCAGTCTCTTGAAATTGAGAATACTTGATTGTGAGTAAAAAATACTTGAGATGACTGGGAATAAACCTTAAGTATTCTATCTATACTAGTATTTATCCTATCACCATCCTAAAAAATGACCCTGAGTTAAGATAGATTGAACTACCAAATAGCCATACTGCCAAACAAGGATTGAAAAAGACTGTGGAAGTCTTCATATTGTATGATATCAGGTAATAACATTCTGAAGCATAGGACAACATCATATTCAAGAATTAACATACACGAAACAAAGCAGGAGTTTAGTAAGTAATTATTAATAGGGTGCTGATAGGAAATATTGGTCTGGTAACACTTATTAGTACTTAAAATTTTCTTCACAATGCAACCTCTATGTCTCACTGTGTCAATTGACAAACAACATCCTACGAGAAAACTAGTCAATTAAGGACTCTCCCACATAACTTAGTATTAGCTCTTTTAGGGCCTGAAATTTTTTACAAGTTTAACGTTGTGGAAAATGACAGATGAAACACCCAACAACCTATATTTGTCATCAACGGTGAGAAACAGAGAGCCTCAAAGTAACAAGTAAAGGAAAAAGAGCAAAAGAATACCAAATAGTCAAAAAAAAGGGGAATCAGATTGAGGAATATGAAACTTAATCTTAAAGGTACACACCAAACAATCCCCTCTCTTCCAGACCTTCATAATCAAGAATCTTTCTACAATTCCAAACATAAGAAAAATCATTTCCACTCAGTAGTACAAATAGTCTATATCTAACATTGAACACATTAAATTTAAAGCTGAAAAAACAAGATCTTGATATGACACAAAGAATGGAAATGAAAATCCACATACCTGCCACTTGAAGAAAAAACACATCCAGTAGTAGCAAGAGCTGTACACAAAATTAATAAGAAAAACAGAAATATGCTCACAATCTTGAAAAAGAATGTAAATTTACATATCAAAACTAGCAACAAGACATGGAAACTCACTTGTGGATTAGCAGTAGGAGTTAGATGGAAACAAGACATGGAAAGCTCGATACGATCACAACCAACACACTTAGTCAAGTTAGATGAGAACAAAACCTCACAAATTTTATCTCTTCTCAACTTAAATTCTTGTGGACAATCAGTAGCAGCAACCATAATCCCATGTTCAATTATATCAAATATATCAGAACCACTACAAGTCCTAAAATAATTCCTCCATTCATCGAGTTTATTTCCAGGTTCAAAAGCAGCCATTACTCAAACCAGAGCAAAACATAACAAGAAAAACACAACCCATATCCTAAAATCAAATTCTAATCAATACCCATATATCAAAAGAAAGATGATCAAAATCAAAAGTTAAAACACCCAAAAAGATATGCAAATTATATATGCTCTATCTTCAACAAAAAAATAAAAAATTGAAGGGTCTTAAATATCAATCAATTATATAACCATCTATAATCAAGCAAGAGAAAAGAAATTGTAAGAGAAGTCAATAAAGGTATTGTATGATAAATATGATGTATATTCTTTATATGGGTATCTATCTTTGGGAAATAAAGGGGGGTTTATAGCTTAATATATTCTGATAAAAAGAAACAAGGGGCGGAATAGAATTTTGTGTGTATATGTATGTATAAAAAACAAGGAAAGAAGAGAGAGACAAAGACAATTTAAAGGGGTAACCAGCAAACAATCAAACAATCTAGAATAAAGAGATAGTCCCTAAGAAGAAATTTATTTATCGAATTGATGTTGAAATGGGGTGACTCTTTCAACTTCGTCACTCTCTATTATAAAATCAGAGATCTGAAGAAGTCCTGCACACATAAATAGAGAGCGATTAGTTGAAGTTCAAGTAAATATAAGCCCTAATTGAATTCAAAAAATGAAGAAACCCATATTTTGAACTTAAATTGAAAGCCCTAATTTCAAAAACCAGCCTCATCCCATGAATTAATTGAGATCCTAAACATACGATGAGGTTGTAGAGACAGTGCGATGAGATTGCAGAGAGGCGTCGTGTAGTGGTCGGTGAGGTTTGAGAGAGAGAGAGTGTTGAGTGCAATTTATGACACTTTATTATGCTACAATAAATTTTGAATTGATTCGTTTGTACTCAAGTTGTTAAGTGTTTTAATGTATTTTCTAGTGTTTTTGCATTTCAGGCATTAATCCGTGAATCAGGTGAATTAGCATTGTTTGGTGCTAATATGGTGTCTAGGTGGTGTTGGACTAAAAGCTGGTGAAGACCGGATCGAATCTGCAGGAAAAAGAAAAGAAAGCTTTGGCAGAAGCCCAGCGCGCCCACGCCAGAACTTCAGAGAGCCAGCGCGTCCGCGCTGATCAAGCGTGCGGCCGCGCCAGGTTGGGATGCAGAATTCATGTTTTGAATAGAAGACTGATTTTTTGGGGTTCTATGCTGATCAGGGCTACTATATAAACAAATCTAGGTCATTTTTAATAACTAATCAAGCGAGAGACACTTCAAATCTAAGGAGAAGACGGCAAGAGACCTATAGCACGAATCAACAAAGGCGAAGACGATCTAGTTTATTCTTGTGAATATTTGTTTTGAGTTGTAACTTTGGATGCTCATTTCTTGTTTTGTTGAACATATACTCTTGTGTTATACTCTGTTATTTATTTGTTATAAAGACTATGTTTGTTATATCATGTTTTCATCGGAACTCATGTTGGTGATGAGTCCGATTATGGGCTAATAGTTATCGTGGGGTTCTAGCGGATTTATTTATGGATTTCTTTAGTTAAATTGTTTGATGCCTTAGTATATGGTGATTGTATGATATCCTAGTATTGGTTGTGCGTATTCGTCTTATGAGAGACGCAAACCTAGAAGATAGTGTGTTAATTCTTAATGAAACAAAAGTGAATTTAAGGATTAGAACTTGCCATGCTAGCATAGGTTCATGTGGTTGTTATGCATGATGCGTAGGTAATTTTAACCATCTTACTTGCCTGTGTAATCAAGATAGATAACTTGTGCTTAAACCGTTATGTTGTCAAATTCTATAGACTTATAGGGTCTCAATATAATTGGTATATATTCAGCTTCTATCTCTTTTGTGGATGTATGGTAGTATGGTACTCGTGCAACAAAAGTTGGCATTTATCAGTTTCGTGTTATCTGATTAGTGTCACCACCATTACATGCTAAGGTTAAAAACAATAAGGCTATTGAATGAAGTGTTTAATGAAGTTAGAATCCCATGTTTGTCATATATATTAATTCAGTCAATCTTATTCTCTTAGTTATAATTGTTAGTTTAATTCTTAGTTATAAACAACCTCAATTTGTTATCGTCTTAACATTGAATAATAAACATACATTGTTGCTTAAGTGCGTGAATTAATTAGTTAACCAATACAGTCTTTATGGGAACGAATTAGAAAAGATTCTATACTACTTGCAAACTCGTATACTTGCATGTATTATTAGCGTATGTTTAGCGACCAACAAGTTTTTGGCGCCGCTGCCGGGGACTGCAGTGTTAATTTATAGTTTATGTGCTTTCCATCAGTGGTCGTTAAAGTTCATTGACTCGGACATTGTTACTTATCTGTTTCCTTGTCTTATTTCAGGTATTCTAGCAAGGGTATATACATACGCGTTCGCGTACTCATAAGAGAATACTGGATAAAGCCGAGGAAGAAGTTGTGGTAGTTCATAAGGAATTTTTGAGGAAGAAAAGAAGGTAGAAGAAGAATAGAAAGTTGAAGAACCAGCTTCAGTAGAGATGGGTTATCAAGCGAAAAATCCTAAGGCTTTGATGGACCATTCTCAGCCTAAGATTAATGACATTCAGTCCAGCATCATCAGACCAACCATCAGGGCTAACACTTTTGAGATCAAGTCAAGCACGATTCAGATGACACAGAACTCAGTTTAGTTTGGGGGTTCTCCTACTGAAGACCCCAATATGGGTTATCCTACTGAAGACCCCAACATGCACATCAGGGATTTTATCAAGATCTGCGACACTTTCAAGTTTAATGATGTGACTGAAGATGCTATCAAGCTACGCCTCTTCCCATTCTCTCTAAGGGACAAGGCTAAGTGCCAGTTACACTCTCTGCCAGCAGGATCTATCACCACTTGGGAGGATCTTGCGCAAAAGTTTCTAACTAAATTCTTCCCCACGGTGAAGACTACTGCAATCAAGAATGCTATTACCCAGTTTGCTCAGCAAATAAGAGAATCTTTGTGTGAGGCTTGGGATCGATACAAGGAGATGCTAAGGAAGTGCCCACACCATAGCATGCCTGATTGGATGATTATCATTTGTTTCTACAATGGATTGGGGGCTACTTCTAGACCCATGCTTGATGCAGCATCAGGAGGAGTCTTGTGGGCTAAGAGCTACGATAAAGCTTATGAACTTATTGAACTGATGGCTGCTAATGAGTAATAGAATCATTCCCAGAGACTGACTCAGGGAAAGTCTCAGGAATTCTAGAGTTTGATGCAGCAACTGCTATCGCTGCCCAACTTAAGGCTTTGACGATGAAGGTGGACACTTTGGCTAATTATGGAGTTAATCAAATCGCTAGTATCTGCGAGCTTTACGTTGGTGCCATGAGACTGATCAGTGCGTAATTTCTAGTGAATCAACTCAGTTTGTGAGCAACTTCCAGCGATCGCAGCAACCAGTGCCAGCCACCTATCATCCCAACAACCGCAATCATCCTAATTTCAGCTGGAGCAACACACAGAATACGGTTCAACAGCCTTATCAGCCATATCCAGCTAAACAGTACACCCCCCTGGTTTTTAGCAACCACACCTAGACAGCAACTCCAGCTGCAACAAGTCAATGAAAAATCTGAATTAGAGGAGTTGAAGCTTATGTGCAAGAGTTAAGCTGTTTCTATTAAGACCTTAGAAAATTAGACTGGGCAAATTGCCAATGCCTTGCTAAATCATCAGCCTGGTACACTACCTAGTGACACTGAAGTTCCAGGAAAGAGGGAAGCTAAAGAGCAGGTAAAGGAAATCACTTTGAGGTCTGGAAAGGTTGTGAATCCCGAACAAACTCAAGAGTTAACTGAAGAAGCTGGGGCTGAGAAAGAAGTAGAGTAGCAGGATGAAGAAGTGGAACCAAGGAAGACTAGTGTTGAACACACTCCGTCTGAGGGTAATACAGGGGAGAAACAGATCTATCCTCCACCGCCTTTTCCTAAGCGGCTAAAGGAAGAAAAAGCTGGACAAATAATTTGAGAAGTTTCTGGTGGTGTTCAAGAAACTTCATATCAACATACCTTTCGCCGAGGCTCTTGAGCAGATGCCTAGTTATGCAAAGTTTATGAAAGGTATTCTCTCTCGGAAAGTGAAGCTAGATGATTTAGAGACAGTCGCTCTTACAGAGAAATACAGTGTTGTGCTGCAACAGAAGTTGCCTCCAAAGCTTAAAGATTCAAGCAGCTTCATTATTCCGTGTACTATTAGAAAAGTGTCTTTTGACAGATGCTTATGCGACTTGGGAGCTAGCATCAATCTGATGCCTTTGTCAATCTTCAAGCAGTTAGACTTTCCTGATCCAAAGCTGACTTATATGACCTTGTAGTTGGCCGACCGTTCTATTACATATCCGCGAGGTATTGTGAAGGATGTCTTGGTCAAGGTTGATAAACTCATTTTCCCTGCTGATTTCATACTTCTTGATTTCGAGGAGGATAAGAAGATTCCCATAATCTTGGGATGACCTTTCTTGGTTACCGGCCGAACCTTGATAGATTTGCAGAAGGGTGAGCTCACAATGCGAGTTCTGGATCATGATGTTACTTTTAATGTGTTCAATGCTATAAAATTTCCTATGGATAATGAGGAGTGTTTAAAAGTAGAGTTGGTCGATTCGGTGGTTACATCAGAAATTGATCAATTGCTAAGGTCTGATACCTTAGAAAAAGCCTTGTGGGGAATTCTCAATAGTGAAGATGCCGAAGGTGATGAACAATTGTAATATTTGAATGCTTCTCCCTGGAAAAGGAAGATAGATATGCCTTTTGAATCTTTTGGAATAGAGGAATTGAACAAAGCTCCTAAACGCCTCAAGACAACTATTGAGGAAGCTCCCATTCTTGAGCTTAAGCCTTTACCTGAGCATTTGAGGTATGCGTTTTTAGGTGATGAATCTACTCTGCCTGTTATTATTGCATCTAACCTTTCAGGTAGTGATGAGGAAAAGCTTTTGAGGATTCTGAGAGAGCTCAGATCAGCAATTGGATGGACTAAAGCAGGTATCAAGGGAGTCAGCCCTTCTTACTGCATGCATAAAATTCTGCTAGAGGAAGGTAGCAAGCCTACGGTCGAGCAGCAAAGAAGACTTAATCGAATCATGAAGGAAGTAGTGAAAAAGGAAATTCTTAAGTGGCTAGATGTAGGGATCATCTACCCTATATCTGACAGCTCATGGGTAAGCCCGGTTTAATGTGTGCCAAAGAAATATGGTATTAATGTTGTAGAAAATGAGAAGAATGAGCTCATTCCTACTCGAACAGTTACGGGATGGAGAGTTTGTATGGACTACAGGAAGCTGAACAAGGCCACTAGGAAGGATCACTTCTATCTACCTTTCATTGACTAGATGCTTGACCAATTGGCTGGTCATGAGTATTACTGTCTTCTGGATGGTTATTCATGTTACAATAAGATTTGTATTGCTCTGGAAGCTCAGGAGAAGACTACCTTCACTTGTCCATTTGGTACTTTTTCCTTCAGACGAGTTTCATTTGGTCTATGTGGTACACCAGCCACATTTCAGAGATGTATGATGGTCATCTTTTTTGATATGATTGGACAGAATGTGGAGGTGTTCATGTATGACTTCTCTATATTTGGTGATTCTTTTGATGAATGCTTTCAAAATATTGGACATGTTCTTAAGAGGTGCGTTGAGACCAACTTAGTTCTCAATTGGGAGAAATGTCACTTTATGGTACAACAGGGCATTATTCTTGGGCATAAGGTTTCTAGTAAGGGTCTTGAGGTGGACAAAGCCAAGGTGGGGGTCATTGAAAATCTTCCTCCACCAATTTCTGTTAAGGGAATTCACAGTTTTCTTGGTCATGCGGGTTTCTATAGGCGGTTCATCAAGGATTTCTCCAAGATTTCGAAGCCATTGTGCAGTTTACTAAAGAAAGATGTCCCTTTCAAGTTTGATGACGAGTGCCTTGCCGTTTTTGAAACATTGAAGAAGAGTTTAATCACGGCACCTGTCATAACTGCACCTGACTGGAATGAACCTTTTGAGATGATGTGCGATGTAAGTGACTATGCAGTTGGAGCAATTCTTGGGCAGAGGAAGAACAACATATTTCATGTGATCTACTATGCTAGTAAGACCTTGGTGCTCAACTGAATTATACTACTACGGAGAAAGAACTATTGGCTATTTTCTATGGTTTTGAGAAATTTCGATCTTATCTACTTGGGACTAAGGTGACAGTTTTCACTGATCACGCTGCAATTCGATATCTCGTCTCAAAGAAGGACTCGAAGCCTAGATTGATTAGATGGGTTCTTTTGCTCCAAGAATTTGAACTAGAGATCAAAGACAGAAAAGGAACTGGAAATCAAGTCGTTGATCATCTCTCGTGTTTAGAGAATCCTAATGCTACTTCATTGGATAAGACATTGATAAATGAGTCTTTTCCCGACGAGCAGCTGTTTGGAGTGCAAGAAGAAGAACAATAGTTCGCAGACATTATGAACTACCTTGTGAGTAATATCATGCCTCCCGATTTATCTTCTGCTCAACGGAAGAAGTTTCTACATAAAGTAAAGTGGTATATGTGGGATGAGCTGTTTCTCTTTCGACAAGGAGCTGACCAAATCATCAGGAAAAGTATTCCTTATAGCGAAACGGGGGGGATCTTGCGAGATTGCCACTCAATGGCTTATTGAGGACATTATGGTGGAGAAAAGACAGCGGCTCGTGTTCTTCAAGCAGGTTTCTTTTGGCCAACCTTGTTTAAAGATGCTCATCAGTTCGTTTTGAAATGTGATCGATGTCAACGTGTGGGTAATATGTCCAAAAGGGATGAGATGCCTCTTAATGTGCTTCTCGAGTTTGAGGTCTTTGATGTTTGGGGAATTGACTTCATGAGGCCATTTCTCTCATCTTGTAACAATTAGTATATCTTGTTGGTGGTTGATTGCGTGTCGAAATGGGTTGAAGTTAAGGCGTTGCCAATGAACGATGCGAAAGTGGAGCTTAATTTTCTTCACAAGCAAATATTCACAAGGTTTGGAACTCCAAGAGTCATAATCAGTGATGAGGGGTCGTATTTTTGCAATCGTAAGTTCACTGCTATGATGAAAAGGTATAATGTGAATCATCGCATTGCTACGGCTTATCATCCTCAGATAAATGGTCAAGCTGAGGTATCTAACAGAAAGATCAAGCGCATTTTAGAGAAAGTGGTGTGTCCATCGAAGAAAGATTGGTCTTTGAAGCTTGATGAAGTTGTTTGGGCGTATAGAACAGCATATAGAACTCCATTGGAAATTTTGCCGTTTCAGTTGGTTTATGGTAAGGGGTGTCATTTTCCTATGAAGCTCGAGCATAAGGCTTATTGGGCTTTGAAGAAATAGAATCTTTACTTGGATGCGGCTGGAAAGAAGAGGATGCTTCAATTGAATGAACTCGATGAGTTTCGACTTCAAGCTTATGAGAACAACAAAATGTACAAGGAAAAAGTCAAGAGGTGGCACTATCGGGGTCTAATGCTCAAGTCATTTGTGTCGGGGCAACAAGTTCTTTTATTCAACTCTCGTCTTCGTCTTTTTTTCTGGAAAATTGAAGTCAAGATGGTCAGGGCCCTTCATAATCAAAACTGTGTTTCCACATGGAGCGTTGGAAATTTTTGAGAATGATCCGGGCCAAGCATTCAAGGTAAATGGTCAAAGGTTGAAGCATTATTATAGTGACACAACAACCCGCGAGGTGGTTAGTGCCGTTTTATTGTCCATTTGATCTTATACGTCAAGCTAGCGACGTAAAAGAAGTGCTTCTTGGGAGGCAACCCAAGCTTGTTGTACATTAGTAGGTAGAAGAAGCAAGAAGAAAGGAGAAAAACACAAAAAAAATCAGAAAAAGAAAAAAATTCAGGGCCAACTACAGAAGCTGAGCGCACCCGCGCAAACCAAGCGCGCGGTCGTGCCGTTTTTCCAGTAACCAAGCGTGCCTGCGCTGATCCAGTGCGTGGCCGCGCCCGTTTTCCAGAGAGTGAGTGTAATAACCCCAAAAAAATTGGACTTTTTGTAACCATTATGAATAGTGATTTTGCTGATTATTCTGATTAAAAAAACTTTTCATGCCACACTATGTAGGAGTTCTTTTATTGATATTCTGAGATCTTATTAGTACTCCATATAGTATATAAGTGTATGTAAAGATCGTCAGAATCCAAATTCGAACACTTTGATTTATCCCGAAAATCCACCAAATACCGAAAGAATTGAGTATAAGGTAACATGATTAAAAGGATCTAAATTCAAGGATTATAAGAGAGGATCATGAAAGGAATATAAAATATTGAGAAAGGTTTAGGGGAACCCAAATAATATGATCCCAGATATGATCCCTCAAACGACAAACGAGAACGAAAGTTAAGCGAACCGTATAACAGATAAACGGTCATTTGCCAAGTAATTAAGGGTTAATCAAAGAGGTTAGTGGATGATGATGTCATCACACCACAAAGGGAAGCCAATTGTTAAAAAGATGACACAAGCTTGATGACATAAGCATGACAAAGGGGTTTTGTTTTGTTGGTTAATTTTGGGCCATGCAAAATTAACCATGGCAAAAAAATAAATCAATTGCTAAGACAAAAAGATAAGCAACAAAGCATTATTTTATAAAACAAAAATAGGGGAGTTGACTTTGCTTATTTTCTCTCGGCTTCTTCATTCCAAGGAAGAGAAAATTTCAAGAATCCAAGCTTCACTTCATAAACAAATCCAAGGTAAATTCCCTAGCTTCTTGATGATTAGATAGTATATGAGAAGCATGATGCTTGTTTGCTTAAAGTTTGGTTGAGTTTGTAGTGATTTTGATGGTTGAATCTTGTTTATAGTTAATGAACCTTAAGTATAGTTAGTAGCTCTTGTTTGAGATTGAATGAGTTGGATAATCATGAGGTTATGGACTGATGTAGTAAGGGTTTGGGTGAAATTTGGTTGTATTGGTGGTTGTTTGGAGTGGTTTAAAACTTGGTAATCACGTAAACATAGCCGTCATAATTCCCATTTTCATAGAACTGCTTGTTCTTAGTGTTCGGGACAGAGAGCAAACTCTGTAGTCTGTAACTTTTCCATGCTTAGCTAGATCGTGTCATAAGCTTCATTTTGATATGTGGTTCGCTTGAATCCGATGTACGGTTTAGGAGAAACAACCGTTTTAAATAACGGCGTTTCGCGAACGAACCATTACCCCTCGCCTTACTTTGAAACCTTGGTTAAGGTCCTTAAATGACTAATTGGAGTATGAAACAATTATTTAAGGTTAATAGATCAGTTGGTAGAGTATTCGCAAAAGAGTCGCCTTAAAATTCGTAACGATTAATTTATTAAAAATGGTGGAGCCGAGGGTACTCGAGCGACTTATGTGAATCGTTAAGCGCAAAAGCGAACGTTAGGGTCCAATTGGTTAAAGTCTAGTTTCTTAAGAGACCGTGGTTTAATTCCAACTTATATGTTGTTTATAGGTTACCAGACTCGTCCCAGGCCTTTTACCACCCCCAGTCGCTCAGGCAAGTTTCCCACCCGTATAAATGTTGGTGTGATGTATATATGTATATGCATTATCTTGCGATAAGTGCATGATTGTTATTAGCAAATCTTGCGATATATTGGAGTATGTTGATATGATATATATGCATGCATGTTTCATAATCTTGATACCTTGTTATCAATTCAAACGCTTATAAACTGCATAATACCTATGCTAGAGATAAGCAGTAGTTGCGTATATCCTTAGTATAGCGGACCCAAAGGTAAACATTTTTCTAAATCGGGAATCGATGTTCTCGAGTATAATATATGTATATTTATATATATATATATAGTTTTCTATAACTATTAATCGAATAAGGTATATTTGATGGTTTTGAATAATAATCAAACTTATTTTCGATTATTTAAATAAGGATCGTACTTTCGTATAAGTGTATCTTTTGTTATTTATTATTCATTTCAAGTATGAGTTTTGAAACTTCTACTTCAATTATTTTATAAAGATTATCCTTTATGGGAATATTATTTAAATAATAATATTCAGATATTTTCTAATATATCGGGACTGATTTATTTTATTAAATCATCATTACTCTAAACATTCTTTAAAATGTTTTCGAGTCTTCAAAATGATTTTAAAAGTTAGAGCGGATCCCAAAACTCATTTTCAAATTTAAGATCTCCCTTTCAAAGGGGACTTGAATACTCGCTCAAAAATCTAAGGGATCCGGCTCTGTGGTGTATTTTATATTCGCAACGAGGTTGCGGTTTTGATAAAAGAAATTGATTACTCGCCCAACGTTCGGAAAGTAAGTCCATCTAATTGAGTCGGCATAAGCGACAGACCGGGGTACGGTCTATCAAAGTGTAAGTGGCAGGGTGGCAGTCCATCAATGCATAAGAGGCTGGGTGGCGGTCCAGCACAAGGTCCTAATGCAGCCAGGGTGATGACCGGTGGGGGATTCATCCATCTACTAGTAGAAAATGTTACTTATTGGTATCTTTGCCTGATCAGCAAGATATCGGGTTTATGCCAAATTCTCTTCGTTCCAAATACATTGGATATTACAACTCTGTTTATACTTTTCATGACAGAGGTTTTCAAGGAATGTATGAGAGATATATATAGGTATATATATATCGGGACTTAATGAAGTATCTCGTAACTTCATTACATTCAAATAATAATTCAAAGATTGAATCTTTTCAAGTCTTATCTTTTAGTCCCATCTATGTGACGAACTTCGAAAACTTATTATACTTTGAATAGTGGCAATTCAAGTAGTTTTCTAAAATGATATAAGTATAGTGAAGTATTTGGTAACTTCATCTCCCTTTAAGCTTATATCCAATAATTAATTATCTTACATATGATAAAGATTTCCAGTAAGTTATCTATTTAGATACTTGCATTATTGATTACAATATATATTATCTTGCGAGCTGTAATGCTCACTCTTGCTTCATTTCTTCATCACACAACAACAGTTAGGAAGGATGGCCAGACTCAAGCAGATCCAACACAAGAGCATGGGAAATGTCCCGCGTCTTCCCATTAATATCATAGCTGCTATAGCTGCAGAGGTAGATCTATCTGTAGGCCAGGCATTCTACTTTTGCGAATCAATTATGTATAATTATAACTTGTGTTGGATAATGGCAACTAATTGTAAACTTATTAAGTAATTATTTTGAGTTGTAATAACTTTTAATTTGTGGATTCAAGGAATTGTACTTATTTCAATTTTATCTCTGAGACTATAACGTGTTGTGGTGTGTGTTATTGTGGAGTCACAACATAAGGTTATATATTTTAATTAAGTTAAGTGATATTTATGGAAAGAAAGACCGTGACGACCCGGATTCCCGACCCCGGATCTGGGGGTGTTAGAGAAATGGTATCAGAGCTAAGCGTTATAAACCTCAGAGATGATGCGATAATATATTAATAGACTCACAAAGATAATAAGAACTCTTTCCAAGTTCATGGTCGGACTACTTAAAGTAGTGCTGACAGTTAAAACCCTTATCGAAATTCTTATAAGTATCATGATAGTAACTTAGCTCGTTTAATGTGTAGGCGCTTGAGATAGAGGACCCAGAGATGTTCGAGCGTGAGCATGATGAGGCACATCTACATGCCGAGGATCAGGAGGAGCCTGAGGAAGATGAGATGGAGGAGGAGGACCCCTCATAGGACTCAGAGACAGAGGTTATTGCGGTTTCAGATGAGGAGGACCCGGATGAGGTCCCAGTAGCTGAGGAGCATGCTGGTGCTATCGTGGAGTATACTGGTACCCCCTACCCTCACTCCCCGTGGTTAGAGATCCTACCCCTCCACCACTATCTTGGAGCCCCTATGATGACAGATCTGAGACCCACACTCCTGAGCCCAGGTAGACCAAGGAGGCACCCCCAGCGAATCCGGATTCACCGCATCTCGACCCTGCCCATAGGTAGTCTTTGTTAGTTCACGGCTATTTTCAGGATGTTCTGAGGACTCGAGTGGCTGTTGCTGAGGCACGACTGGATGAAGCTAGGAGAGAGTTAGATGCAGAGAGAGCTGGTAGGCGTGCACGAGCTCATGAGGCTAGAGCTACCATACCCCGATCTCTGAGGAGGGAGCTGATTGGGATATAGCTTATGGCCCGTGCGAGACTCCGATCACTTCATGGAGACAGACATGGCAGGATATCCAGGAGGAAGGCTGATTATATTTTCCGTTGTGCGATGGAGAGAGTGTGAGAGTTGACCCGCTTTGGTGATTGATTCAGGACCAGTGATGTGGTAGTCTAGTCGTCCAGTTAGTCAAGGCCATAGTAAAAGCCAGTTCTCCGGTATAGTTGACTTGTATATAGTATCCCTTTCTCTGACTAGACAAATAGACTCATGTATTTCACTTTTGGGCAGATGACTGTAGCACTGTTTTACTTTTGACCAGATTGAATTATGTATTTCCCGTATTATGTATATATTTGTTTCCTTTCAGTTCAGTTCCTTAGTGACGAGATCTCTGTTTTATCTTTAATATTACTACACTTCTTTTGATTAGAACTGTCATAATATAATAAAATTGCGAGATACGTTCTCCCCATTATAAAAACTGTGCAAGGCACGATCTTATGTATGATTGTAACCTAATGTTGAATTTTCCAAAATTTATCAGTATCATGCCGCCAAGAAGGATTGGAACTAGGGCGAACCCTGGATTTGAGGACCAGGGAAGCCATAACCAGGATGGTAGAAACCACGAACACGATCAAGAGGAAGATGAGGATTATGTTGAACAGGATGACTCCCAGCATGAAGAGGAGGATAAAACATTTGATGTTGAAGGATTTGGGATAGAGGCTGAAGAAGGAGAAGCTGAGGTTGAGCAACAGGTACCAAACTCAGGCATGGATCCTATGGGGCAGTTCATGCAACTACTAAGGCAGAACTTGGAACGTCAACCAAACCCACCCCCTCAAGGAAATTAAAATGTTGTGGCAAACTCTTTCAGGGCTTTTAAGTCCCTTAATCCCCCTGAGTTCCACGGATCAGCCGACCTAGTTGAGGCAAGGGCATGGCTAAAGGAAATGGAGAAATCCTTTGAGATTCTGAGTACCGATGAGGCACAGAAGACTGTATTTGCTACCTACCTTTGGAAGGGAGAGGCCAACTACTGGTGGGAGGCCAAGAAAAACATGGAGACAGATGCTATCATAACTTGGGAGAGGTTCAGTCAATTGTTTTTGGGAAAATATTTCCCGAGGTTTATGGAGAACCAGATGGAGCTCAAGTTCTTGGAGCTAAAGCAGAATAACTTATCTGTAGCAGAGTACGAAGTAAAATTTAATGAGTTATCAAGGTTTGTGCCGGAGTTGGTGAACACCGAGGAAAAGAAAGCTAGGAGGTTTCAGCAGGGACTGAAACCGTGGATTCAGAATAGGGTGGCAATCCTTGAGCTTACAAATTATGCCACTCTATTGCAAAAGGCAACCATTGCAGAAGCCGAAAGTGAACAGATGCAGAAGGAAAGAGAGAAGAAAGGAATAAAGATGAAAAGAATGAGCATGGGCGGAGGTTCCGCAGGAGGGAGCTTCCCAACTAGATTTAATTGAGGAGCAGTGTCCCTACCGGGAAGGAGTACTGGGTTTAAGCGGCCCGTGAGTGTGAATGTGAGCCAGAGCAGCCAGAAGTTAGGAATGTCCTATTCCAACCAGTCTCGACCCCCATTACCAACCGGTAATACTTGTAGAAGGATGCATTCTGGGGAGTGTAAAGGAAAGCCGGTAATCTGCTTCAAGTATGGTCGAGAAGGTCACTATTCGGACAAGTGGACTTCGCCAACCCCCATTACCCGCCCAACCACCACTTGTCATCAGTGTGGTCACCCGGGTCATTGGAAGAGGGAATGCCCAATGAATAAACCAGCAGCTTCGGGAGCAAGCAGGGCTGCTTCTAATAAGCCACCTACTGCAAGGACTTTTAACATGACAGTTCAAGATGCTATGAAAGACTCAGATTTGATAGCAGGTACTCTATCTCTAAATTCAGTCAGTGCAAATATTTTATTTAATTCGGGAGCAACTAAATATTTTATATCGAGGGACTTTGCGCTTAAATTAAGACTTAAGACTGAACCCTTGATAGAACCCTTACTAATAGAAATAGCCAACCATGAAGTTATCCCTGTTAACCGGATTCACCCCGCCTGTGAGTTAGGCATAGGGGAATAATCTTTTAGTGTTGACTTAATTCCTTTTAAATTAGGGGAATTTTATATAATTTTTGGAATGGACTGGCTATCTAGCAATGATGCTCAAATAGACTGTAAGGGGAAGAAAGTTAAGTTGAATATCCCAGGGAAGAAAGGAGTCATATTTAGAGGGAAGAGGCAGACACATAAATTTTTGACCATGGCCAAGGCCAATAAGATGTTACGAAAAGGAAATGAGGCTTACCTAGCCTATGTGGTGGACACGCAAAAGGAGGTGCCCAACTTGCAAGACATTCTGGTAGTCAACGAATTTGAAGATGTATTTCCACAGGACCTTCTGGGACTACCACCCGATAGAGTGATTGAATTTGCTATTGAGTTGGCCCCAGGGACGGTGCCAGTTTCAAAGGCACCATACCGGTTAGCCCCATTAGAAATGAAGGAATTGGCTACCCAATTACAAGAACTTTTGGATAAGGGTATGATAAGACCCAGTGTGTCTCCGTGGGGAGCACCAATATTATTTGTTTAGAAGAAAGATGGGAGCATAAGGCTGTGCATCGACTACCGAGAGTTGAACAAGCTAACCATAAAGAACAGGTACACATTACCCAGAATAGACGATCTGTTCGACCAGCTAAAGGATGCTGTTTACTTTTCCAAGATTGACCTGAGAACTGGATATCACCAACTAAAGATTAAACCTGAAGATATTCCAAAGACTGCGTTCCGTACCAGGTATGGGCACTATGAGTTCTTGGTAATGTCCTTTAGATTAACCAATGCCCCAGCAGCTTTTATGGATTTAATGAATAGAGTATTCAAGAAGTATTTGGACAAGTGTGTGATAGTTTTTATTGATGATATTTTAATCTACTCAAGGACCGAGGCAGAACATGCAGAGCATTTGAGGATAGCTCTAGGAATACTCAGAGAAGAACAGTTGTTTGCCAAATTCTTAAAGTGTGAATTCTGGCGGAATGAAGTACAGTTTTTAGGACATGTGATCAATAAGGAAGAAGTATTGGTCGACCCCTCCAAAATAGAGGCGGTCTCAAATTGGGAAAGGCCTACCACACCCATAGAGGTAAGGAGTTTCATAGGATTGGCTGACTACTATCGTAGTTTTGTACAGGATTTTGCGAAGATCACAGCCCCTTTAGCACGACTTACTCGTAAGACAGAGAAGTTTGAATGGACAGAGAAATGTGAGAGCAGTTTTCAAGAATTAAAGAGAAGATTGGTGACGGCCCCTGTGTTGGCGTTGCCAGACGGAAAAGGAGATTTTGTGTTATATAGTGACGCGTCGCACAAAGGATTAGGGTGCGTGCTTATGCAGCACGGTAAAGTGATCGCGTATGCGTCAAGACAACTGAAAGAATACGAGATTAGATATCCTACTCATGACCTTGAGCTCGCGATAATAGTTTTTGCCTTAAAGATTTGGAGGCACTACTTGTATGGAGAGAAGTGCGAGATTTTCACAGACCATAAGAGCCTTAAGTACATATTCACGCAGAAAGAGCTCAACATGGGTTAGAAAAGATGGTTAGAGCTAATCAAGGACTATGATTGTGAGATTCTCTATCATCCAGGGAAAGCCAATGTGATGGTTGACGCCCTTAGTAGGAAGGAAAGACTCAAAATGATAATGATTTCGGAGGAATTGATAAGGGATTTCAAGAAAATGGAAAATGGAAATAGAAGTAAAGGTAACAGGAGCTGGAACTGAAAAGCTATTTAAGATCTCGATGCAGCCAGAGTTATTGGAAAAGATTAGATTATGCCAAGAAAAAGTAATGAATGAAGGCAGAGAGTCAATGACTGGAGAAGATATCCATACCGAGAGAGATGATAATGGAATAATGAGGTATTCCTATAGGATTTGGGTTCTGAATGTTCAACAGCTTAAAGACGAGATTTTGGATGAAAGCCATAGTTCAAGGTATTCCATTCACCCGGGGAGCACCAAGATGTATAGGGATTTAAAGGAATATTACTAGTGGCCCAACATGAAGAGGGACGTAGCAGAATGGGTAAGCAAATTTTTGACTTGCCAAAGAGTAAAAGCGGAGCTCCAGAGACCCAGTAGACTTTTACGACCCCTGGAGATTCCCGAATGGAAATGGGAACAGATAGCGATGGATTTTGTTGTAGGCTTACCAAGGACGAAAGCCAATCATGATGCCATATGGATAACGTAAGATATATTTGAGATGTCATGTCTAATATGTTTCATGTTTAGTTTTCAGATCTTAACAAACAGGAAATATCAGGACTTACTAGAATCAATACTTACTGGAAGTTAGAAGATAGATATCAGAACTTAAGGTCATATCAGAACTTAAGTACGGGAGCACTTATAGTTGAGGAAGGAAGCTGATTTACAGGATAAAAGATCGAGATTAAAACAAAAGAAGATATGCATGGAAAGAGTTAGAAGATAAGAAGACTTGTATAAGATTCTGATTGATATATTTTAGGAGACATAATTATATTCCATATCAATTAGAAGTTATCTTGTAACTGTGTAGTATATAAACACAGACATAGGTTTATACTATATGTGTTATCATTATCGAAAAGATCATACATTGTAACCTAGCAGCTCTTAGTGATATTTGTTCATCACTGAGAGAGAACAGTTCCATTGTAACAAAATTTATTATATTAAATATATTTGTTTACTGTTACTTGTGTTCAAGATCGATTTGATTGTAATAACACTGTATTCAACCCCCTTCTACAATGTTGTGTGACCTAACAATTGGTATCAGAGCTTATCTGTTAACACACATACAGTAAAGATCCAAACAATTATGTCTGAAGAAGCAGAAACTCCAACCAAGTCCACCAAAACTGAAGAAACTAAAAACACTCAAATCCATAGTCGATATGAGACTATTAGGGTTCCCATACTGAGATCTTCTGAGTATCCCATATGGAAAGTTAAGATGGCCATGTTTCTGGAAGCTATAGATCCAGAATGCCTTGATAGGATTAATGAAGGACCATATAAGCCAACCAAGCTCTCTGTTGCAGTTGCAGATCAACCAGCAAAGTCCAAACCAAAGGAGAAAGGTGATTACACAGCTGAAGACATCTCATCTATTGCCAAGGATGCAAGGGTAAGGCATTTGCTGCATAATGCCATTGATACTGTCATGTCAAACAGGGTAATTAATTTCAAAACTGCAAAAGAGATATGGGATGCCTTGGAGACAAGATGACAGGGAACTGAGTCAATCAAAAAGAACAGGAGGACTATACTCACTCAAGAGTATGAGCATTTTGACTCAAAAGCTGGTGAGTCATTAACTGAATTATATGACAGGTTTGTCAAACTGTTGAATGATCTGTCACTGGTGGACAAGGAATATGATCTTGAAGATTCAAATCTGAAATTCCTTTTATCTCTTCCTAAAAATTGGGATTTGAAGTCTACTACCATAAAAGACAACTATGCTCTTGATGAAACTACTCTTGATGAAATTTATGGTATGCTCAAGACTTATGAACTTGAGATGGATCAAAGGAGCAAGAGACATGGGAGAAAGTCAAGGATAGTTGCTCTTAAGGCTGAGGAGGAATCTCCTAAAGTTGCCATCTCAAAGAAGGGAAAAGAAAAGGCTCTCATCATAAATTCTGATTCAGAGTCATCATATTCTGATGATGATTCAGAAACTGAAAGCTTACCAGAAATAGATGCTGATGCAGAGATGATGAAATTGTGTGCCCTTATGGTGAAGGGTATCACAAAGATAGCCTACAGGAAATTCAGAAAGGGAAAGAAGTTTTCTAGGAAAGGTGTAAGTGCTGATAAGAAAGGGTTCAGAAAGTCTGAAGGCAAAAGTGCAAAGTCTGACAGAGGAGATAACTCAAATGTCAAATGCTACAATTATGGTGAAAGAGGCCACATATCTCCTGACTGCAAGAAAGGAAAGAGTGACAAAAATAAGGCACCTGTCACAAAGAAGAAAAGCTGGACAGACTCTTCAGATTCTGAAAATGAGGTGAATTATGCTTTAATGGCAAATGTTGATGGCAACCCTGAAACTGCTGAATTGAAGGTACCTCAAACAACTTATGCTTTTCATACTGATGATATTACTGAGTTGAGATTATATCTTAAAACCATATTTATTAGTTACAGAGATCAAACTTTAACATGTGAAAGATTAACTTCTGAAAATCTTGCTCATAAGAAAAGGAATGACTATTTAGAAAAAGAGTTAGTTATGTTCCACCAAACTCAGAAAGAAAGAGATGATGCTTTTTATGTTAGAGATGAAGTGCTAAAATTGAATGAATCTCTAAAAACTGAGTTAGAAAAGGAAAGAGAGATTATCAGGACTTGGAATAACTCTGGCAGAACAACTTAGAATTTGTTAAGTAGTGAAAACTGGAAAGAGGGCTTGGTTATGGAGATGATAAAAGTGAAAAAGGAACTGAACAAATTGAGCCAAGTGTTGTTAAACAGACTGCTAAGCCAAAGGTGAATCCTGTTAAGTTTGTAGCTAAAACTGTAAAGTCTGATTCTGAAAAGATGAAAGAGTCTGTAGCTGAAGTTAAGGAAAAGTCAACTTCTGACAAATTAGAACAGGATAAACCAGCTGAAGTTAACATAGGCTTAATGACAAAGAAGCAGCTTAAGCATAAGCTGAAAGAAATTAGGAATGACAACAAGGTAAAAGCAGCTAGGAAAAATAGGAATGGTAAGGAAGGTGTGAATAAAAGTAATAATTATATGCCTGTTCCTAATGCTCCTAGAAAGAAATGTTATAACTGTGAAAACTCTAACCATCTTGCTTCTTTTTGCAGGAAGAATAAGAATATAAACTCTTTACCTCCTAAGTCAGGAATTAAGAGTCAATATGTTAGGTTTAAGCCACAAAATCCTTGTTTTCATTGTGGTAGTTTATGGCATTCCATTTATACTTGTAAGGAATATCATAGTTTGTACTATGATTATTATCAAATAAAACCTTCTTTGAAGAAAGTTACTTTAATTCCTTCTAGTGTAAAGTCTGATGCAAAGTCTGATATAAGTTCTGATAAACAGCATGGTAGCATAATGTAATAACTCGAATTTTTGAGACCTTGTAAAACGTTTAATGAATAGTAACCCTGACAGACGGGAAAAACTTCTGATCCCACACTATGTAGTGCATGAGAAAATGAGTTTCGGAATTGATATTACGACTATACGTACCAAATGAGTGTATGTAAACGCTATTAGTTTTCGAAGAAAACGAACTTTGAAAAACGACCGTATTTACAACTTATCGAGAATTACGAGAATCACAATATAATTACGAGATTAAAATCCTACGGATTTATATTCAAGTAGGATAAATAAAAATATAAGGAATAAATATGAAAGGAATTACATCGCGAACCATTTACGAGTAAGTATTACGGAGAACGTTTAAATAACCGAGCGAACGTGTAAATGATTAAATAAACGTAGTGCACTAACTAAACCATGGTAAGGAAGCAACCATGGTTATTTAATCAAATAGTGAGCTAACCATAGGATGACCAAGCTAGCTAGCAAAATAGTGTGCTAAGGAAGCTAACCTTGTAGTTAGCTTGTAAGCTAGCAAGCTACAAAGATATGTCCATGGATTTGGCAACAAAGAATAAACCTAGAATGCTATACTAGGAAGAATAAAATCAAGTTTCAAGATATCAAATCACCTTCCAAGAAGCAACCTATCCAAAGCATCCAAGAGAAGCAACCAAGGTAGTATAAATACCCCTCACAAGCATCCATTCGGCCCTAATGCAAAAAGGGTGGAATTCAAATTCCAAACTCCAAGTTCAAGCTCTTGTAAAATCACCCAATTAATTCCCAAGCCTCCTAGCAACTGAACTAAGGTAATAAAATTCTTTCATCTCTTTTTATCAAGGTTTGATGGGTGGAATAAATTCAAGAAATCACTAGTGAATAGTATGAATAGTAACCTCTCTTTGGTTTCTTGATTTCAATGGTGGTTTTAGGTTCTAAAAATCATACCAAGCACTTCCAAGCCTCCACCATCCTCAAGAACACATCTAAATATTTCAAGAAAGGTAAAAATCTTTGGCCCAACTTTATTTAAGGTTCATTTTAAGATCCATTTAGTATGTGGTAGTAAACCTAGCTTACTAAGTGTTATTGATGAAATCTTGATGATAAATTAAGTAGATTTAAGGTTGGTTGTTGTTTCCTAATAAACATGATGTTCTTGAGAGTATTTTGCGTGTTGATGATGATATGATGATTGTTGGTGGTTGTATTGATAGTTAGGGCGTAAACGAAACCCCGTTCATAAACGTAATTTCGTTAAAACCAACAAATCGTAACTTTAAGTTTCTGCAGAAAGTCCCGAAGTTGTAAACTGTATTTTATTGAAAAATAACCATTTTTTAGGATAGAAAATGTTATAAGGATCATTTAGGCGCTTGAATCGCTTGATTCTGATTTACGGATCAAAAGTTATGGTCGTTTTAATAAAAGTGATTTACGCGACAAAAACTGCTACGAATTACGAACTTTGAAAATATAAAGGACAGACTTAAAATGTTCATAAATCATGAAGTTTTTACAGAGAGCAACATATTGAGTTTCCTAACTGTCATAAAAGTTTCAACTGAAAATAATGATTTTCTCAATTTTATAAAAATGTCGGAGCCGAGACTGCGCGAGTAGAAACCGTAAGAATCCTTAAGCGGAGCCGACGACGATAATGAGAATGAACCCAAGATACTTAAGAAACTGAATTGACCATAATGTGAATATGACTTAAAGGAATGTTAAGGTTAGTATGAGTTGAGAGGGTGCATAATAAGTAGCGCATGAGTGCGAGTTGCCGTAAATTAAAACGGAACCTAACGAAATGAAATTTGTTTATGGTTATAGATTTCCGAGCGGAACCTAGAGCATCCTCCACCTCGAGATACCCAGGAAAGTTTACGAACCCAACTCTATTTTTACTGTTGTGTTTTGAAAGGATTTTTTTACTATCATCGCATAAATACCATGTTTGCCATGATACATAGTTGTTGAATTTCGCATAATAAAGCAATGTTGTACGATAAAGTATATATCGTGAAATGTTTATTCCGCTTTAAGCGTGACATATTATATAAGACCGAAAGTCGGTCGGGATTTAAGATAAAACCCGAGAATCATTCCGGAGATATTATAGGACGGTTATAAGTCCATATTAGTACGTTTTAAAAGGGACTCATCGTCCACTTACGAAACATTAAAACACATCGAACTTTTAGTAAAACAATTTCCCAATGATCATATTCCCTCAACTATATTTTATTGTTTAGATAATAAATAATATATTCTTATTCCTTATTATGATAGTAGTATACTCCAATGATTATTTATTTCAAACCCGATTAATCTTTATAGATTATTAATTATGTAGACACAAACTAGTTGAGGAATATTATTTTAAATAAATCTTTTAAGAAGTAAACTCATTCGAGATTTGATTATTATCAATCATCATTTAATTATTTATTAAAGGGTTCATTATTGATTTAAAAATCATAGATCCTGATTTAAAATATACTTTCTGATTTCAGAATATTATTCGAATAATTTCAAATCGTCGGTGAATATTATCCCGACTTATTTAATATTTTGAATATAAGTTCAAGAAGAAACTTTTCCCCCTTATTAATTATCTGTTGACAACGGTCAACCCACATCTTTAGTACTTCCTCCGAAATTCTCGGAAGTACGTATATACATATATATACACTTATATCTTAGAGAGATAAGCTATTTCTATCAACAAGCAAAATGCTTGGGGAACTTCGATGTGGTTCGAGTTCTCGAGAGTGATAAAATTCTTTTAAAGGACAAGAGAGGGGTAGACTCTGGTACTATGTGTGCTAGATGGACTACCAAAGGTACCGCAGGCGTAGGTACTCAGTGTACTCAGGAACTTGTGAAGTATGTGTATACCCGAAAATGGGACACATAGCCCGAATGCAGCAAGGGTGATACCCGAGGGATGACGGTTTCGTCCTTCTACTAGTAGAAAAAGTTACTTTATCGCAGTACGACTGATCATCGTATGCGGTAGCTCCAGTGAATGTCCAAACCCTTCCAATTGGAATTGTGATGCAATACCGTAACCCAAGCCTAGGTGCTGGGATTACTATTAAGGTATTCGCAGGATATTAAAATCCCTTAAAGAATTGTTTTCGTAAGAAGGTGTGTAACACCAAGGAAAACTATTTTCGAATAAAACGTAAATATCATATATGATGTTATCATACAGTCATTTCCATACTGTACATTATTATGCTGGGCATTATAGCTCACACTTGTTTTCTTAAATTAACACAACACAATAGTGAATCAAGATGCCTGCCATGAGAACCACAGCCAGGAAACGGGTAGGAAATGGCCAGCTGTTCCGTAGATTGTTTGGTGTTGTACCTCAGGTAGTTAGAATAAGCTGGATTAGTTTTCAATTGTCTATAGTTCGGATTATTTATAAGTATGATTTATGTAAGGTAAGAAACAAGAAACGTATATTTGGCCGGCGGACTAACCTTACCTAAATGTCATTCCCCGGTAAGACTAATGATATTGGGTTGTAATAAAATTACTATAGTTATGATGGTTCGTTTCCAAGACAATAACCTGTAAGTGTGTGTGTGATAAGTGTGGGGTCGTGAAGCGTGAGTATTTATATATTGTAGTGTGAGTTGTGTGAGTTTAGATGGCGTGGCATCTGAGACTCCTGACCCCAGGTTTTTGGGCGCCACACATAAACTCTGATATTAAATCCGCTGCAAATGCTAACAAACTTAAAAAGACCAAAGGATCCAAGCAAGTCTGGATCCTTAAAACTAATCATTAGTGGTCTTTGTGATTGTAGGGCAACAAGAAAGATATCCTAGAGCTGGACAGTGGATGTTCAGGATATATGACTAGAAATAAAGCCCTGCTATCAGACTTTGTGGAGAAAGCTGGCCTAGGAGTTTCTTATGAAGATGGCAACATGGGAAAAACTTTGGGATATGGCAATATCAATCTTGGGAATGTCATCATTGAATTAGTAGCTCTTATCTCAGGACTTAAACACAATCTGCTAAGTGTAAGTCAAATCTATGATAGTGGTTATCATGTGGATTTCTTTGAAGAAAACTGTGAAGTTGTAAGTAATTCTACAGGCAAAGTGGTTCTGAAAGGTTACAGGCATGGTAACATTTATGAAGCCAGACTTTCAACAAGTACTGATGATTCTGCAATCTGTCTGATGAGTAGAGCATCAATTGAAGAAATCTGGAATTGGCATAAAAGACTCTCTCATTTAAATTTCAATAATATAAATAAGCTTGTAAAGAAAGATCTTGTGAGAGGATTGCCAAAATCAGTATTTGCTCCTGATGGCCTTTGTGATTCATGTCAAAAAGCAAAACAAAAAAATCTTCATTCAAGAGCAAAACTAAATCCTCAATTCTTGAGCCTTATCACCTACTGCATGTTGATCTATTTGGTCCAGTCAATGTCATGTCTATTGCAAAGAAGAAATATGCTATGGTTATATTGGACGAGTTCACAAGGTACACTTGGGTGTATTTCCTGCACAGGAAGAATGAAACTGCATCTACACTAACTGATCATGTTAGACAGCTGGATAAGTTGGTCAAAGATTCTATTAAAATTATAAGAAGTGATAATGGCACTGAGTTCAAGAATTCAATCATGGAAGAGTTCTGCAAAGGGAAAGGAATCAAACAGGAATTTTCTGCACCTGGAACTCCACAGCAAAATGGAGTTGTAGAAAGAAAGAATAGGACTCTCATTGAAGCTGCATGAACTATGCTTGATGAAGCAAAGTTACCTACCTACTTTTGGGCTGAAGCTGTGCAGACTGCTTGTTTTACACAGAATGCAACACTCATAAACAAGCATGGAAAAACACCATATGAGATGGTGAAGAAAAAGAAGCCAAATCTGAAATACTTTCGTGTATTTGGATGTAAGTGTTTTGTTCTTAAGACTCATCCAGACCAGCTGTCAAAATTTGATCTTGAAGCTGATGAAGGAATTTTTGTTGGATATCCACTTTCCACAAAAGCCTTCAGAGTCTATAATTTAAGAACAAGGGTTGTCATGAAATCTATCAATGTATCTTTTGATGATAAGAAGATTACTGGACTTGAAGATTTCAATGATCATGATCAGCTGAAGTTTGAAAATGAAGACTTAAATTCCGATTCTGTAAATTCTGATGACTTAAACTCTAATCCTGTAATTTCTGACGGGTTAAGTTATGATGTCATTGAAACTATGGTAACAACTCCAAAGGAAAATGCACCTGTCCAGGGGGAGCAAGCTGAAGATTCTACCACTTCTCAAGACTCTCAAGAAGCATCAGAACCTATCACTGGCTCTTCAAGTTCTGATTCATCTAGTTCTGATGAGCCAAATTCTAATAATTCTGGAAACTCTGATACTTCAAATCCTGAAGGATCCAAGTCAAATTCTGAAGTCTCAGAGAGCATAACTACGGGGGAGAATCAGAAAATGCTGATAGAGACATCATGGATCATGGGGGAGGATCCGGTTCTAGAATTCAACTTCAATCTGCAAGAAAGTGGACCAAATCATATAAACCTGACTTAATAATTGGAGATCCTGAAGCAGGTGTCAGAACTAGAACTGTAACATCAAATGAATGTATCTATCATTCTTTTCTATCTCAGACTGAACCAAAGAAAGTGGAAGAAGCTCTTCAAGATGCTGATTGGGTGCAAGTAATGCATGAAGAGTTAAATGAATTTGAAAAAAACAAAGCCTGGACCCTAGTACCAAGACCAAAGAACAGATCAGTTGTTGGCACAAAGTGGGTGTTCAGAAATAAAACTGACAGTGATGGCATAATTACAAGGAATAAAGCAAGGCTGGTTGCTAAAGGTTACTGTCAACATGAGGGTATTGATTATGATGAAACATTTGCACCAGTTGCTAGATTGGAAGCCATAAGAATCTTTTTGGCTTATGCTGCTCACAAAAAGTTTAAAGTCTTTCAAATGGATGTAAAAAGTGCTTTGCTCAGTGGAGAATTGGAAGAAGAGGTGTATGTTGAACAACCTCCAGGCTTTGTAGATTCAAAATTTCCAAATCATGTCTACAGGCTTGACAAAGAACTTTATGGCCTTAAGCAAGCTCCAAGAGCATGGTATGAGACTTTAGCTCAATTTCTTCTTGAAAGTAGATTTCACAGAGGTACAATTGATAAAACATTGTTCTACCTCAATCATGGAAAGGACTTACTTTTGGTACAGATATATTTTGATGATATCATATTTGGTACTACAAATGCCAAACTCTGTGAGAGGTTTGCAAAGCTAATGCAGTCAAGATATCAAATGAGTATGATGGGAAAACTTAGTTATTTTCTGGGCCTTCAAGTCAAGCAAAATGAAGAAGGTACTTTTATTTGTCAATCCAAGTACACCAGAAATTTACTGAAGAAGTTTGGAATGCAAGACAGTTCAATAACATCCACTCCCATGGCCACTGCAACCAAATTAGATAAAGATACTGGCTCATCAGTAGATATTACTAACTACAGGGGTATGATTGGTTCTTTACTCTATTTAACTGTAAGTAGACCTGATATCATGTATGCTACCTGTCTTTGTGCAAGATTTCAGGCTGATCCAAGAGAACCTCATTTAATAGTTGTGAAAAGAATTTTCAAGTACCTTAAGGGTACAGCTGATCTAGGATTGTTGTATCCTAGAGAATCAGATTTTAAGCTAATAGGTTACTCAGATGCAGATTTTGCAGGATGCAAAATAGACAGGAAAAGCACTAGTGGAAGCTGCCAATTTCTTGGAGGCAGATTAGTTTCTTGGTTTAGCAAGAAACGGAAATCAATTTCCACATCAACTGCAGAAGCAGAATATATTGCTGCAGGAAGCTGTTGTGCACAGATTCTTTGGATGAAGAATCAGTTACTGGATTATGGGTTAGAATTTTCTAAAATCCCTATTTATTGTGATAATCAAAGTGTTATTGCTATGACAGGTAATCCAGTTCAACACTCAATGACAAAGCACATCAGCATTAGGTACCATTTCATAAGGGAACATGTGATGGAAGGTACAGTGGAATTACACTTTGTTCCAACAGATCAACAACTAGCAGATATCTTCACAAAACCACTATGTGAAGCTACCTTTACAAGACTGGTAAATGAACTTGGAATGGTTTCAGGTTCTTTCTCTAAATCTGCTTACTTTTTGTTCTCATGTATCAGATTTTATGATCAGTGTTTACAGATTATTTTATTCTTATATAAGTTGTGCTTTAATTGAAAAACATTAAATGCTGATTGTTATCTGATGTGGATCTTTATACTCTGATAGTGATTTGAATGTTCTGTGACTATTCAATCCAATGAGGATATATGTGCTAGATACTGACATAGTACTCTTTAACACACTAGAAATCCCATGTTTGAATTGGTTGTTTATGTGGAAACTCATTAACACAAGCAAATTTTGATTTTGAGCTTAGTCAAGTTTACTTTGTGTATCTTATTACTAAGTCACAAACTAGATTTCTGTTTCTTATCTATCAAATTCTAATGTCTGTAAATCTTAAGGATGAATCTAAATGCTGATAAAGCCTCATTTATCTAAAGAAAAGAAAAGAAAAGAATAATAAAAGTCAGGTACTCCTTTGAGATCTAGAGAAAATAATATGGAAGGGAAGACCCAAGTGCATTACTGGTATTAAATATGCATTAGAAAAGCAAATAAATTTTCTTGGTGACTTTTCACATTCTCTAATTACTGGAGAAATACTCTGATAATAGCATAAATTCTGATAAGCAGTTGTGACTCACTTACACTGAGAAGCCACTGTAAAAAGGAATTTCAAAAGATCCATAAAATGAGCACAAACAGTTGAGGTAGACTCTAGCATAAATTTGTTCTATAGTAGACTTCATGATAAATGACAGCTTTTAAGCACTTCTCTTAGTTATGCCTTATTTCTAAGATGTACTGAAGTTTATCAGACTTTGATCTTTATCTGATATTCTTCTAAATACACACATTATAACTCCATATGAATGATGAAAATTACTGTGGTGATTAAGATGTTTTTGACAAACAGTTAAGTGTCATTTACATAAATTTCTGAGGACAAGTTCTGATGAAAGTACTGATGATTAAACTTTGAAGAATCCAGTCAGTTTTTTGTATGAAGAATCATAGAAAAAGATATTCACTGTTTGAGTTGGTAAGCCATATTCTGATGACTGTTAAAATCTGATATAAGTTAAAGTTCTGATATTAAATCCTGATGGAATCCTTGATGCTTACGTGGCATTATTCTTTACTTGACTTATTTGTGGTAAAAACTAAAATGGACATATTTAATCAGAATATATTAAGGTGAGATAAAAACAGTCATAATCATTAAGGGTTAGTGATAAATGTGTATGTCCTGAAAAACTGCATGTGCACGGTAATTATTGCTTATTTCTCGTGCCCATTAACTCCTGCCTTAACTTTTTACTGACTGTTCACACGTTGCCAGGTGTAAATTGTCTGCCATGCTTCAAAAATTAACTGTTATCATATGGGCTGTATAAATAAGAGAGTTAAAAGATTTTCTAATCTTTTACCTACATTTTTTATTCTCTCATCTCTCTTATTTCTCTCACCCACTAATATTCTCTAAATCAGTTTTTCTTACAGGCATTTTTACAAACACCTTTCAAGCAATCTATTTTCTCACTTAATTTCTTACAGAGATGGCACAAAAAGACTTGATTTTCAATCGAGCTAAGTTTGTTCCTAACAACTACACGTCTATTCTTAGCAAGGCTGAAGCTCCATCAGAACTTCACTTTATTCAGGATTTCCTTGCTAATTTTGATATTGGGTATGCTTTGACCCAACCTGAAGCAATCTCAGGAACTCAAGTGCTGGAGTTTTGGAGAAGTGGCGTATATGATGATGGTGGTGCTCAAGGGTCCCCAAGTATCATCTTTACAACAGGGGAAGATGACCATATTGTGACTTTGGCTACAGTTCGCCAAGCATTGCAACTACCTGAGAATTACATTTATTCGACTGTTGAGGAGCCAGTTCTTCAACAAATGATGGCCAGTCTGGGGTATGAAAAGACGTTGGCAAAGCTTGGTCAATTGAAGAGACCTTACATAAGGAGGGAATGGAGTTTCTTCTTCGACTACATTACAAAGGCTTTTGCAAACAAATGTTCAAATTTCGATGCAATCCCTATACTCAGTCAACAAATCGGGTATGCTCTCATTAATCAAACTAATTTTGATTATGCAAGTGTTGTTTTAGGCTTTATTGGGGATAGGATGACAGAAGATAGGAATATTGTTTATTTTTCTAGATTCTGTCATCTTATTTATAGTTTTTGTTGTACAGATAAGCCCCAATTAGCCAGTGAATTAATTCCACCATTTAGACTAGCTAAAAGAGCTTTTAATGACTTATTATCTACTGATAATAAGAAGGTTGTGTTAAGAACCCTCCAAATTCCTTTATCTGTCAAACAAGCCTTAATAACCTATGATCCAGTTACATACACTGCACTATATCTTGATGGTCAACCATCTGAACCTGAACCATCAGCACCCACCACCATTATCCAAACACCTCACACTTCTCAACCATCAGCACACACCATCAGACCTTCATCTTCCAAACCTTCTAAGAGGGCAAAGTCTGTTCCTCAACCTCCACAAAAGAAAAGGAAGATGATTCTCAGAGATGAATCTGATAGTGAAAATGAAGCACAGGTTCATGCTTCAAAACCTGTGACAGTTGAAGCATAGAATGTTACTTCTCAGAAAGAAACTGTAGCTCAAAGTTCTGATACTTTGAAGAGGAAATCTGTAAGCTCTGATGCTGCAACAACAACTCCTTCATTGGCAAGGAGATTGAAGAAAATGAGGGCAAAGAGGTATAATGCTAAATCTCCATCAGAAGATATTGAAGAAGCTGAGGAAGGGGATCAGGAATCTCTGATCTCAAAAGAGCCAATTATCATTGAAGCCCTTCCAGCTAAAGCCCAAGACACTGTTCCTGATACAGTGATCACTCCTACTGTTTCTCCAGTCAGAGAGACAACAGTTGAAGGTTCAGGATTAAGTCCTGAAATTGATCTTCAAAGGCTGATTATACCAACTATTTTATTTTTGGAAGCCCCATCTACAGCAGCTCAGCCATCTACAGTCAACTCTCCAATCTTAGATGCTGAGATACCATCTACACCAGCTCTGGAGATAAATTCTGATGCTCAGAATTTAGATGATGTTATTCCTGACTCTCCAGTTGCATCACACACTCTTGTGCTGTCAGAACATAATGAATCTTCCTCAAGTTCTGAAGACAGTGTTTCTGTTGAGACTTCAGCTCCTATTCTGGGAAAGGAAGAATTGGTCAAGAAATTTGTTGAACATGATGCTCCTGTACCTTGGGAAGAAACTCACAGGAGAGTTGAGTGGACCAAGAAGTGGAATGAATCAGATTTTATTCCACGCAGCAAAATTCTGACAGAACATGTGTCAAAAGCTGATGAGTTATTGTCAAATTCTGATTTTAAGACTCAACTCAAGGTTACAGCTATGAGTACAAGAAGTCTTCTTGGACTACATTCCATTACTCATGATAAGGTTGATACACTAAAGGAAAATGCTGATAAGCTAGATCTACAGATCAAGCTTGACAAGAACAGATATATCAGACCTACTCTTGAGAAAATTGAAGCCATTGAGAAGATTCAAGAGAAGCAACAGGCCCAAATTACTGAGGTCCTACAAAATCAAGCTTCTCAGAAAGCTCAATTGGATGAGATCCAATCTTCAGTTGAACTTCTTCTCTCTCTCTTACTTCCTGATGATGCCAAAAAAGGGGAAGAGGTAGTTAAGTCAAAATGCTTACCTACTCAAATACTGAAGAAGAAGGGTGGCAAAGGTGATGACCGGGGGAACTCTGATAAAAACAGAGGTCAAGGAAAAGTTCAAGAAAAATCTTCTACACAGAACAAGTCAAGTTCTGATGCTGTGAAAGCTAAAAGTCTGAAGTCAAGTTCTGATAAGCAAAGTCTGATGTTAAGTTCTGATATCCTGATTCAGTCAGGATCTAAAGACTCTCAGAAGTTTTTATAAACTCTGAAGCTAAAGGGGAAGCAGAACACTGTTTATTACAAAGATCCTAAAATCCAGACACTTGATGAGGAGATAGCTCGAAGATTATTTCTGAAACAAAATCCAGGAATGGATTTGGAAACTCTCAAGGAGGAAGAAGCTAGATTTACAGCTGAGAGGACAAATCTAAATTCTAAAGCTTCTGATGCAAAGAAACCTCCAAGGCCTAAGGAAAAAGGCATTGTTATAAAGGAAAAGTCAAATTCTGAGGCTTCAAAGTCCAAAAACTAGATCACAAACTAAGATTGATCCTAAGTCAAAGGGAAAAGAAAAGGTTGGTGAACCTTTAAAGATTCAGAAAAAGATAAGTTCTTCCATTCCAGACTATCAAGCTACAATGCATGATGATGATTTGATAGAAGATGAAACTGTTCAAACTCTGAAGAGAAGAAAGATAATTGAAGAATCTAAAACAACCTCTGACATTGCTCAAGTTATTCAGAAT
Organism: Apium graveolens; assembly: GCF_009905375.1. NCBI lineage: Eukaryota > Viridiplantae > Streptophyta > Magnoliopsida > Apiales > Apiaceae > Apium > Apium graveolens. The sequence continues at coordinate 200,179,550 of NC_133654.1, read as the reverse complement.
GAAGAACCGCAAGCTACAGAAGAAACAGCAAATTCTGATCAAGCTATCAAGACATCAACTACTGAAAATGCTCAAGTTGATTTGAAAAAGATGACAATTGCTGATAAGAAGAAGCTGTTATGGAAGAAAGCTACTCAAGTTGAACCAAAGTCCAATCTAATGATTAATCAACTCGCAACGTTTGGGTTGAGAGCCAAGCAACCTAGAGATATAGCTGGATTAGGTTCTGATGAAGAAAAGATACAAACAGGAGTAGAAGTTACTCTAAGAGATCCTTTCATGTTGACAGACAAACCATATGAACAAATCAAACAAAAGCACCTTGACAAAGTGATGTCTGCTCAAATTGTGATAGATGTTCATGATAAAGAAAATCTAAAAAAGAAATCGATCTTATTTCTCAATGATGGAAGAACTTACAGACTAGCTGATACTGATGTGCTAAAGAAGTCTGTCAGAGAGCTTCAACATATTCACTATCTTCTGGAAGTAAAATCTGATGTTACAAGAAGATGGTCAGAGTACATTTTGAAGGCTATAAGAGATATTCTCAGAATCTCTGCTACAAAGGCTTCTCAGTACATTCCAATGATTACTGAAGATGATGGAAGAGAAATTCATATGCTGAAGAACTCTGCTAAGGTGGAAGTTATTCTGAGAGGAAGATGCTTATGTTATAATGAAGACTCTTCACATCCTAGAGTTATCAGACTTGGTGATGGACTTGAAAGAACATCAATTCAAGCTCTCAGAACAACCATTTATCAAATTGGTGACAGCAAAGATGAAGAGCTGATGCAGGTCAAAGCACAGTTATTTGAAGTTCTCAGAAAAGCTGAAGATAAGATGGTAAAAGATTTTGTTAAGAATCATTATGGATTCAGATTGATCCAGTGATATTGGTAAAACTGCATGTTCTATAAGTTGTAGTTAATAGTCTTATTAAACTCTGATTGCATTTGAACTTAAATGTTTTTGACATCATCAAATCTATTAACTTGTATATTTTTGCATAATTTACAAGTTGGGGGAGATTGTTAGATATATTTGAGATGTCATGTCTAATATGTTTCATGTTTAGTTTTCAGATTTTAACAAACAGGAAATATCAGGACTTACTGGAATCAGTACTTACTGGAAGTCAGAAGATAGATATCAGAACTTAAGGTCATATCAGAACTTAAGTACGAGAGGACTTGCAGTTAAGGAAGGAAGCTGATTTACAGGATAGAAGATCGAGATTAAAACAAAAGAAGATATGCATGGAAAGAGTTAGAAGATAAGAAGACTTGTATAAGATATCTGATTGATATATTTTAGGAGACAGAATTATATTCCATATCAATTAGAAGTTATCTTGTAACTGTGTCGTATATAAACACAGACATAGGTTTACACTTTATGTGTTATCATTATCGAGAAGATCATACATTGTAACCTAGCAGCTCTTAGTGATATTTGTTCATCACTGAGAGAGAACAGTTCCATTGTAACAGAATTTATTATATTGAATATATCTGTTTACTGTTACTTATGTTCAAGATTGATTTGATTATAATAACACTGTATTCAACCCCCTTCTACAGTGTTGTATGACCTAACAGGTAATTATAGACCGACTGACAAAGTCAGCTCATTTCATTCCAATCAATGAGAGATACACAGTCGATAGACTGGTGGACATTTACCTTAAGAAAATAGTGACACGACATGGGGTCCCCGCGTCCATTGTCTCAGATTGAGACCCCAGATTCAACTCCAGATTTTGGAGGAGCTTTCAAGAATGTGTGGGAACCAAATTAAACATGAGTACCACTTACCATCCCCAAACGGACGGGCAAAGTGGAAGGACCATCCAGACACTGGAGGATATGTTGAGAGTCTATGCAATAAACTTTAAAGGAAGTTGGGATGATCACTATCCGTTGATCGAGTTTTCTTATAACAATAGCTTTTATGCCAGCATTGGAATTCCGCCTTACGAGGCCCTGTACGGAAGAATGTGTCGATCTCCCTTATACTGGGATGAAGTGGGAGAGCGAAAGATGCTCGGACCCGAAGTGGTCCAAAGGACCAAAGACATAGTGGATCTCATCAGAGGACGGCTTGTAGCTGCCCAAGACCGACAGAAGAAGTATGCAGACCTAACCCGAAAGGACAAGGAGTATGAAGTAGGGGACTTAGTACTGCTAAAGGTATCCCCTTGGAAAAGATTGATGAGGTTCGGTAAGAAAGAGAAACTAAGCCCAAGATACATTGGACCTTTTGAGATACTAAGACGGATTGGGAAGTTAGCTTACGAGCTAGCCCTACCCCCGAACCTACAACAAGTTCATAATATATTCCATGTGTCAATGCTAAGGAATTATCATCGAGATGCCAGGAACATAGTGGAATACGAGCATGTGGACATGCAACCAGACCTACCTTACGTGGAGCAACCAGTGAAGATTATGGATAAAAAGGAGCAGGTGCTTCGGAACAAAGTGATCAAGCTAGTCAGAGTACTATGGCAGAATCATAATGTGGAGAAGTCAACTTGGGAACTAGAGAGCGCAATGCTAGAAAAGTACCCCCATTTGTTTTCTATCTGATTCCGGGAAGGAATCCCTTTAAGGAGGGGAGACTGTAATAACCCCAAAAATTTTGGACTTTTTGTAACCCTTATGAATAGTAATTTTGCTGATTAAGAAAATTTTTCCTGCCACACTATGTAGGAGTTCTTTATTGATATTCTAAGATCTTATTAGTACTTCATATAGTATATAAGTGTATGTAAAGATCTTCAGATTCTAAATTCGAACACTTTGATTTTTCCCGAAAATCCACCAGATACCGAAAGAATTGAGTATAAGGTAACATGATTAAAAGGATTTAAATTCAAGGATTATAAGAGAGGATCATAAAAGGAATATAAAATATTGAGAAAAGTTTAGGGGAACCCAAGTAATAAGATCCCGGATATGATCCCTCAAACGACAAACGAGAACGAAATTTAAGCGAACCGTATAACAGATAAGCGGTCATTAGCCAAGTAATTAAGGGTTAATCAAAGAGGTTAGTGGATTATGATGTCATCACACCATAAAGGGAAGACAAGTGTTAAAAAGATGACATAAGCTTGATGACATAAGCATGATATAACGACTCATATATTTTTATTTTATTTTATTTTATTTCTAATATTTGGAAGTGTAATAAGGGTTTAAGTAAATAAATAAAATGTGTGTATTGGTTTTGGCAGCAGTTATGGATTGTTATTTAATTATTTATGATTGTTGTTATGTGGGATTGAATTGTGTGATTTATTAGTGAGATATATGATTTTATTTTTGCTTATAAAAAGTGATGATATTGTAGTTTTAATTTCATAAATACTTGGATGATTTCTAAAATTAGTTTTATAATTTTTTCATTTTGATAATTATTTTTAGGACTTTATAGAATTGAGAAATCAAGACTTTATTAATTACTTATTTTTAAATGATTTTCTGATTGTGTTTATTTGTAAAATTCATATTTAATTATGGAAATCTTCAAAAATTACAAAACTCATATTTTATGAAGGTTATAATATTCGGAGAATTTTAAAATTATTTTGGGAATTTTCGGGAATCGTTTCACCCGCGCGTCATCTCGTTATTTGTTAAAAAGCGGGTACGAAGAGCACCTTAAAATGTGTTTTAAAAATTTCGAAATTCACATTTTATAAACTCCGGGATATTTATGACATTTTGAAATTATTTTCGAAATTTTCTGAAATTACTTTTCGTACACCCAGATTCGTTAATTTCAATTCTGCGACAAACCGAGCCATAAAACCCTCGTATTTGTCTTATATACTACGTATTGATTTATTAAAACAGGAGGACACGTGCTGCTTTGGTTGGTGCGGCAGCTGTCAAACAAAAAAAAACCCCTCCCCTTTTTCTTTCTCTTCGTCCCTGATACAGTCTCTTGTCTCTCTCTTTTACTCTCCTATCTGCGTTTTTCTTCCTCCTCCTCTTCTCGGTGTTCCGGTCACCTCTGTTCCTGTTCTCCGGCTTGTTTTCTCCGGTGAGCCGCCGCTTTTCTTGAGCTTGGCTGGTTCGATTTCTATATACATACCTATCATCATATATATATATATGGTTGTGTATGTGCTTGAGTGTGTGTGGTGTGTGTTCGATTGTGTGTGAGGTGTGTGTGTGCGGCTGGGGCCGTGTGTTTGTGGCCGTGTGCTGTGCTTCTCTGTGGTTTGTTCAGTTGGGTTTGTGATTTTCTGTTGGGCTTGTGATGGTTTTCTGTTGGGCCTTGTTGGGCCGAGTTGTGCAGTGAATATTTTTGTTATAATCCTGAAATTTTATTTCTTTTTCTACAGGAATTATTGAGTAAAATTCGTGATATTACTAATTCACGTGGGAAAATATTTTTAATAAATTGGTGGAATTTATTTGGATACCCGAATATTTCGGGCACAAATAAATTTTTCCGCCGTACTGCGATGACTCGTTACGAGCGGACGGTGGACGGTGATGATGTTGTTTTGAGTCCTACAAATTAATAAATAAATACGAGTATAAATATAAGATGTAATAATAATAATTAGTTGGTTAAATTGGTGGTTGGGATTTGTGAAATGGATTTCGGTTTTATTGGTGGATTAAATTATTGGATTGTTTGTTGCGATTGACGTCGAATTGTTCGACGGGTAGGCCGATAAACAGTGGAGGTGCTGCCCGAATTTTTGGAAATTAAATTCAGAAATTCGGGACATACCCTGTAATTATCGGAACGTCGAACGAGTATAAATAAGTATATACATATATTCTGTGCGGAACGTGATTGTATGTTGTGGTGAATGTTTTGTTAAAACTCAATGACCCTAATTTCGCAAAATGACGAGTATACGTATTTTTTGAAAACAAACACCGAACCTATTTCCAAGATTGTGAACCCTAATCATTGCGCGTGTTATTATAATCTATATAATTACGAGTCGGGATTTGATATCGAATGGGTAGATATGTTATTGAGGATATGTCAAGCATACCTAGACGTCTAACGTAGGGTATTTCGGCCCTGTAGGTTCTAGTCGAAGGACTCAGGAATTGATATCGAACTAAGATAATCTAGTGATCAGTCGACAAGTGCCTCGAGGTGCCCAAGCGAAGAACCCTGAGAGTCTTGGATACTATCTTGAGATAGATTTCTGCGAAGCAGGGATGTCTTCTAGTGAGACAATCATTTTTCCATGAGAGCCGAACGTTCAAGTCTATCAAAATCAGTCAGTGATAGTTGTAAAGCTCTGCAAGGCAAGTACCCCTGGCCATTCTTTTATGGTTCACTGCATATGAATAGCTAAATGTTTTACTTTCGTAATGGAACAGAAAAGTTTTAAGTTACGTATCCCCCGTATTTGAAATGTTGTTTAAAATTATGTTTTGGGGAAAAGTAACTTCTGAAAACACCTATCTCTAAACGCGATTTAAATGAAAAGAGGATTTGAATAGTGTGCTGTCACATAATTGATTTTGAAAAAGAGATAGGTAAAAGTGATTTTGAAAACTGGATAAAACGATCAGATATGGGATACGTTGGGGCCAGAGTAGGCCTATTGAGGTGGCGTAAGAGGTTAATTCGGCTGCGCGCACTGTATAACTGATTAGTCCAGCAGGTCAGAGACCTAGCTAGTCTCTGAGTTCCGGAATAGGTAAATGAGATGGCAGTTGGAGCCGTCTGGTGTTGATAGCCTGATCAGCTGTCTTCACATATCTGCTACGTATCTGATTTGGATTTGTGATGTCCGTAATGGCATGAGTAGTTGATATAGCGGATTTGGAAATGAAAATGGCATGCTAGAATTATTCTCTGGTATTTATGCACAGCACACTATTGATGTTATTGTTTTACAGAGCATACTAGTTTTGAATATCCAGTTTATGAATGTTTACTTGTTTTCTAAGCAAGTTGTGAATTCTGTTCCTATAACTGCTTTACTTTAAACTGTTTTACTCGTTATTCATATAGTGGTGCTGCTGAGCAAGCAATTGCTCACCCTTGTAGAATATTTTGTATGTATTGCAGATGCCTAGGAGATTCTTGTGCGGTAGTCAGGGCAGAGTTCCATCTCCTTTCGTGTCAGGCTCCTCTGAGGTAGTTGTGCTCAGACCAGATGAGGTTTGTTGAGTTGCTGCGTTAAATTAGTGGTCAGGATTGTGTAAGGTAATTCAGGTTGTGTTAGTTGAGTAACCTAAGTCATACTTAAACCTGGAAAAGGTCTTGGTAAAGGGGTCGTAGTTATGTATTATTAATGAGTTGGACTGATTTATGATTATTATTATTGTTGTTGTTGGTGACGTCAACTCCTGACCCCGGGGTTGAGGCCGTCACAGTTGGTATCAGAGCTACAGGTTTGAGTCCCTGATTTAGGTTAGGAATGGAGTCAAAAGAGTGCAAGAAGGTTTATATGTAGATGTGAGTCAGCAACTCAATCAGAGGAGCGAGTCTTTGAGTTTAGCCAAGGGTTTCGGAAGCGTAACCCTGATGTTTGTTGAGGGTTGACTGGAACTGCCCTAACCTAGAGTATGTTCCCTTCGTAGAGGTATTATTAGTAATGTCCGATAGAGAATTCTAGTTTCCCTCTCGGGAGTTAGTGTCTGATTGAGAGAATTCAGCTTCTGAGCAGACCTTTGATGTGATAGCTGAAGAGACGCCAACGTTATTTCTAAATATCGCATTTTCTTTGTCAAGGAATGTTACTAGACCGAGTGTGTGATCTCGGTGAGTTCGGATAGTATGATAATAGCTGGTGGCTGTTATGACAACTAAGTTTCGTGAATTAGGTGGATCAGAACTGTGGTTTGTATCTTTGAATCTTTATACTTCTTTCTTGAGACGTATTTTGTTTCCAGAATAATTGTTTCCTATTTCATAAGTTGCTTATTTTTCTGTGAGAAAGTTGAGAACTCGAAGTAAGCAACTTAGGATTCTGTTGATCCTATTATAAATCTGATTTTCTCCCTCCCTATTTGTAAATTTCTATTTGAACATTATCTCTTTTCTCTGTGATTCTATCGGTTGATTGGGGCAAACAATGCATATGAATTGACCATTATCTATGTGACAAAAGGGTCTGGTGGGACGCCACCAAGTTATGTATTGTGAACTGTGCGGTACTAAGACTGGCCATCTTATTTACTTGTATGGTTGCTCTCAGTCATACCTACATCTTCTTCACAGTTTCTTCTTATTTGATTCGCTTGAGTTGAAATTTCCTTTGATATTCTATGATAATGAATTTCTGTGACTGGATGGCCCTCATTGTTGAAAGCAAGTAAGAGCGACTATCGAGAAGAACGAGAGTCCTATATCAAGATATCATTTAAGAATAATAGTAATCGTGAGAGTTTAGAATCTGATGATGGAGTGGTAGCTTCAGAAAAAGTAAATTAATGGTTGATGAATCGCTTGTGGGTGATAAGAAATTATCACTAGAGGAATGATTGGTTGAAATTGGGACTTCACTACAAGAAAAATGTCCATAGACATCGGTTTCTGACCGATGTCTATGTTGTTTTGCAACCGATGTTGATGTCGGTGATGTCTATTCTAGACATCGGTCATACACCGATGTCTTTTACCCCATTAGACATCGATTTCATTATGAAAAGCTGATATCTATGTGGCCAATTAAACATCACTTTGACCTGATGTCTATATAGGTTGTAAACATCAGTTTGCACTTACAAAAACTGATTTGTATTTTATTAGCAGACATCAATTTTTACACAATAAAAATGATGTATATTTAGTTATTACATTACTTACAAAATACAAAAATCAAATTACTTTTGGACCAAAATAACAACAAATAACGAATTGAATATTAACAAAAAATATTTCAATATTATCATTCTCACATTAGTGAGTAAAACAAATGTGACTTGCATATTCCTATTCTATTAAAACCAAATTGTTGATACATTGAAATTATTCTCGACACCCATCTCTCCCTCAGCTTTCATCCGTTTAATTGCAACTTTACAGCCATCTTTGAGAAGGCCCACGTACACATGGTTGCTTCCCCCTATTCCTATCAAGTTAGAGTTGGAGAACTTGTTTATTACAATTTCTAGTTCAGAGTATGAAAATCGTACAAGTGTTCCATATATTGTTCATGTTCTGATCCTGGATTAGAGTGAAGCCCTTTTAAGCATCCTGCATAACATATGAGATCACGGATTTCTTTAACATCTACATCATCAGTGAACAACAAGTCGCAATTATATAAAATTAAACATATGTTTCTATAATAAAAATACAGAAAACATTACAAATTAAAGACAATACAACAGACGGAGGAGAAAAGACCCAATGCTGGATTCAAAGATAGAAACAATAAAATAAATAAAGGTTAAGAAGATCAGGGAAAAGATACATAGTGGATGGTGATACATTACCACTTGTTCTGCAATTTTCACATGGCACAAATTGTATAAACTAATAGCTTTATCTTTTAAAGCATCAAAGGAAAGAGCCGTCATGATAACAGAAAATAAGAGAATAAGCACAAGAAATTTGTTGGACTCTTTTTTTTTCCAATAGACTATGCCTCAGATGTAGACCATGTTAAGTAACAACAAAAAATTACATAAACTGGGAAAAGGTGCAAAGTTATCAAAAAAAATTAATAGAAAAGACTAGGTATAACCGTATCAAACAAGATAATTCCATAAGTGAACAACATTTCAAATATAAAGTCTCTCTGAAATCTACATAAGCCTTTACTTGTCATAAGGTTATAGAAAGAAACTTAAAAATTTAGCATTTAAGACACTTAAAAATTCACACCGAAAAAGAAAAATATATTACTTTACTATAAACTTGTTGGAGCCTGGAAAGCTATATCATGAAAGAAGCAGGATGTAAAACTCATGCAGTTAAATACGTGTATGAACTACATAAATCCTTATCCCATACAATATTCTCGTGCAGCTGCATTACGCAAATGAAGCAACTAAAAGGCCTTAAATGTGCATGAACATGCATTTCTAATTCACTAATCATAGTTACTACACAGGCCAAACAACTACTGCAACGCAGGCCAACGAACTAGAAGCCATACGCACAAAAAAAGAAAGAAATGAGAGCTTATAAAAGTTGATAACAGAACTACACAGATAAATATAGAAGGCTGAGATAAGATAAATGATACCTAAATAATCATACGTGTCACTTGATGAGTGGCATCAGTATCATTTGAACTATATTTCCAACCCAGCAAATCAATAGCTATTTATCTAAAAGAATTTAATTCGGATTGAGACATTTCATATAGTAATTATAGTAAATATTAAGTAAACATCACAGATGTATTACAATGTTTGCAACACAAATATGTAGGCTTCTATGCGAGTCGTCTCTATAAGAAATAAAATATGATTACCTATTGCTGTCTGGGTGAAGCTCACACATTTGATTATCATCACCAACAACTAATAAATATCCAGACGACGTCAAACCCTGAAACAGAGAAATACTTCCCCATCATATAATCATTATCGTAAACCCTGAATGCAACAAACATCAGATACGTGACCACTACACAAATGCAATTCAAATTCTAATACAGGGTTATAAAAAAATTAAATAAGGAGAAATTGTCTACCAATATTTTATATTGTATACATATTATAATGTAATAACTAATGAAATGACACCTCACTATTTGAGTTCCACATAATGGTTCTCACAACATAAGAATTTGAAGATTATTCTAAAGTAAGTTGAAAATACTAAACTGTAAAGAATATATCATCCATATGTACAATTGTAACAATCTGTAAGAAAAAAGGAAACTAGCTAAAGGACTTTTTCCTAATCATCTACCTATCATTTGGAAAGTAAGAGAGAAAGAAAAACAAGTTAAACTTAGTATTTCTTACCTAAATCCAAATGACAAAAAAGATTACCTTTGTGGGAGGATCATGAACTGTATAACAATCAGGAGTTACAACAGACAACCACGAACCAGGAAGCAGGTTATGTACAGAGTAAAACACACATTACTAAATACAAAAATATGAATCAACATTATTTTTTGTTTCCAGTGGCTGCCTTGGGGATTTATTCAACAATTGTATTCTAAATTTGTAACGTGGTTGCGATGTTTTGGCTAACTTTTTTCTTGAGACAACTTTTTTTTAATAAAAAAATGACCAAAATAGAGATGTATAACTCACAAGTCATGCCTAACAATCATATCCGGCTATTCATGCAACAGATGAACAATACATTGATATTATGCTTCTCTCAAACAAAATAATAAGAGTTATATAGCTGATTGTTTGTAGTTATCTTAACATACATAACCAAAATTATTCACTGCAGTCAAACAAACACATATTTCATTCAAATTAGGATATCAAACCTGGACAGGAAGCACCATGAGTGTTAACATCATCCGAGGCCTGTACATCAAGAGATATAATGCTTAGAGTTCTTGATAAATTAATTTTTATATCAAATACAATACATTACAAGCAGAACCCCAATTTCAAAATTAGGGTTTTAATTTAAAAAATCTCAAATTCAAATATGCTTATAAATGCTAATCTACTATATTTACTCACCGAATTAGGGTTCAAAATAATCAATCCAGCCAAGTCAACCAAATAACCTTATCCACTCATCGAATCGGAGTTTGAAAAGATCAAACTGGATGAGTACTTGAGAAGTAAAAGTCAAGAGAATAGAGGTGAGTAACTGGGTGAGTAGAAGACTAGATTTAGGGTCTTTGATGGTGAGATTTGAGAGAGAGAGAGGGAATCGAGAGAAAGGTATGAGAGATAGAGAGAAATAATATGAGGTGTTTGTTTTTAGTTTTTATTTAATGTATCTGAATGTAAAGGGGGGAAAGAAAAATGGTTAGGGAGGGAGTCAAAATTTGGTTAAAGTGGGAAATGAATTGGGAAGGCTCACGTTCAATTTTTAAAATTGAACTTAAGACATCGGTTTTCAAATAAACGATGTCTTAAAAATAGAAAGACATCAAATAAATGCGGGGTGATGTCTATTACGCTTTGGACATCAGTGGCATCAGTGACCGATGTATAATGTGTGATGTCTATTACCATTTTTCTTGTAGTGCTTTGATGCCTAGAAGAGCCCAATGTTTCTTGAGTTGACTTGATCTATTGGTTTGTTCAATGTAATTGGTGGTTGATGTAGCCAGCCAAGTCTTGTAGTATATTAAAGTGGGTGTGTAATAGAGCAGTGATGGGAAGTGGTCAGTTCCTGTGGTATTAAAGATCTATGCTATGGTGTTTAGTATCCTAGTTTTCCTGAACTGTTGTTGATTCTGCTACTGTCATTGTTGCTGTGATTGCTAGTTCTGTTAATCTAGATTTCTTTTATAAGTGGACCCCGATATTAAGGACCTGGGTACTGTGATTGGGCAGCATTTTCCTGATATAGGTGCACCGTTTAAACGGTGATACCTTCTGTCAAACATTTTATAATGTTTTGAATAAACTCATTTATATATCTCAGGAAAATGCCACCTAAGAAAGCTACCCAGTCTAAAGAAAATAGTAGTAGTTTTGCGAAGGGTCCAACTATAAATGAATTCTAGATTTGTTGCTCCAGCAGTAGTGACAACAGTTGTGGTTAATCTAACAAGTTCAGAAGCAGTGACTACTGTTGCAGCAGCAACAGCAAAGAGTGAGCCAAAGTGCTAGTTTTAAATCTTTCCAGAGTGTTAGACCCCCCCTGAGTTTAAAGGTGAGCCTAATCCAGTAACTGTTGAAGCATGGTTAAAAGAAATGGAGGAAGTTTTCAACCTCGTGCAAGTAAGTGATAATCTTAAGACCGATTATGTAAGTTGTTTCTTAAAAAAATGAAGTGAATTATTGATGGGAGTTAATCAGAGTGTTAGAAGGAGAAGGCCCTGTTCTATGGGCTAGGTTTACTGAGTTGTTTTTGGAGAAGTATTTCCCAGATTATGTGCAGAGTCAAATGGAAATTGAGTTTCTAGAACTGAAACAAGGTGAAAGAAGTGTGTTGGAATTTGAGGCCAAGTTTACAGAATTGGCCCGGTTAGTTCCTGAGTATGTAAGTATGGAGAGTCAGAAGGCAAGGAGGTTCCAACAAAGGTTGTAGCCTGAAATTTGCAGAGGAATTGTGGCATTGCAACTCCAGACATACTCCTCTATGGTTCAGGCCGCCCTAATAATGGAAAGTGAGCAAAAGTTGACTGTTAGGAACAAAAGTGATAAGAAAAGGAAGTCAGAAGGTGTTAAGGATAAAGCAAACCAAGGAGAATCCATTCAAGGATTTGAGAATTGGTTTGGCCGGAGCCGGAGTAAGAGATTCCGGAGATAGAATTTATTACCGGCTAGGTCTAGTGTTACTTTAGTTGTTTCCACTCCAGCCCAGTCAGTTAAGTGAGCAGTAGATTGCAAGTCATATGACAAGAGACGCAGTGCTGCGTGTAAGAAGAATGTGCGATATTTCAAGCGTGGACATCAGAGTCATTATGCATCGGAGTGTAAACCCAAAAATCCAGGAGTTATGTGTTATAATGGAGGAAGGGTTGATTATATTGCAAGGAGTTGTAGAATGGTTATTCAAGATACTACATCCCAAGGGTCAACATCCACTCAGCTAGAGATAAAACTTTCAAAAGAACCAAGAAATTAAGCGTTTAGAAGTTGGACGTAGTTGCAGTTGATCTGACACCCTTCGAGCTAGAAGAGTTTAATGTGATTTTTGGATCGAGTTGGTTGTCCTGTAGTAAGGTAAGGAGTGGTTTTTAGAAGAAGAGAATTGTAAAGTGTACAGAAGCCAATAGTAAGGTAAGTTGCTGAATGTAGAAGCAACATAAGAAATTCTTCCAATTGAGCTGGGAAAGGAGTAATAAGCTAAGAATATAAGGTAGATCCACCATGTGCAAAGATACGAAGAAGAGAAAGTTGGAGTAATAAATAAATGCCCTGGAGTCTCTAAGTCAGTGAAATGAAATAACCAGCGTGGTGACTGTGAAAGTGATTGGAAGGGAAGTGAGTATACTAGATAGAAACCTCTGAGATGCACCAGTGATGTTGCTGGAAAGAGGAATGAAAATTATGAGATTGTATACTGATTATTGGGAACTTAACGAAATGATAAATAAGAATAGGTAACCTCTGTAAAGGATTGGTTACTTATGTGACCTAGTTCAAGGAGTGTGTGATTTCTGCAGGATTGACTTAAGACACAACATGAGGGCATGTCAAGAATTACGATTAGGTTGAGTTAAGAGCGTTGTAAGGTGGGTGATATCATGTGGAGTGTCAAGTAGATGAGTCGTCTATAAAGATTTAAAGAACATGGTGTATAAGAAGTACTTGGAAAAGTCCATTGTATTTATTGATAACATCCTCGCCCATCTAAGGGCTAAGGAAGGCCAAGTTGAAAACCTAAAGAAATGTTTGCGAAAGGTTGAGAAGTAGCAATTGTATACTAAGCTGCAAGAGTATGAGAATTGATCAAAATTGATTATGAACCATAGTTGTTTAAGTGAATATCCACCAAGAAGGATCCATGCAGGGATAGATGTTTGAGTAGAAAAGGAAATTGAATATTATTAAGATCATTGAAGAGTAAACGGAAGAATGGAAGAAGTTAGAAATTGAAGATTCAAGTACCTGGAGGTAATGAGGAGTAATTGCATGAGATAACTTTTCAATCAGAAGGAATGGAAGGAATCAAGAAGTGTTAAGAAGAAGAATGAATCAAGAATTGGATGGTTCAAATGGAAAGAAAAGTTGCACCCAAAAAGGATAATAGAGATATTGTTAAGTCTTGAATTAATTTAGTACATCAAGAGTGTGATAGTGTACTCGGGAAAGAGTTGAGACAACTCGAGATATACAAAGTGGGAAAGCGGATTTGCATCGAAAGAATATGAATATATAGAATGAGGATCGGGGTAGAGGCAAAAGTTTTGCCCTGAAAAGGATTGGTTAAGTTTGAATAGAAAGGACAAGTTGAGTCCTCAATATAGTGAATCATTAGAGGTATTGATAAATATAGGTAAAGTTGCCCATGAGTTGGCATGGTTGTTGCAGTTGCAGTATATGTATATAATGTTTTTGGTGTATCAATATTAAGGTGATATGCATCTGATTCGGACCAAGTTATTGATTAGGAGCCAATGTGCTCTTATCCAAAATTATTCTGCGTGGAATAATCAATCCAAATTCTAGATCGTTAAGAGCGAGTCCTTAGTAATGAGTTTATGTCTATAGTGGGTATGCGATGAATAAATCCTCGAATAGAAGAGTCTACCTGGAAGTTAGAGTCAGATATGCTTGATAAATATCCTCATTTGTTTAGATAAGTCAGATTCTGGGGACAGAATCTTTTTAAGGGGGAAAGGATATAACGACTCGTGTATTTTTATTTTATTTTATTTTATTTCTAATATTTGGAAGTGTAATAAAGGTTTAAGTAAATAAATAAAATGTGTGTATTGGTTTTGGCAGCAGTTATGGATTGTTATTTAATTATTTATGATTGTTGTTATGTGGGATTGAATTATGTGATTTATTAGTGAGATATATGATTTTATTTTTGCTTATAAAAAGTGATTTTATTGTAGTTTTAATTTCATAAATACTTGGAAGATTTCTAAAATTAGTTTTATAATTTTATAATTTTGATAATTATTTTTAGGACTTTATAGAATTGAGAAATCAAGACTTAATTAATTACTTATTTTTAAATGATTTTCTGATTGGGTTTATTTGTAAAATTTATATTTAATTATGGAAATCTTCAAAAATTATGAAACTCATATTTTATGAAGGTTATAATATTCGGAGAATTTTAAAATTATTTTGGGAATTTTCGGGAATCGTTTCACCCGCGCGTCGTCTTGTTATTTGTTAAAAAGCGGGTACGAAGAGCACCTTAAAAAGTGTTTTAAAAATTTTGAAATTCACGTTTTATAAACTCCGGGATATTTATGACATTTTGAAATTATTTTCGAAATTTTCTGAAATCACTTTTCGTACACCCAGATTCGTTAATTTCAATTCTGGGACAAACCGAGCCATAAAACCCTCGTATTTATCTTATATACTACGTGTTAATTTATTAAAACAGGAGGACACATTTTGCTTTGGTTGTTGTGGAAGCTGTCAAACAAAAAAAAAGTAAACCCCCTCCCCTTTTTCTTTCTCTTCATCCCTGTTATAGTCTCTTGTCTCTCTCTTTTACTCTCCTGTCCGCGTTTTTCTTCCTCCTCCTCTTCTCGGTGTTCCGGTCACCTCTGTTCCTGTTCTCCGGCTTGTTTTCTCCGGTGAGCCGTCGCTTTTCTTGAGCTTGCCTGGTTCAATTCCTATATACATACCTATCATCATATATATATACGGTTTTGTATGTGCTTGATTGTGTGTGGTGTGTGTTCGATTGTGTGTGAGGTGTGTGTGTGTGCGCGGCTGCGGCCGTGTGTTTGTGTCCGTGTGCTGTGCTTCTCTGTGGTTTGTTCAGTTGGGCTTGTGATGGTTTTCTGTTGGGCCTTGTTGGGCCGAGTTGTGCAGTGAATATTTTTGTTATAATCCTAAAATTTTATTTCTTTTTCTGCAGGAATTATTGAGTAAAATTCGTGATATTATTAATTCGTGTGGGAAATTATTTTTAATAAATCGGTGGAATTTATTTGGATACCCGAATATTTCGGGCACCAATAAATTTTGTCGCTGTACCGCGATGACTCGTTACGAGCGGACGGTGGACGGTGATGACGTTATTCTGAGTCCTACAAATTAATACATAAATACGAGTATAAATATAAGATGCAATAATAATAATTAGTTGGTTAAATTGGTGTTTGGGATTTGTGAAATGGATTTCGGTTGTATTGGTAGATTAAATTGTTGGATTGTTCGTTGCGATTGACGTCGAATTGTTCGACGGGTAGGCCGATAAACAGTGGATGTGCTGCCCAAATTTTTGGAAATTAAATTCAGAAATTCGGGATATACCCTGTAATTATCGGAATATCGAACGAGTATAAATAAGTATATACATATATTCTGTGCGGAACATGATTGTATGTTGCGGTGAATGTTTTGTTAAAACTCAATGACCCTAATTTCGCAAAATGACGAGTATACGTATTTTTTGAAAACAAACACCGAACCTATTTCCGAGATTGTGAACCCTAATCGTTGCGCGTGTTATTATAATCTATATAATTACGAGTTGGGATTTGATACCGAATGGGTAGATGTGTTATTGAGGATATGTCAAGCATACCTAGACGTCTAACGTAGGGTATTTCGGCTCTGTAGGTTCTACTCGAAGGACTCAGGAGTTGTAATCGAACTAATATAATCTAGTGATCGGTCGGCTAGTGCCTCGAGGTGCCCAAGCGAAGAACCCTGAGAGTCTTGGATACTATCTTGAAATAGATTGCTGCGAAGCAGGGGTCTTCTAGTGAGACAATCAATTTTCCATGAGAGTCGAACATTCAAGTCTATCAAAATCAGTCAGTGATAGTTGTAAAGCTCTGCAAGGGAAGTACCCCTGGCCATTCTTTTATGGTTCAGTGCATATGAATAGCTAAATGTTTTACTTTCGTAATGGAACAGAAAAGTTTTAAGTTACGTATCTCCCGTATTTGAAATGTTGTTTAAAATTATGTTTTGGGGAAAAGTAACTTCTGAAAACACCTATCTCTAAACGTGATTTAAATGAAAAGAGGATTTGAATAGTGTGCTGTGACATAATTGATTTTGAAAAAGAGATAAGTAAAAGTGATTTTGAAAACTGGATAAAACGATCAGATATGGGATACGTTGGGGCCAGAGTAGGCCTATTGAGGTGGTAAGAGGCTAATTTGGTTGCGCGCACTGTATAACCGATTAGTCCAGCAGGTCAGAGACCTAGCTAGTCTTTGAGTTCCGGAACAGGTAAATGAGATGGTAGTTAGAGCCGTCTGGTGTTGATAGCCTGATCAGCTGTCTTCACATATCTGCTACATATCTTGTTTGGATTTGTGATGTCCGTAATGGCATGAGTAGTTGATATAGCGGATTTGGAAATGAAAATGGCATGTTGGAATTATTCTCTGGTATTTATGCACAGCACACTACTGATGTTATTATTTTACAGAGCATGCTAGTTTTGAATATCCAGTTTATGAATGTTTACTTATTTTCTAAGCAAGTTGTGAATTCAGTTCCTATAACTTCTTTACTTTAAACTGTTTTACTCGTTATTCATATAGTGGTGTTGCTGAGCAAGAAATTGCTCACCCTTGCAGAATATTTTGTATGTATTGCAGATGCCTAGGAGATTCTTGTGCGGTAGTCAGGGCAGAGTTCCAGCTCCTTTTGTGTCAGGCTCCTCTGAGGTAGTTGTGCTCAGACCAGATGAAGTCTGTTGAGTTGCTGCGTTAAATTAGTGGTCAGGATTGTGTAAGGCAATTCAGGTTGTGTTAGTTGAGTAACTTAAGTCATACTTAAACCTGGAAAAGGTCTTGGTAAAGGGGTCGTAGTTATGTATTATTAATGAGTTGGACTGATTTATGATTGTTATTATTGTTGTTGGTGACGTCAACTCCTGACCCCGGGGTTGAGGCCGTCACACATGACAAAGGGTTTTGTTTTGTTGGTTGATTTTGGGCCATGCAAAATTAACCATGGTAAAAAGATAAATCAATTGCTAAGACAAAAAGAGAAGTAACCAAGCATAATTTCATAAAACAAAAAGAGGGGAGTTGACTTTGCTTATTTGCTCTCGGCTTCTTCATTCTAAGGAAGAGAAAATTTCAAGAATCCAAGCTTCACTTCATAAACAAATCCAAGGTAAATTCCTGAGCTTCTTGATGATTAGATAAGTATATCCTAGGAGTTTAAGCTTCCAATTCCTCATGAATCTCTTCCAATAAATCAAGGAAGAAGATGATGAATAGTTACTTTCAAGAAATTACTTTAGTTTTCTTGATTTTTTATGAAAGTTTAAGGTTATACAAGCAAGGATCAAGGTTCTTTTAGGAATTCAAAGCTCTTGTATTGTGTAAGAAAGCTTTAAGAAGGTATAAACTTCAAAACCTAGCTTTACTTTTGAGTATTTAGGAATGGTTTTGGTTGATATAGTATATGAGAAGCATGATGCTTGTTTGCTTAAAGTTTGGTTGGGTTAGTAGTGATTTTGATGGTTGAATCTTGTTTATTGTTAATGAACCTTAAGTATAGTTAGTAGCTCTTGTTTGAGATTGAATGAGTTGGATAATCATGAGGTTATGGACTGATGTAGTAAGGGTTTGGGTGAAATTTAGTTTTATTGGTGGTTGTGAGTTGATTTGTGGTTGTTTGGAGTGGTTTAAAACTTGGTAATCGCGTAAACATAGTCGTCGTAATGCCCATTTTCATACAACTGCTTGTTCTTAGTGTTCGGGAAAGAGAGCTAACTCTTTAATCTGTAACTTTTCGATGTTTAGCTAGATCATGTCGTAAGCTTCATTTTGATATGTGGTTCGCTTGAATCCGATGTACGGTTTAGGAGAAACGACCGTTTTAAGTAATAACTTTCGCGAACGAACCATTACCCCTCACCTTATTTTGAAACCTTGGTTAAGGTCCTTAAATGACTAATTGGAGTATGAAACAATTATTTAAGGTTAATAGGTCAGTTGGTAGAGTATTGGCGAATGAGTCGTCTTAAAATTTATAACGGTTAATTTATGAAAAATGGTGGAGCCGAGGGTACTCGAGCTACTTATGTGAATAGTTAAGCGCAAAAGCGAATGTTAGGGTCCAATTGGTTAAAGTCTAGTTTCTTAAATGACCGTGGTTTAATTCTAACTTATATGTGGTTTATAGGTTACCAGACTCGCCCCAGGCCTTTTACCACCCCTAGTCGCTCAGGCAAGTTTTCTACCTGTATAACTGTTGTTGTGATGTATATATGTATATGCATTATCTTGCGATAAGTGCATGATTGTTATTAGCAAATCTTGCGATATATTGGAGCATGTTGATATGATATATATGCATGCCTGTTTTGTAATCTTGATACCTTGTTATCAATTCAAATGCTTATAAACTGCATAATACCTATGCTAGAGATAAGTAGTAGCTGCGTATGCCCTTAGTATAGGGGACCCAAAGGTGAACATTTTTCTAAACCGGGAGTCGATGTTCCCGAGTATAATATATGTATATTTATATATATATATATAGTTTTCTATAACTATTAATCGAATAAGGTATATTCGATGGTTTTGAATAATAATCAAACTTATTTTCGATTATTCAAATAAGGATCGTACTTTCGTATAAGTATATCTTTTGTTATTTATTATTCGTTACAAGTATGAGTTTTGCAACTTCTACTTCAATTATTTTATAAAGATCATCCTTTATGGGAATATTATTTAAATAATAATATTCAGATATTTTCTAATATATCGGGACTGATTTATTTTATTAAATCATCATTACTCTAAACATTCTTTAAAATGTTTTCGAGTCTTCAAAATGATTTTAAAAGTTAGAGTGGATCCCAAAACTCGTTTTCAAATTTAAGATCTCCCTTTCGAAGGGGACTTGAATACTCGCTCAAAAATCTAAGGGATCCGTCTCTGTGGTGTATTTTATATTCGCAACGAGGTTACGGTTTTGATAAAAGAAATTGATTACTTGCCCAGCGTTCGGGAAGTAAGTCCATCTAATTGAGTCGGCATAAGCGACAGGCCAGGGTACGGTCTATCAAAGTGTAAGTGGCTGGGTGGCAGTCCATCAACGCATAAGAGGTCGGGTGGCGGTCCAGCACAAGGTCCTAATGCGGCCAGGGTGATGACCGATGGGGGATTCATCCATCTACTAGTAGAAAAGGTTACTTATTGGTATCTTTGCCTGATCAACAAGATATCGGGTTTATGCCAAATTCTCTTCGTTCCAAATTCATTGGATATTACAACTCTGTTTATACTTTTCATGACAGAGGTTTTCAGGGAATGTATGAGAGATATATATAGGTATATATATATATATATATATCGGGACTTAATGAAGTATCTCGTAACTTCATTTCATTCAAATAATAATTCAAAGATTGAATCTATTCAAGTCTTATCTTGTAGTCCCATCTGTGTGACGAACTTCGAAAACTTATTATACTTTGAACAGTGGCAGTTCAAGTAGTTTTCTAAAATGATATATGTATAGTGAAGTATTTGGTAACTTCATCTCCCTTTAAGCTTATATCCAATAATTAATTATCTTACATTTGATAAAGATTTCCAGTAAGTTGTCTATTTAGATACTTGCATTATTGATTACATTATATATTATCTTGCGAGCTGTAATGCTCACTCTTGCTTCATTTCTATATCACACAAAAACAGTTAGGAAGGATGGCCAGACTCAAGCAAATCCAGCGCAAGAGCGTGGGAAGCGTCCCACGTCTTCCCATTGATATCATAGCTGCTATAGCTGCAGAGGTAGATCTATCTATAGGCCAAGCATTCTACATTTGGGAATCAATTATGTATAATTATAACTTGTGTTGGATAATGGCAACTAATTGTAAACTTATTAAGTAATCATTTTGGGTTGTAATAACTTTTAATTTGTGGATTCAAGGACTTGTACTTATTTCAATTTCATCTCTGAGACTATAACGTGTTGTGGTGTGTGTTATTGCGGGGTCACAATATCAGGTTATTTATTTTAATTAAGTTAAGTGATATTTACGGAAAGAAAGACCGTGTTGACCCGCATTCCCGACCCCGGATCTGGGGGTGTTACAGAAATGGTATCAGAGCTAAGCGTTATAAACCTCAGAGATGATGCGACGATATAATAATAAACTCACAAAGATAATAAGAACTCTTGCCAAGTTTATGGTCGGACTACTTAAAGTAGCGCTGACAGTTAAAACCCTTACGGGAATTCTTATAAGTATCATGATAGTAACTTAGCTCGTTTAATGTGTAGGCGCATGAGATAGAGGACCCAGAGATGTTCGAGCGTGAGCATGATGAGGCATTGCTAGATGCCGAGGATCAGGAGGAGCCTGAGGAGGATGAGATGGAGGAGGAGGAGTTAGAGACAGAGGTTATTGCAATTTCAGATGAGGAGGACCAGGATGAGGTCCCAGTAGCTGAGGAGCATGTCGGTGCTATCGTGGAGTATACTAGTACTCCCTACCCTCACTCCCCGTGGTTAAAGCTCCTACCCCTCCACCACTATCTTGGAGCCCCTATGATGACAGCTCTGAGACCTACACTTTTGAGCCCAGGCAGACCGAGGAGGCATCCCAAGTGGATTCGGATTCACCACCTCTCGACCCTGCCCATAGGCAGTCTTTGTTAGTTCACGGCTATGTTCATGATGTTCTGAGGACTCAAGTGGCTTTGCTGAGGCCCGGCTGGATGAGGCTAGGATAGAGTTAGATGCAGAGAGAGCTGGTAGGCGTGCACGAACTCATGAGGCTAGAGCTACCATACCCTGATCTTTGAGGAGAGAGCTGACTGGAATAGAGCTTATGGCCCGTGCGAGACTCCGATCACTTCATGGAGACAGACATGGCAGGATATCCAGGAGGCAGGCTGATTATATTTTCCGTCGTACGATGGAGAGAGTGTGGGAGTTGACCCACTCTGGTGATTGATTCAGGACCAGTGATGTGGTAGTCTAGGTGTCTAGTTAGTCAAGGCCATAGTAAGAGCCAGTTTTCCGAGATAGTTGACTTGTATATAGTACCCATTTCTCTAACTAGACAGATAGACTCATGTATTTCACTTTTGGGCAGATGACTGTAGCACTGTTGTAGTTTTGACCAGATCGAACTATGTATTTCCCGTATTATGTATATATTTGTTTCCTTTCCGTTAAGTTCCTTAGTGACGAGATCTCTGGTTTATCTTTATTATTACTGCACTTCTTGTGATTAGAACTGTCATAATATAATAAAATTTGAGATATGTTCTCCCCATTATAAAAACTGTGCAAGGCACGATCTTATGTATGATTATGACCTAACATTGAATTTTCCAAAATTTATCAGTATTATGCCGCCAAGAAGGATTGGAACTAGGACGAACCCTGGATTTGAGGACGAGGGAAGCCATAACCAGGATGGTAGAAACCAAGAACACAATGAAGAGGAAGATGAGTATTATGTTGAACAGGATGACTCCTAGTATAAAAAGGAGGAGGAAACATTTGATGTTGAAGGATTTGAGATAGAGGCTGAAGAAGGAGAAGCTGAGGTTGAGCAACAGGTACCAAACCCAGACATGGATCCCATGAGGAAGTTCATGCAACTACTAAGGCAGAACTTGGAACATCAACCAAACCCACCCCCTCAAGAAAATAAAAATGATGTGGCAAACTCTTTCAGGGCTTTAAGTCCCTTAAGCCCCCTGAGTTCCACGGATCAGCCGACCCAGTTGAGGAAAGGGCATGACTAAAGGAAATGGAGAAATCCTTTGAGATTCTGAGTACCGACCTGAATTCCCGAACCCGGATCTGGGAGTTTTACAGTGAGCGTGCCCGCGCTGTCCTAGTGCGCGGCCGCGCCGTGTCCCTGTTCGGAAAAAAATAAAAACAGCAGTTTTAAGAGAAAGTCGGGATTTTTAACCAAAAATCAATTCCAACCTGATTTTTACTCTTCCACGTCCCATAATTCCCTCTCCTAATCAATTCCATTATTCCCATGATTCCCACAATCAATTCTTACTTCTATTCTTTATAGATTTCACATCTCTCCACCTATAAATACATACACTTACACAAAACTTTTCCACCACATCACAAACTCTCAAACATAAATTCTCTCTAAACACTTAAGCTTTTATTCTCTCTTCTGCAATCCCGATGCACCCAAGAGGCAAAGAACACAAGTTGACAGCAGCACCATCGATTCTTCATCTACGGGTGGTGTGAGGCCCAAGTTTTCTACTCCTGAGACTGAGGAAGAGTACACGAGGCTTCTCTCGAAGCCTATTGCTAAGTAGCGAGGTTTTTTTCCATCAGGGAAGGATGGTAAGCTGTTAAATATGATTCTCGGGATGGGCTGGGTTCCTTTTTGTGAGGTACCCGCTGCTGTGCCCATGAGTGTTGTGCGGAAGTTCTACGCGAACGCCAAGGAGGAGAAGAATAATTTCACAGTGGTGAGGGGGAGGACTATAGAGTACAGTGTTGAAGCTATCATGACGGTGATTGAGCAGCCCACGAGGAAGGTGTGTCAGGACACTTGGAACGATAAGACTTCGGAGGACTTAGATTTGGATCTCATCGTTCCTACTATGTGAGACTCATTGGAAGTTCAAGAGGGGCACTACTGATTACTCCACATTTCCTGCGTCATGCATGAACAAGTTTGCACGGTCTTGGAACTCGTTTATTTGTGCTAATATCATGCCATCTTCGCATGTGCATGAGATTACTGTGGAACGTGCTCGTCTACTATGGGGTATTCTTCAGGGTGATTACATTGATTTGGGGATGGTGATATATCAGGGGATTTTGAGATTTTTGAGAGGAGGCACTACAGGTGTTATTCCGTATGTGTCCATTGTGACGAAGTTGTGCATGGCAGTTGGTGTTTATTGGTCCGCACATGACCAGCTTCAAATTCCCAGTGCTCCTATTGACAGTTCTACGCTGCACAACACGATTGAGTGGGGAGGAGGTAATCCCGATCCTAAGGGGCTTGGTTACACGTTTGATCATCGGCCAGGAGGTGTGCCCCGTGATCAGATGTATGCTGCTGGTACGCAGCAAGCAAGTAGAGTAGCTTGGAGAGCTCAGTTAGGAGAGGTGGCTGGACCGTCAAGATCATAGCAGCAGCAGCAGCAGCAGGAGGGAGCAGGAGCAGAGATGGGAGCTGGTTTGAGTTCGACACAGTATAGGCATCTCTCCAGGAGGATGGATGCTATGCACGACATCCATAGTCGGTTTGCACATGATCTCACCCAGACACTTGGGACAGCTTTAAGAGCCACCGGTGTTGACATCCAGTGGCCAGTATTTGGTGAGGACTCAGTGTATCCGCCTCCGGACACGCCTGACACTCCACCTGTTGAGGGTGAGGATTTTGATTCACAGTAGGTATGCTTGATTCCTTACTATTACCTCCACTGAGAATAATGAATATTTTAAGTTTGGGGGTAGTAGTTGAAGGAATATAGTTTGTGTGAGTCTCATATAGTTGCATATTTCATGTTAGTTTAGTTCATATAGTTGCATATTTTGCCATGTAGTTTTTTTTTTATTTTTATTTTTGGTAGTTTTAAGATATTTTGTTCATGCAGTTTCATGCATTTGCATTATAACATGATCCCGTAGACAATTTTCCGATTAGTTGGTGATATTGATGTGAGTGTAGTGATGTCGTGTTTAGAGATATTGAGTCTTATCGGATTGATTTGCATGACTAGAGACACTTGTATTTCACTAAGCTTATTGGTTGCTAGAGTGCTAGATCATAGTCATGGTTTGTTTGTTTGTCGAGGTTTAATCGCTTGCTTATATTTAGAATTTAATCGCTTGCTTATATTTAGAATTTAGGATATTCTCTTAATAATAAAAGACATGGATATTTAAAAATTAGAGAAAATTGGATTTCATTGTTAATTGTGTGGCTAGGTATCAAATGGCTAGTAGCCGGCTCATATTTTATGAGTAGTCTTGGGTTGAGCGAGATGGAGCGAAACGCACTCGTTCAGAAATTCGTTGAAAAAGAAAAAAAAGAAAAAGAAAAAAGAATAAGTGTTTTGTATAATTGATCACGAGTGGGCTTTTTAGTACTCGAGTTATTAAGTTCTTAGGGGACTTTGTGCCTAGTGACCTAAGGCTTTTATAGTCTGGGATCCGCTAACCTAACGCTCGCTACATGGGTACTATTGTATAAGACTTTTGTGGACCTCACTCATTACATGATCAAATAAGCATACTTGTGTTATTTTATTGTGAATAAAAGCATGAATTCATGTTAAACTCTGATATAATAATTGAAGTGGTATACGCTATTTTGAGTCTAGCTTTTATTCTATTTATTTTGATAAGTAGTGAGTCATGATTGTCGATCTAGTTGTGATTGTACATCTGTAAGCATTTGCACACACATACATCTCTGGTTTGTAAGTTGATCTGTAAGATTTGATTGATCTTTATGCGAATAATTGCATTTGCTGAGGTGTTGCTTGTTGATTGGTTTAGTTATTCTATGGGGAGCATTGCATTCATATTAGTTGCATTCATGCATTTTTATTTCTTGTTCTTTGAGTCTGTTTATGCTTAAGGACAAACATCGATTCAAGTTTAGGGGTATGTTGAGTGGCATTTATGACACTTTATTATGCTCTAATAAGCTTTGAATTGATTCATTTGTACTCAAGTTGTTAAGTGTTTTAATGTGTTTTCTAGTATTTTTGCATTTCAAGCATTAATCTGTGAATCAGGTGAATTAGCATTGTTTGGTGCTAATATGGTGTCTAGGTGGTGTTAGAATAAAAGCTCACGAAGACCGGCTCGAATTTGCAGGAAAAAAAAAAGAAGTCAGTTTTGGCAGAAGCCCAGCGCGCCTGCGCTGATCAAGCGCGCGCCCGCGCTAATCAAGCGCGCGGCCGCGCCAGGTCGGGATGCAGAATTCCTATTTTGAATATAAGACTGACTTTATGGGGTTCTATGCTGATCAGGGCTACTATGTAAACAACTCTAGGTCATTTTTAATAACTAATCAAGCGAGAGACACTTCAGATCTAAGGAGAAGACGGCAAGAGACCTATAGCACAAATCAACAAAGGCGAAGACGGTCTAGTTTATTCTTGTGAAACTTTGTTTTGAGTTGTAACTTTGGATGCTCGTTTCTTGTTTTATTGAACCTATACTCTTGCGTTATACTCTTTTATTTATTCGTTATAAAGACTATGTTTGTTATATCATATTTTTATCGGAACCCACGTTGGTGATGAGTCCGATTATGGGCAAATCGTTATCATGGGGTTCTGGCGGATTTATTTATGGATTTGTTAGATATATTTGATAATGTCATGGCTAATATGATTTATGTTTAGTTTTCAGATCTTACTTAAACAGGATAAATTAGTACTTACTGGAAGTCAGGACTTAAGGATATCAGTACTTATATTATCAGGAGATAATCATCAGAAGATGGATATCAGAACTTAAGTACTGAAGGACGTTCAGATAAGGAATGTAGCTGATTAAAGAAATGAAGAATACTTGGAAGAAAAGATATCTGATTGATATATTTTAGGAAGCAGAATTATATTCCATATCAATTAGCGATTATCTTGTAACTGTGTAGTATATAAACACAGACATAGGGTTTACACTATAAGTGTTATCATATTTGAGAAGATTATTTATTGTAACCCTAACATCTCTCATGATAATTGTTCATCACTGAGAGGTAACAGTTCCATACTGTAACAGAGTTTATTATTTCAATAAAGTTTGTTTTCTGTTACTTGAGTTATTAAAAGTTCGATTTGATTGTACTTTACACTGTATTCACCCCCTCTACAGTGTGTGTGTGACCTAACAAGTGGTATCAGAGCCTATCTGTTAACGAACAAACAGTTTAAGATCCAAACACAATCATGTCTGACACAGAAACTCCAACTAAGCCTACCAAAACTGAAGAACCTCCAAAGACACAAATTCAAAGTCGGTATGAGACCATCAGAGTTCCCATACTGAGACCATCTGAATATGCCATATGGAAGGTGAGGATGACCATGTTTCTGGAAGACACAGATCCAGAATATCTTGATAGAATCAAGGAAGGACCTCACAAACCAACCAAGCTCGCTATTGCAGTTGCAGGTGAAGCAGCAAAGACTGTACCAAAGGAGAACAGTGATTATACTGCTGAAGATATCGCATCAATTGCTAAGGATGCTAAGGTACGACACTTACTGCATAGTGCCATTGATAATGTAATGTCAAACAGGGTAATTAACTGCAAGACTGCAAAGGAGATATGGGATGCTCTGGAAACAAGGTGTCAGGGAACTGATACAATTAAAAAGAACAGGAAGACAATACTCACTCAAGAGTATGAACACTTTGACTCAAAGGCTAATGAGTCATTGACTAATTTATATGATAGATTTGTCAAACTCTTGAATGATTTGTCACTGGTTAATAAGGAGTATGATCTTGAAGACTCAAACCTTAAATTCCTGTTGGCTCTTCCTGTATGCTGGGATTTGAAGGCAACAACAATAAGAGACAACTACAATCTTGATGAAACAACTCTTGATGAAATTTATGGAATGCTCAAGACTCATGAACTTGAGATGGAACAAAGAAGCAAGAGGAAAGGAGGAAAGTCAAGGACAGTTGCTCTTAAGGCTGAAGAAGAATCCCCCAAGGTACCTACCTCAAGGAAAGACAAGGGTAAAGCTCTTTTCACAAAGTCTGATACTGAGTCATCAAGTTCTGGAAGTGATGATGACTCAGAATCTGAAAGCTTGCCTGAGACTGATGTTGATGAGGAGATGATGAAGCTGTGTGCTCTTATGGTAAAAGGGATCACAAAGATTGCATACAGGAAGTTCAGGAAGGGAAAGAAGTTTTCCAGGAAAGGCACAAGTTCTGATAAGAAGAATTTCAGAAGATCTGAGGGCAGAGGAGGAAAGTCTGATAGAGGAGATTATACCAATGTCAAATGCTATAACTATGGTGAGAAAGGCCACATATCTCCTGATTGCAAGAAAGTGAAGGGTGACAAAGGCAAGGCTCTTGTCACAAAGAAGAAAAGCTGGACATACATCTCAGACTCTGAAAGTGAGGAGAATTATGCTTTGATGGCAAATGCTGATAAAGCAAGTGCTGAAAGCAGTTCTGAAGCTGCTGAATCAAAGGTACCTCAGACTACTTATTCTTTTCATACTGATGATATTAATGAGTTGAGAAGATATCTTAAAACCATGTTTGTTAGTTATAGAGATCAAACTTTAACATGTGAAAGATTAACTTCTGAAAATCTTGCTTTTAAGAAAAGAAATGATTTCTTAGAAAAAGAGTTAGTTATGTTCCATCAAACTCAGAAAGATAGAGATGATGCTTTTTATGTTAGGGATGAAGTACTAAAAATGAATGAATCTCTAAAAACTGAGTTAGAAAAGGAAAAAGAGGTTATCAGGACTTGGACTAACTCTGGCAGAACAACTCAAAATTTGCTAAGTAGTGAAAACTGGAAAGAGGGCTTAGGTTATGGAGAGGATAAGAATGATAAAGGAACTGTAGAAATTAAGCCTGTTGTTGTTAAGCAAAAGCCAAAGTTAAAACCTGTTAAGTTTGTAGCTGTAAATTCTGATAATGAGAAATCAGAAGTTAAAAAGGGATTAATTATGACAAACTAAAACAGGAAAAGACAGCTGAAAAGCAATGAGAAATCAGAAGTTAAAAAGCAATGATTATAAACCTGTTCCTAAAGCTCCTAGGAAAACGTGTCATAACTGTGGAAGTTCTAACCATCTGGCTTCTTTTTGCAGGAAAAATAAGAACATAAACTCCTTACCTTCAAAGTCAAGAGTTAAGAGTCAGTTTGTTAGATATAAGCCACAAAATCCTTGTTTTCATTGTGGTAGTTTATGGCATTCCATTTATACTTGTAAGGAATATCATAGTTTGTACTATGATTATTATCATATAAAACCTTCTTTAAAGAAAGTTTCCATTGTTCCTTCTAGTGTAAATTCTGATTCAAAGTCTGATAGTGTAAATTCTGATAAGAAAAATGTTAACATAAACTCTGATGCTAAATCCTCTGCAAATGTTAACAAACTTGATAAGGCCAAAGGATCCAAGCAAGTCTGGGTCCTTAAAACTAATCATTAATGGTCTTTGTGATTGCAGGGCAACAGGAAAAACATCCTGGTTCTGGACAGTGGATGTTCAGGACATATGACTGGAAATAAAGCCCTGCTATCAGACTTTGTGGAGAAAGCTGGCCCAAGTGTTTCTTATGGAGATGGCAATATTGGAAAAACATTGGGATATGGCAATATCAATCTTGGGAATGTCATCATTAAATAAGTAGCTCTGGTCTCAGGACTTAAACACAATCTACTGAGTATAAGTCAAATCTGTGACAGAGGTTATCATGTTGATTTCTTTGAAGAACACTATGAAGTTGTGAGTAAATCAAAAGGCAAAGTTGTTCTGAAAGGATACAGGCGTGGTAACATTTATGAAGCTAAGCTTTCAACAAGTACTGATGGTTCTGCAATCTGTCTGATGAGTAGAGCATCAATTGAAGAAAGCTGGAATTGGAACAAGAAACTCTCTCATTTAAATTTCAACAATGTAAATGAATTAGTCAAGAAAGATCTTGTGAGAGGACTGCCAAAGTTAGTATTTGCTCATGATGGCCTTTGTGATTCTTGTCAGAAGGCTAAACAAAGAAAATCCTCATTCAAGAGCAAGACTGAATCATCAATTCTTGAGCCTTATCACCTACTACATGTTGATCTATTTGGTCCAGTAAATGTCATGTCTATTGCAAAGAAGAAATATGCTATGGTCATAGTGGATGAGTTTACCAGATACACATGGGTGTATTTCTTGCACACAAAAAGTGAAACTGCATCTATCTTGATTGATCATGTCAAACAACTGGATAAATTGGTCAAAGATTCTGTGAAGATAATAAGGAGTGATAATGGCACTGAGTTCAAGAATTTGATAATGGAAGAGTTCTGCAAAAACCATGGAATTAAGCAGAAATTCTCTGCTCCTGGAACTCCACAGCAAAATGGAGTTGTTGAAAGGAAGAATAGAACTCTCATTGAAGTTGCACGTACAATGCTTGAAGAAGCAAAGCTTCCAACCTATTTCTGGGCTGAAGCTGTGCATACTACTTGTTTTACTCAAAATGTAACACTCATTAACAAGCAAAGAAAGACACCATATGAGATGGTGAAGGAAAAGAAGCCAAATCTGAAGTATTTTCATGTATTTGGATGCAAGTGTTTTGTTCTCAAGACTCATCCTGAACAGCTATCCAAATTTGATCTAAAAGCTGATGAAGGAATCTTTGTTGGATATCCACTTTCCACAAAAGCGTTCAGAGTCTATAATTTGAGAACAAGAGTGGTCATGTAATCTATCAATGTCTCTTTTGATGACAAGAAAATTACTGGACTTGAAGATTTTATTGATCATGATCAGCTGAGATTTGAAAATGAAGACTCAAATTCTGATACTGAAAATCCTGACAATTTAAGTCATGATACTGCAAACTCTGATGGATTAAACTCTGATGTTATTGAAACTGTGGTGACTACGCTAAAGGAAGATGCACCTATGCAGGGGGAGCATACTCAAGATCTTACCACATCACAAGAAGCATCATAACATACATCTGGATCTTCAAGTTCTGATTCATCAAGTTCTGATAAGCCAAGTTCTGATAGTACTGAAAATCTAAATTCTGAAGAATCCAACTCAGAGAGCATAGTTTCAGGGGGAGCATCAGAAAATGAAAATGAAGACAGCATGGATCATGGGGGAGCATCCAGTTCTAGAGAAAACCTTCCATCTCCAAGGAAGTGGACTAAATCACATACACCTGATTTGATAATTGGAAATCATGATGCAGGTGTCAGAACTAGAACAGGTACTTCAAATGAATGTCTTTACAATTCTTTTCTTTCTCAGACTGAGCCAAAGAAAGTGGAAGAAGCTCTTCAAGATGCTGATTGGGTGCAAGCAATGCAGGAAGAGTTAAATGAATTTGAAAGAAATAAAGTCTGGACCCTAGTACCAAGACCAAAGAATAGATCTGTTGTTGGTACAAAGTGGGTATTCAGAAACAAAACTGACAGTGATGGCATAATTACAAGGAATAAGGCAAGGTTGGTTGCAAAATAGAAAGGAAAAGCACAAGTGGAAGCTGCCAATTTCTTGGAGGCAGATTGGTTTCTTGGTTTAGCAAGAAACAAAAGTCAATTTCCACATCAACTGCAGAAGCAGAGTATATTGCTGCAGGAAGCTGTTGTGCACAGATTCTTTGGATGAAGAATCAGTTACTGGATTATGGGTTAACATATTTTAAAATCCCTATTTACTGTGATAATCAAAGTGCTATTGCTATGACAGGTAATCCAGTTCAACACTCGATGAAAAAGCATATCAGCATCAGGTACCACTTCATAAGTGAACATGTGGATGAAGGTACGGTGGAATTGCACTTTGTTCCAACAGATCAACAACTAGCAGATATCTTCACAAAACCACTGTGTGAAGCTACTTTTACAAGATTGGTAAATGAACTTGGAATGGTTTCAGGTTCTTTCTCTAAATCTGCTTAGTTTTATTCAGATGCATCAGACTTTATGATCGGTATTTACAGAAATTACTCTCTCTGTGTATTCTGTGCTTAATTGAAAATTTGCTTAAGTACTAACTGTTGTCTGATGTAACTTTCTAAAATCTGAAAATGATATGTCTGTTTATGTAACTATTCGATCCTATGAGGATACCTGTGCTAGATGCTGACCTAATAATCTTCAATATACTAGTGATCCCATGTTAGAAGTAATTATTTATGTGGAAATCCATTGACACAAGCAATTTCTGATATTGAGCCTAGTTGAGTTTACTTTGTCTATCTTATTACTAAGTCACAAACTAGAATATTGCTTCTCATCTGTTAAGTTCTGATGCTAGTAAATCTGTTGAATGTACTAAGTGCTGACAAACCTCTCTTATCAAAAGAAAAAGAAAAGAATCAAGGATTAAAAATCAGGTACTCCTTTGAGATCTAGAGTACAAATGTGGAAGGGACGACCCAAGTGCATTGCTGGTATTAAGTAAATATACATCAGAAAAGCAAAATATTTTCTTGATGACTTTTCACACTCTATGATTACTGGAGAAATACACTGATAATAACATAAATTCTGATAAGCAGTCGTGACTCACTTACACTGAGAAGCCACTGTAAAATAGAATTTAAAAAGATGCACAAAATTAGCACAAAATTGTTGAGGTGGACTCAAGCATGAACTCATTCAATAGTAGGTTTCAGAATAATGACAGGTTTTTAGTAAAGTTTTAGTTATGCCTTATTTCTAAGATGTACTGAAGTGAATCAGACTTTACTCTTTGTCTGATATTTAGCTTAATGCACACACTAAACACTCCATATGAATGATGAAAATTACCGTGGTGATCTATGTTGTTTTAGATGAACAGTTATTGTGTCACATTGCACAAATTCTGAGGACAAGTTCTGATTGCACGTTCTGATGATTAAGTTCTGAAGAATCTATACCAGAATTTGTGTGAAGACTTACTAAGATAGGCATTCATTTTTCAAGTTAAGAATTTATGTTCTGATAACTGTTAAGTTCTGATATAAGTCTAAGTTCTGATATTAAAATCTGATCCTTTACTTGACTTATTTGTAGATAAAATCTAAAAATAGTCTCATTTTAAATCAAAACATGATTGGGTAGAATATTAACAGTCAATATCATTAGGGCCAGTGGTTCACGTACACGTACAGTAATTTTTACTTGTTACTTGTGCGCATTAAACCCTGACTTAAACTTCCAATGACTGTTTTACTTCTTCCAAGTCTGGGGAGACGAGGTAGAATTAATTCTACCTGTCAGTATTAAATTTCTTTGCGTCTCCTGGCATTCTTTTGCCTATAAAATCAACCACTTCACATCAGCCTTCACATCAAATCTTTTATCACAAATTCACCTTCATACTCTTTATATCAAAAAAATACCATGGTCAATTATAATATGTTTTTGAACTATGAAACATTTAACATGAAGCTGAGCTGTGAAGCCTGGCAGCAGGAATGGCACATCACTGCCATTCCTGATGAGATATGGGACTCAGTTCCCCAAGAGGTACTCACCCACCTCCTGTTCTTCTACATGGATTATTATCGCCATCTGGAGCGATTGGAGGTGGAAAGGCTGGAAGCTCTCCGCCAGCAAGAGCGAATCATACGACTCGTTGTTCTGTTTGTCGAGAGTAGGAAGAAGAAATGATTTATTTTCTTCTTCCTATTTTTCTTCATCGTCAGCCTTGCCCTGCTTCTTGAGCTAGGACTAAGGCTGTTGATGTTAGGTTTAGCAGCTTAGGACAATCTTGTAAAAGTTCTGATGTAATTTAAATTTCATGAATGTATTCTCTTAATATATTAATGAAATTTCTTTTTTTTGCAAGTTCTTGTCTCTGAGATGTTCTGAACTGCATTGATAAATCCTGATAAATATTCATGTTCTGATGACCATTACAATTTAAATGTAAATTAAGTTCTGATTTTACGTTATCAGTACTTGAACTCTTGATTTATTTTGGTCATTCTCACTCGATTTTTTTTTCAGAATATTGGTGTTGCAGTGAAAAATAATTGAATAAGTGGGAACAGTTTCAATTTTGAATTAAAATTGATTTACCTTGATTAATGGAATTACTGGGTAAGTGGAACGGTTTTTCCTTGAAAAACTGCAAGTGGATAAGTAATGATTACTGTTTTCCCGTGCCCATTAACTATTCGTTATTACTGCATGTCTGACAGGTGTCCAACGGTAACATTTTTTTTAAAGTATAAGTAAAACGGAGAGAGGATTTTTTTAATCTTTTATTCACTTTTATACTTTATCTCTCTATTTTCTTTTACTCTCTTTCTACTCCTGACGTTGGTTTTTCATACAGACATTTTATCAAACACCTAACAGGCACTCTTAAATCTCGAGTATTTTCATGGCACCTAAGGATTTGATCATTAATGGGGCTAAATTTGTTCCAAATAACTATGCTGCAATTCTTGATAATGCTGAAGCTCCGTCTGAGTTGCATTTTGTGCAAGATCTTCTTGCACACAGTGAAATCGGGTATGCATTGACTCAACCTTCAACCTTTTCAAGCCAACAAGTTCTGACATTTTGGAGGACTGGAAACTTTGATAATGGTGGTCAAAATGGTACTCCTAGTATTGTTTTCGAAGTGGGTGATTCTACATATGGGGTAACTCCTGGTACAATTCGCAAGGCCCTACATCTACCAGAAGGATGTACTTATTCAATCCCGGAGGAATCAGCTCTTAAAGAGTTTATGGCTAGTTTGGGGTATGAGCAGAGTTTGGCAAAGCTTGGGTAGTTAAAACGGGCTCATCTCAGAAAGGAGCTTCTTCTTTGACTGTATCACTAAAGCTTTTGGGAATAAGTGTTCAAACTTTGATGATGTCCCTATCATGAGTCAGCACATCAGGTATGCTATCATTAACCAAACTCATTTTGATTTTGCAAATGTTGTGATAGGTTTTATTGGGGATAGGATGACAGAAGATAGGAATGTTGTCTACTTTGCTAGATTTTTTCAGCTTATTTATAACCATTGTTGTACTGATGACCCCCAACCAACCACTTACTTCACCCCATCTTTCAAAATTGCACAACGAGCCTTTACTGATTTGGTAAATGCTGATGTTAAGAAAAAGGTGGTTAGACCTTTACAGATTCCTCAGTCTGTAAAACAGATCTTGATAAATGCTGATCTTGATACTTATAGATCTGTTTATCCTGAGGTCCAACCAACCACCTCCCAAACACCACAACACTCATCAGAACATACTACTCATACTACTCAACCTACACTCAGGACATATCTCAAGTCATATCTCTCAACTTCACAGACAGCCCAACCTTCATCCTCAGGACCTACTGTGAAGCCCTCATCCTCCAAGCCAAAGAGGACAAAGAATGTTTCTCAAACATCTCAGAAGAGAAGGAGGATTGCTTTGAGAGATGAGTCTGATAGTGAGGAACAGGTTCCTACATCAGAACCTGTTGTAAAAGAAGCTGAGAAAGTGACTTCTCAGAAGAATTCTGGAATTGGGGGATCTAAGCTTCTCAAAAGGCTTAGAAGAATGACTGTTGATGAAACTCCCAAGGAATCCATATCTTCAAAGAGATACAAGAAACAGAGGGAAAAAAGGCCAGTTTCAGATGATGAGGAAGCAGCAGCTAAAGAAGGAGATCATGAATCTCTGATCTCACAAGAAAAGGAATCTGCTAAAGTGATTACTTCTCCATCAACTCCAACTCAGGAAGATGTTACTGAAAAGGCTAACACACCATCTATGTCTCCTGTTCAAAAGTCTGTATCTCCTGTTGACCCAGGCACAAGTGCTGATATTGATATTCAGAACCTGGTTGTTCCTGAAATTCTTTACTTAGAAGCTCCAACAGCAACTAATCCATCAACAACACCTGTTACTGATGCTGTTTAAACTCCAGAATTATCTACTAAACCTTCTCTGCATCTAGATGCTGATGATCAGACAATAGGTGAGCATCAGGATATGGCTGTTGATCAAAACATGGAACCAGATCAGCACTTAGTAGATGATGCTGAAGCCTCAATTGCTTCTCATACTGTTATTTTATCAGAAGATGTTGATTCTGTAAGTTCTAATGCTGCAAATGCTGGAGATACTGGTGATGCTGCTCCACAAGCAGATACTGATGAAGCAGGTCCTTCAGGACATGCCCCTCAACAAACAGTTCTTAAATCTGAACTTGTTAAGAAGTTTGTTACCAGAGAAGCACCAGTGCCTTGGAGTGAAACTCCTGCTGGTCAGGAGTGGACTAAGGAATGGAACTCAATTACTTGTGTTCCATCTGTAAAGAATCTGGCTGAGCACTTGACAAAAGCTGATGAGATGTTAAATACTGATGATTTCAAAATACAGCTTAGAGTCACTGCATTGAGTACTAAACATCTACAAGGTCTCCATTCAGCTACTCATGCAGAGCTACACAAGATTCAGGAAGAATTCATCAAACAGGAACAAATTCAGAAAATTGACAAGAAAAAATTCTTCCAACCTACCTTTGACCGAGTTGCTTATATTGAGAAGACTCAAGAGAAACAACAAGCTCAGATTGATGATATTCTGAAAAATCAATCTTCTCAGCAATCTCAACTTGATGAAATCCAAGCCTCAGTGGAATTGCTTGTCTCTCTTCTCTTACCTGCTGATGCCAAAAAGGGGGAGAAAGTAATTAAGTCCAAATGCAAGACTGATAAGACACTGAAGGGGAAGGATGATGAAAAGGATGGCCAAGGAAACTCTGGAATGGGTAGAGGTCATAGTCAAGGTAGAGGTTTCTTATCAAGAAAATCTGAAATCACAAGTCACAGGACAAGTTCTGATACTAGAAAAAGGATTAGTTCTGCTACTGGTAAAAGGATAAGTTCTGATGAACTTTTAGATCTTGATGAAGAAATGTCAAGACAGTTATTTCTTCAGGAAAATCCAGGAATGGACTTGGAGAGTTTAGTGGAAGAAGAAGCCAGACTTAAATCAGAAAAAGTCAAGTCTAAATCTGAAGCTTCTGGTAAAAAAACACTTCCAAAACTCAAAGGCATTGTGATAAAAGAAAGGACAAATACTGAAGCAATATTGGCTAAATCACAACCGCAGATAGATCTAAGATCCTAGTGTAAAGAAAAAGTTGGTGAACCTATCAAGGTTTATGTGCCTCCTGAGAATGAAGAAATCACTAATAAAAAGGATGATCTTGCTCTGACTTCAAGAAAAGTTTTTAAGACAACCTCTGACATGGCTCAAGTTGTTCAGAGTCAAGAGACAGTAAGTTCTGATATTTTGAAGAAGCAAGTAACCTCTGACATAGCTCAAGTTAACTTGATATCAGAAGATAGATCAAAGAAACTCCTACCTGGATTCACCAAAGCAAAACAGACTCAACCTTTGAAGACTGCTGCAAGTGGTTTTGAAGCAAGAGTAGTTACTGGAAAGGAAGCAAGAGACAAAATTGGATTGGGAAGTGCTGATGAAAGAAGAATACAGAACACTACCAATGATCCAACTTCCTTGAGTGAACCAGGTATTGGAGCAACTCCTGAGAGATTGAATCAACTGAAATCTGTACAAATGGTTTACCATACCTACTTGAAAGAACACATCCTGTTGTACTTCATGACAGCTGGTAGGGTTTATCATACAAGGGAAAATGCCATTCCACTGAAGTATTTTGAAGAACTGGAGCATGTATTATTCTTATTTCATGTGAATGACTCAATAAAAGAAAGTGCTGTAAACTATTTGAAGAATCAGATTCAGAGACAGAAAAGGCTTTATTCTGTTAGGTCTGACAGCACATATCTTCCAAAGTACAGAGATCACAAGGGTGATATAGTTGAAATGAAGCCCAACACTGCCAAGATTATAACTACCTTTTTGGGTTACAGGGCTGTGGAATTCAATGTTGAGTCTAATAAGGCATATTTGATCAGACTGGATCAGGATATAAGAAAAGCAAAGATTAATGATCTCAGAGCTGCAATCTTTTAAATTGGTGAAGATACTGCAGAGCTTAAAGATGCTAAAAGGAGGATGATTGATGAACTTAGATATGCTGAGAGATGTTTGTTGAAAAACTATCTCAGAACAACTCCTGACATCGGAGAGATCAGAAGATGAAGCCAAGTCAAGATCTACAACTGCTTAAATTCTGATATTTGTATAAACTGAAGTTGTTATCAGAAATTAAAGATTGGTAAAGCTTTAAGGACTGTAGGTTGTAGTTATCTAGTCTAATTCTCATGCATTTGTACTTAATGTTTTTGATATCATCAAATATCTATTAAACTTGTATATTATGCTAATTTACAAGTTGGGGAGATTGTTAGATATATTTGATAATGTCATGGCTAATATGATTTATGTTTAGTTTTCAGATCTTACTTAAACAGGATAAATCAGTACTTACTGGAAGTCAGGACTTAAGGATATCAGTACTTATATTATCAGGAGATAATCATCAGAAGATGGATATCAGAACTTAAGTACTGAAGGACGTTCAGATAAGGACAACAGCTGATTAAAGAAAAGAAGATCGAGATAAACATAAGAAGAGATATGCATGAAGAAGGAGTTCTATGAAGAATAGAATACTTGGAAGAAAAGATATCTGATTGATATATTTTAGGAAGCAGAATTATATTCCATATCAATTAGCGATTATCTTGTAATTGTGTAGTATATAAACACACACATAGAGTTTACACTATAAGTGTTATCATATTCGAGAAGATTATTTATTGTAACCCTAGCAGCTCTCGTGATAATTGTTCATCACTGAGAGGTAACAGTTCCATACTGTAACAGAAATTATTGTTTCAATAAAGTTTGTTTTCTGTTACTTGAGTTATTAAAAGTTCGATTTGATTGTACTTTACACTGTATTCACCCCCTCTACAGTGTGTGTGTGACCTAACAGGATTTCTTTAGTTAAATTGTTTGATGCCTTAGTATGTGGTGATTGTATGATATCCTAGTATTGGTTGTGCGTATTCATCTTATGAGCATCGCGAACTTATAAGATAGTGTGTTAATTCTTAATGAAGCGAAAGTGAATTTAAGGATTAGAACTTGTCATGCTAGCATAGGTTCATGTAGTTGTTATGCATGATGCGTAGGTAATTTTAACCATCTTACTTGCCATGTGTAATCAAGATAGATAACTTGTGCTTAAACCGTTATGTTTTCAAATTTTATAGACATATAGGGTCTCAATATAATTGGTGTCTATTCAGCTTCTATCTCTTTTGTGGATGTCTGGTATTATGGTACTCGTGCAATGAAAGTTGGCGTTTATCAGTTTTGTATTATCTGATTAGTGTCATCACTATTGCATGCTAAGGTTAAGAACAATAAGGCTATTGAATGAAGTATTTAATGAAGTTAGAATCCCATGTTTATCATATATATTAATTCAGTCAATATTAATCTCGTACTTATAATTATTAGTTTAATTCTTAGTTATAAATAACCTCAATTTGTTATCGTCTTAACATTGAATAATAACCATACAATATTGCTTAAGTGCATGAATTAATTAGTTAACCAATACAGTCTCTGTGGGAACGAATTAGAAAAGATTTTATACTACTTGCGAACTCGTATACTTGCGTGTATTATTAGCGCGTATTTAGCGACCAACAGAGAGAGAGAGAGAGCAAAAAAAAGTGTGAGCGAGAAAGAATGTTGGGGAGAGAGAGTCTTGATGTCTGAGTTCTGTTTAACTCCAATCATTCATTTAGGTAGGAAAAATGCCGCCTAATAATTCACCTAGTACAATGTATATGATTTTTAATTTTTTTCATTTTACTTTTTTATTTTAATCATTAAAATATTATTTATTAAATAAAAAACATACAAGTAATTTCAGATAAATAGGAAAATAATTTTTTTTTAAATTTATGTATAAGAAATTCTAGATTTAAATCTTATTATATGTTAAATTGATCATTCACCAGTAAATCAGAATATAATTTAATACTAATTTATGATAATATTTCTATTTTAATATTTTCAAAAATTAAAAAAGTATCTAATATAACACCAGTTATTGGTGTTACATGTTGTGCAACACCGGAAATTCTCCGCAACACTAGCTTTGTAGCTATTGTAACACTGTAAGAGAGATATTACAATAGGTCAAAAAAAATTTAGCTAATGTAACGCTCCTTGTAACCCTTGCATTACAGTAGCCCACTTATGGCGTAGTGGATTGATTGTTCACCTGCATCTACAGCTATGTCTACAGCAACAAAGTTGGATGAAGATAAGAAGGACAAGAGTGTAGATATTTCAAGTTATAGAGGAATGATTGGATCATTGATTTACTTGACTGCAAGTAGACCAGACATCATGTTTGCAACATGTTCGTGTGCAAGATTTCAAGACAATCCAAAAGAATCACATTTGATGGCTGTGAAGAGGATTTTCAGATTCTTGAAGGGGACTCCAAACATAGGATTATGGTATCCTAAGGGAACTGGTTTTGAAGCTGTTTGATACAAAGATGCAGATTTTCTGGATGTTGGGTTGACAGAAAGAGTACTAGTGGAAGCTGTCAGTTTCTTAGACAGAGACTTGTATCTTTGTATAGCAAGAAAAAATAATCTATGTCAACTTCCACAGCTGAAGCTGAATACATAGTTGTTGGAAGTTGTTGTGCTCAAGTGCTTTGGATTAGAAATCAGCTAATGGACTATGGCCTAGTGTTACATAAAATTCCAATTATGTATGACAATACTAGTGCTATATCTATTGTGGCTAATCCAGTTAATAATTTTAGAACAAAGTGCATTGATGTAAGGTACCATTTTATTAGAGAACATGCTGCAAATGGTACCATTGAGCTCATTTTTGTTAGAAAAACAATGAACTGTCATTTTTACTAAACCTTTGGATGAAGCAACTTTCACTAGACTTGTAGGAGAAACTGGAATGTTAAATTCTTCATCCTAGGGCAAGAATTCAGCTAATATGTTGCAGCAGATTAATTTCTAGTAAATCAAAATTAATTTGATTTAATTAGAAATCAACTGAAATATAAATTATAAATATTTCAAAAATCTCTGCATATTTATTTTCAAAATTCAAAATTTAGCTTAGAAATTTTTAAATTCTAAGAAAAATGTCTAACTATTAATTTACAACTTTAATATGTAAAATTAACACAAGGCAGAATCAAAACGATCAAAAGTATATTGAGAACTGAGTTCTCGATAAGTCTAATTGGGTTATCAACAAGTCATTTTAAGACTTCTCGAGTGAGTTCTCGATAAGTCAATTTACTGACTTCTCGAGTGACTTCTCGATAAGCTTTATTATGACTTATCGATAAGTCATTATAGAGTTCTCTATAAGTGTTAACTTACAGAGTTCTCTAAAAGTATAACTTTAAACTTATGAATAACTCAGAACTCAAAAATAATTTAATTCAATAAATTATTTTAGTAAAATACTTCTGACAAAATTATTTTGATTTTTTATGATTTATTCAGATAAAAATTGAAAATAATTCAGTCCATTTTTGGACAAACTGGGTATTTATTTGACATCTCGATAAGTTAATTTTTAGTTCTCTAAAAGAGTAAATTAAAATGACTTCTCGATATGTAATTCACCTTCAAAATGACTTCTCGATAAGTATACTTCAAACGTCTATTTTTGACTTCTCGATAAGTCATCTGGTTTTACTATAAATACCCCAATATCTTTATACACATATACTTACGCCTTCAAGAACTCTAAGTGACCTAGCTTTTTCAATTCCACACCGATTTCTCTCTCATTTCAAACTCTTTTTCACTTATTTTTCTTACCCATTCACTCTTACTCAATAACAATGGCACTCAACAATGTTAGAGCTGTGATCCCAGAGAAAGGAACCAACTACTTCGCTTTCAGTGTTGCTAATCAAGCCCTTGACAGTTTCAAGGGGTTTGTGAAATTTTTGTCTGAATCCTATCTTGCAGGTGCTTTAACAGCTAACCCAGTCCTATACTTGGATGTTCTGCATGAATTCTGGACAATAGCAGTGGTGAGAACTGTTATGCTTGATAACTATGTGTCTTTGGTGGTGACATGCCCAACTGGAGGCCAACAAATAGAGTTCAATGAGCAAGATGTAAATACAGCTTTGGGTCTTCGAACTGCAAATCTAGTTGAGGTGCCAACCCAGGATGAACTAGCCGAGTTCATGGACTTCATCAACTATGGTGGAAAAATCAACTTGGCAAGTTTGAAAAGAACAAACCTAGGGAAGGAGTGGTCCTTTGTGTTTAATTCTATTATAAGGGCCTTCACATGCAGGAAGACAGCATATGAAAACATTTCAAGTGTGGTGCAGAAGCTGGTGTTCTCAATAGCCCACAACAGACACTTGAATGTTGGTCTATTGATCCTGGAAGAACTTATAACCAGGCTGACCATGCCCCAATGTGCCAGAGGTAAGGAAATTTTCTTTCATAGATTTATTATGTCTACCTTAAATCATAAGGTATCAGACATACATTTGTTGAATGGTATAGACAACATTAAAATAGGAAATTATAAGCAAGTGTCCAAAATTATATTTGGTTCACTTCCTACAAAGAATAAGGTAAATGTGATTCTGAAAATCACTCCATTCATGATGGAGAGGTTCAGGAATTACCCTTACCCTATGTCTGATATGAGATCAAATGCTCAATCTAGTACAGCTATGGTCCCTGAACCTGTAGAAGATCAAATACAGGAAAACCAACAGGGGCCTTCCCAAGCTGAGATCACTTCTTCAAAACAAATAGCAGCTAGAAAACCAACCACTTCATCCTCTCAAAAGGATGAAGTGAGTAAAAAGAAGAGAAAAGAGATAACCCTTACAGTAATGACTTGAGTCACCCTTGGTCAGAAAAACAAAGAAGGCTAAGAAAACTGAGTTGACCATTCAAGCCACCTTTGTATCCTCCCAAAAGGATGCAGTTGTACAAATGGGGACAAAACAGATTCTAGAGATATCCTCTCAATAGGATATTTTTATTGAAAAAAGCATTCTTCCCAATGCCTCTTGTAAGGA
Source organism: Apium graveolens (assembly GCF_009905375.1). Classification (NCBI taxonomy): domain Eukaryota; kingdom Viridiplantae; phylum Streptophyta; class Magnoliopsida; order Apiales; family Apiaceae; genus Apium; species Apium graveolens. Next base: position 200,137,126 of record NC_133654.1, on the reverse strand, counting down.
GTATGGAAAGCCAACACTTGAACAAATCCAAGTGTATGGTAGAAGAAATAAGGATGACACACACAAGGAGAGCACATCCCTTGAAGCTCCCTCATCCATTCAGGGGGAGCTGCCAACACTCAGTCCTAAACTTCAAACTCTTATATCTAATATTTCTTCTTCCTATATTGAAACACTTGAATCATATCCTCAAGTGTTGCCCAATCAAGTGACTTGGTTCAAGAAACCTTGCTCACCACCCAGAAACCACAATTAATTGGTGAGAGGCTACATGCTGGGGTAGACCTTGATGACACCAATACAAACATGGAGGATTCATCAGTTTTTACTGAAGATCGCATGGAGATCACAAATGCACCTTCATGTGCAAATCAGTCTTCACAGACTGTTAGGTTTGAGGGTAATACTCCTGAGAGGGAGCTTTCTAAATCATCTCCAATTCAATTGGAGGTTCCTGTTCCAGGAACAACTCCCCTCAAAACCCTGGTTGAAATTGCTATGACAATTGAAGATGGGAGTACAATTGCCAATGATCCTGTCATAGAGGAGGCATGAATAGCACATTGAAGTGACAGTGTGGTGCAAGACACACAAGGGTTTGAGACTGTTGCAAATGACAGTAGCACAGTCAAATCCCCTCCAATTCAAATGGAGGTTCCTACAACTGGTGAGGAACAACACCCTGTTATAAACACAGAGAAATATGTGAGTCAAATTATGACTTCTGTCACAGGTGGTTCTGATCCCTCACACCAACCATCAACCTCACAACCTCAACAACCACACCTCCTCTCACAATGGTTGCAAACAACTGACTCTCAACCTTCATATGGATGATCTTCTTATTGAGCAAATTTCTGGATTAGCAAACATCTCACAACATCTACTTACTTCATATATGAGCAATCAGGACTATCAAGCCATTATGCTAACATACAATGAAGAAGTTGAAAAATAAAAGAAGAAAATTGTAAATGATGCAGAACAAGATGGGAATGTAGATGCATGGCTATCCAAAGATTTTGTTTTGGAGATGGATCAAGTCTTGTCTCGGTTTAGGGATGAATATGTCACTATTCTTGGAAGGAATGCCAAGCCCTTATTCCACAGGATATTTATGATGCAGTCACTGAAGTTTACAAAGCTCATCTCAAGGCTTTTCACCTCTTTGGTAAAGCTCTAGAAGTAAAGATGATTGGTCATGAAGAAAAGATAAGGAAGCTGGTGAAGGAGAAAATGGATGAGATCATACCATCTCAAGTCAAGATCACCTCCAAGTTTAAATATTTTGTTGATCAAATGGCAAGGCTTGATCTAACTTCTGTGGAAAAAGATGTCAAAAATCTGAGATAATCTTTCATTGCTCTTCATGAAGTGGTCCAACAATAAATCACCAATTCAAATGACACAAAGATCAAGCTGGACCAGCTTCACCAAACCAGATATGAGCCTTCTGTTTTGCTTATGGATATTATCAAACAGGTTGTGGAAGCAACTTTTGGCTCTTCAATATCTACAAGCTCTCATCAACATGTCTCAACATCTACAAACCTTCGAATCCAGTCTCTTCAACAACAAGTCTCAAACTTACAGTCTTCCAATGACTCACTCACAACACAAGTACATACTCTCACCTCGTTGGTGCGGAGTCAACAGACAGATATATAAACCTTGGTAGACTCCCACAAGCACTTACAAATGCAAAATGTTGTGGCTTTGGGAGCTATCATGGGCAAGCTTAACATACATCTGCCTGCACTTCCAGAAGCCGTGAGGCCTGAAATTCCTACTCCTCTTCTCATGCCTGCCAACAAGACTAAATGGGAGATAGAGGCTAGGATATTAAGATCATCTACTCAAACTATCCAAGTTGTTGACAAGAGCAAAACTCTAGAAGTTGATATTGGAATGGAGAGGCTTATTAGAGCAGTTGAAGGACCTAGTCTGAGTAGGGAATTTGATGAATTGCTCAAGGCTCTCAGGGCTTCTCTCAATAACAATTTCTTCACCTACAAAAAGGCCTTGGACAGGATAATAAACTCTATAAGGGTGATCTTGGTGACTAAGGATAATTTTAAGGAGAAAATAATTGTGATCAATATAAATGACTCAGGGGTAAACAGATGTATGCAAGGTGTCATTAAATTATCTTATCTCTAGAAGGGAATCTCAGTTGGACATCCTGATAAACAAAGTAAAAAGGGTAATCCCTGAAGACACTCTCTTGCTAACTGAGTTAAAGAATGCTCAAATGGCTGCCTTTCCAGAAGCATACTTACAGCCAAGAAAGGGAGTGACATACATCTGTGCTACCACCAAACATTGCAAACACTTCCAGATCCCTAAGCAATGTGTCATGGCCAACAAAAAGCTTATCAAGATTCTGGAATCTTATTTGAAGTCAAGAAAAATAAGACTGTTGAAGATGAAGAAATGATTAAGTTATTCGGAAGATATTTGAGAAATCTTGAAGCCAACTTGCCTAAAACTCAAATCAATAAGGATAACTTAGATGATGATGATGAGCAGAAGAAAGATGATCAAAAACCTTCTGGCTCAAATCCAAGTCAATCCTCTAAAGCAACTGGCAGCAAGGACAAGAAGCAAGAAAAGAAGAAGGATGATGAAAAGAAGAAATGGGATGAGAGAAGAAGGAAGAAACAGGAAGACAACTCAGGACCACACCATCAAACCCTAAAAATCCAAACAAATCAAGCTCAGCTTTCAAAACCAAAAAACTCATACACTAAACCACCTCCTACCTCAAAGCCTAAATTCTTATACAAACAAACTTCTAACACCTTTTTGAAAATACCAATCACCACAAGCCAAACATTTCTCAAGAAAATCATAAACCTACATTCTGTCAAGTCATCAGTCAAAGTTAACTATAAGTTTGTTGAGAGGAAACCTAAGAAAGCTAAGCATACTAAAAAAGTGTAAGTTACTAAAAGGGCCATCTGGAACTGTTGCAAGCAAAGTGATTTTCTACCCCTAAATTGGTGCATCTCAGATGAAAACTACTTTCAACAACTAGCTGAGGAAATAGTCAGAGTTTGGGTTGTAACATTAAGGAAAGTAAGAATCTACTATGAAGATGGGTCATTTACATTTCTTGGAACTACCTTAATGGACACCTTTTCACCTACATAAATCAAGAGAGTGATAAGTTTACTCAAGGATAAGGATACTGCTACAAGAGCATGGAGATCTGTTTTAGCTGAATGGTTGATTGCAAGTGAGGAAAAAAGGGCAAGGAATAAAGCTGAATATGAGGAGAAGAAGAGGAAGTATGATGAGGAGTTTGAATTGTATATTAAAAGATCAGAAGAACTCAAGGCAAAAGGGATGAGTAGAATCTCCAAGTATGGAAGATTTCCAAATGTAAAAGCTGGCGCATTCTCAAAGTTTAGGATTGAGTTGTTAGATGGTTATCCAAAGCAAGACAAACTCAAACTTGTGGAAGCTCTAACAGGGACACCAATCATAGAGGAACTTAAAATTCTTGTATATCTAAAGGACCTCATTAGAGAAGAATTAAAAGTCCCAGTCTTTGTCTGATGTATGTAACTGTTTAAACTCAAGAAATCACCAAATGTATAAATGATGTATTTGTGTCAATTTTTATGTATTACTCTAATTTTCCATTGTAGCTTGGGGTTAGTCTTGTTAACATGCATGAATTTGTGATAAGCAATTTTCTCACAAATTGGGTGAGATTGTTGTGCAAGACATGCCTGTACTATAGCAAGACTAAGTCAAATTGACAACCCTAAGTAAGTTGTATTTTAATCTAAGTTTGCATTTTGTATTGTACCACTTAAGTCTGTAAAAATGTTCAAGGGAAGACTGGAGTCTTTTTCTGAAAACAGTATCAAGCCTAAGAATTCTATCTAGAAGAAGATCATGCCTCGGAAGAATTATGAAGAAGTTTGGAGTTTAATAAATCTGTTTTGGGAAAAATATTCTGAGTCAAGATCTCTACAAGTCACATATTAAGTGTTATACATAAGTCATTCGAGAACTCCAGAATGACTTATCGACAAGTCATGAAAAGCTACTAGAGAACTCAGAAATATCGATAAGCCAATTTGAAGATATGAAGAATGGAGATATCGACAAGTCATTTCTTTACTAGAGAACTCTGAGTTATCGATAAGGAAAGTTGTCACTAGAGAACTCAGAGTTATCGATAAGGCAATTTGTCACTTGAGAACTCAGTGTTATCGATATGTCAACTTGTCATTAGAGAACTCAGAGTTATCGATAAGCCAAAGTAAAGACATGAAGATGAGAGATCTCGACAAGCCAAATTCTCTTATTGAGAACTCAGAGACTTCGATAAGTCAAAACAACTGTAGAGTGATTAGAGATATCGATAAGCCAATATACTTATCGAGATGTCAAGTTCTCTATATACCAAACTGGAGATCTCGAGTTAAAACTCAAAGTACAAAGTGCAGACCAGTTCAATATCTAAGATTATCAATCAACAAACAATATAATCAGTTGGATTGATAAGTCTACAAAAGCAGCTTGAAGAATACAAGATCAAAGGCCAAGATTAACTGGCAAAGTAAAGTCACAGGCGTGCAAGATTAGCAAAGATACACTAAACCAGAAATAGAAAGATTTGATTATCCAAAAATAGGGTTTAGTACATGCTAATGCATGCTGTGTAATAACCAGTATTTACTGTTCTATAAAATAAACACTTGATGCTTTGTTAGCTGTAACAATTAAGATCAGAAAAATCTTGTATTCTCTCAAGGAAGAAGCTAGGCTCTCTATCAACAAAGAGCCTAAAAATTGTATATCAAAACATTCTTAATTCTAATATAAAATTAAGTGAGTCTTGAAAGACTTGTGTTCACTGTTTTATCTGTTTAAATACAGTACTAACACATTTAACTACAAGATTTTAATATACTTTATTCATCACTATAAACACTTCAATAAAAGCAGAAAAACACAAAAACACATTCACCCCCTGTGTGTGATTCATTATCTAACACACGGCGGTGGAGGGCAACAAAAGCTGCCTTCTATCTTTGATTCTCTCCGAGAAATTGAGGGAGTAATAGAGTTTTGCATTTTTGGTTTTTGGTAAAGTGAAAAAGAAACAAAAGTGAAGGGGAGACAGCGTTTTATAGGGGGTAAAAAATTGGAACTGTGACACCCCCAAATCCGAGGCCAGGGATTTAGAAGGTCATGTCGTCTTGAATGATGTTTCAACAGTTATCTTGTACAACAATATAATTAACTCAAGCATTTACGACCCCACACTTACTATTATACAAAATTACAGGTTATTATCTTGGAAACAGAACAAATATATTACTAGAGTTTTTAGATCCACAAAGTGATAGTTATTTAAACCCAAAAGTAATTAAGTATTTCCACAGATGTAACCTTTATTTAAGGTTAGACCGTCGGTCAAATAAACATTTGTTCATGAATATCTTATATAAGTCATACTTATATCTGAGCCGAACTAAAAACAACTAAAAACTGAACCAGCTAATATGATCTACCTGTGGCATCGGCCCAAACAACCTACGAAAAAGTTGTGCGTTTCCAACGAGCTTCCTGGCTGTCAACTTTCTGATCAGCATATTGGTTAACTATTGTGTTATAACATTTTAAAGAAACAAGTGTGAGCTATAATCCCCAACATAATAATCAACAGTATGAAAAGATAGTTAAAGAAATTATATTAATCCGTATAAGGATATATATTTGTTCAAAAGTAGTTTTCCTGGTGATACACACCTATTTTCGAAACAATGTCTTTTATTGACATATTTAACTCTACAAATACCTTTATAGTAAACCCAACACCTAGGCTTGGGTTACGATATTGCATATCAATTCTAATTGAAAGAATAGGACATTCATTGGAGCCACCGCCTTTCATGATCAGTCGTATAACGGAAAATTTGTAAACCTTTCCTACTATTAGAAGGACGATAACTTCGTATCCCGGTTATCACCCTGGCCGCATTCAGGCTATGTGTCCCATTTTGGGTATACATACACTTCACGGGTTCCTAAGAACACATAGTACCTTCGCATGCGGTTCCTTTGATAGTCTCCCTTGTACGCGTAGGACTAGAGTATAATCCTCCCAGTCATTATTAAAGAATCCTATCATATACTTGGAACTCAAACTATATCAAAGTTCCCAAGTGTTTTGCTTGTTTATAGGCACAGCTCATCTCATATATGTATATATGTAATTGCGAAAATTTTAAGTACTAAGATAATGTGAGTTGACCGTTGTCAAAAAATAAATAAATAAGGGGGGATTTCTGTTATGGAATAAAAATTAGGGTGCATTGGTAATTAATAATAGGGTTTGTGAGTTTCGGGTTTTAATGATTGTTCTCGCGTTTGGATCTGTCTGTCCTCGCAAGATGCCTACGTATCTCTGTATTGTAGAGACTCAAGCCAAAAACGTAGTTCTAGGTTGAGGGGTAGAGCCTTTTATATAGAGATGAGTCTAGGGTTAGACTTGTGTTGGGAGACTTGGTGGACAAATCTCTAACTTATATGGTAATTAGGAATTCTGTAAGGGAAGGAATTCCGGATCCTTCCTTGTATGAGTGTGTGTTCATTTTGGACACATATCTCTACTCTTTTAGACATATCGGGCCTAACCCATGAACATCTCATGTTCGTGAAACTTGACGACCTCTGTTAGTGGGCCTTGACTACTTAGGTCGTCTTGCGTCTTCTACGAGTTTAGAGCAGCTTGGTCTGTATTGGGCTTAGGACAAGAAGCCCATATGTAATTAATGTGACATTTAATGTGTATTTAGAATGTATTTTTTAATCCATATCAGTTTCTTTTGACATTATAGTCAAAATATTTAAAAAATGTCAAGATAATATTTTTCGGCGATTTGAGAGTACTAGAATGATTTTATGAAATTCAGAAAATATTGTAAAATATGATTTATGGTTTTTAAATCATATAAAATCATTTAATAAATATTTAATATTTAAAAATAATTATTAAATAATCAAACCTTGAATTATTCTATTTTAAATGAATATTTGAATTAATAATCCTCAACTAATTTATATTTAAGTAAATAAATTAAATCTTAAATAAATATTAAATATTTGAAATTAACAATTAAGTAGTCGTCTAAAATACTTCTTTTTTTAAATGAATATTTGATATAATATTCATCGTTTAAATAAATAATATAAGTTGAGGGATACGATCTTTGAAAATCGTTTTAATAAAAGTTTGAGTTATTTAATAATCCGTAGGAGTACATCGAGTCCCTTGGAGCATTTACTTAAATAATAAAATAGATACACACTTTGTTCTTTAAACATCTCCGGAATACTTCCAGATTTTTAATAATTTAAATTGACCGACTCTCGGCCTACAATATATACACCACGCTACTCGCTAGTGTTAACATATAATACGATACATATTATATCATAATCAAACTCGTCTTATAACACTTCGTAATTGAAATCATGGTATACATGGCTTTATGCGTAAATACAGTAAATCAATTTTTACAACACAACAGTAATCTTGAGTAGGATTCGGAAACTTTCCTAGGGGTTCAGAGATGGAAGGTGCTCTCGAGTCTGTCCGGTAATCTATTAATAAGAACATTATCGTTATATTAGTTCTTATTCGTACTTAACGTCGCTTGTTAAATGCGTAACATTTTACAATCGAATAACGCGACTCGTCCTACTCCCGTCATTTTATTAAAGCACGAATAGTCATTAACCTCGATTTGGATTTTCAATCCTTATCGTCCATTTTACTTATTCATTTTACAAGTTGGCTCCCCTCGCGACAACTAGGGGATTCTACTTGTGCGACCTCGGCTCCGATATTTTTATAAAATCGAAAAATTAATTTTTTTAACTTAAATTTTTTATGAAATCTTATTTACTTCATATCCCATTCTCTGTTAAATTTTCATGACTTTTGAATAATTTTAAGTCAGTCATTTATACTCCCAAAGTTAATAACTTGTAGCAGTTCTTGTCGGGTAAATCGTGTTTACTAAAACAGACCTAACATTTGAACCGTAAATCCAAATCAAGCGATTCAAGCGCCTAAACGAACCTTAAGACAATCTATATCATTTATAAGTCTTATTTTACAAGAAAACATAGTTTAAATATTCTGTAATTCTTCAGAAAACTAAGCCATCGCAAATCAGGCATTATAATAACGTTAAGTACGATCCATGGTTCATTTTAACACTACCAAACTACCAATCATCCAAAAATCAACAATCCATCATTTAAATACTTAATTATATCAGGAACTCAAATTTTAGTGTTCATAAACATCATCCTTATCAACCAATTCATCAACAACAACCAAACCAATATAATAACACTACAACTTTATCCTATATTCAAGATCCATGTTTTTTCCTAAAAGTTCAATACGTAAACAGAGTTTGAAAGAAGGTTTTATACCTTTCTTGGGTTCTTGGAAGGCTTTTCTTGGATGGATGATGCTTAATATGCTCTTGGGTGTGCTTAAAGATCCTAGATCATCCAAGAAATCAACAAAAATAACTTGAAGTTACTATTTGGTTCCTATTCATCATCATCTTCATCATTTTATTTACCTAGGAAGAATTCAAAGGAATGAGGTGAAAGATTTATCTTACCTTAATTTGATAATATGAAAGCTTGGGAATTAATTGTAGGATTTTTTCATGGCTTGATCTTGAGTTTTTGATTTTAGTTTCTTCTTTTTAGGTGAAGGGCCGAATGGAGCTTCTTGGGGGGGAATGCTTGCTTGTTTGCTTGGTGATTGGTGTGTTGGGTGATATTATGACCAATTAGATAGATATGTTGCTTGTAATAATCAAGAGACAAAATTTTCCAAAGCTACAAGCTAGCTAAGTACTTCCACCATCATGCCTTCTACTTTTCACTCCAATTAGGTTACTATGCTTCTTGGATGGTTTACTATTTGATAACCAATCCTTGGTTGCATTTTATATTAATTAGTTTGCATGGCTTGCATGAGAATTTTCATGGGTTTATTTCTTGTATTCATTCACTTACGTACTTACTTGGTCGCTTTCTCATAATCGTGGTAAATCCTCGTAAGAGATTCGCGGGGTATCCTTTATTATAAATCCTTATATTTTGTAATCTTGTACTTGGGTTTTATTCGTAGGATTTTAAATCCTTGATCGTAATGTGATTCTCGTATTCCTCGATAGTTTGGAAAATAAGGTCATTTTGAAATATTGGTTTTCATCTAAACTAACGACTTTTACATACACTCATTTGGTACGCATAACCATAATATTAAATCATAAACTTAATTTACATATCCATTCATTGTAACACCCCCAGATCCGGGGTCGGGGATCCGGGTTGTCACGGTCTTTCTTTCCACAATATCACTTCACTTAATTAATAATGAATAACCTCATGCTGTGACCCCACACTAACACACACCACAACCCGTTATAGTCTCAGAGATGAAATTGAAATAAGTACAAGTCTTTGAATCCACAATTTAAAATTATTACAACCCAAAATGATTACTTGATAATTTACAGTTAATTGCCATTATCTGCCACAAGTTATAATTATACATAATTTGATTCTCAAAAGTAGATGGTCTGAACTACAATGGATCTACCTCTGCAGCTATAGCAGCTACAACATCATCGGGAAGACGCGGGACGCTTCCCATGCGCTTGCGCTGGGTCTGCTGGAGTCTGGCCATCTCTCCTAACTGTTGTTGTGTGATGAAGAAATAAAGCAAGAGTGAGCCTTACAGCTCGTAAGATAATATGTAGCGATAACAATAATACAAGTATCTAAATGGATACTTACTAGAATCTTTATCGTGTGTAAGATAATTACTTACTAGATATAAGTAAAAACAAGGAATGAAGTTACCAATACTTCCCCACACTTATATCATTTATAAAGCTACTTGAACTATCACCGTTCAAAGTATTATAAGATTCACGAGGTCATCCCATAGATGAGACCACAAATAAAACTTGAAAATATTTGATCTTTGAAATATTTTGAAAAGAGATGAAGTTACGAGATACTTCATTCAATGGATACACCAATAAAAATGCTTGACCCTGTCAATGCTTCGGCAACCACCCATTAGTAGCCTTTCGATCGAAATGCTACGGGTAGTGTTGCAGAATTATCCAAATGGATGATGAACTCATTACGGGAGTTTACCGCGCCAGGAAGACCACTTACGATGATCAGTCGTAGTAGTACAACCCCACCATTTTCTACATGTAGAGGAGAACCTGTCGGATTTACTTGTCAACCGAACACTGAACTCCTAAGGAATGGACCGCCTTAGCGGAACTTCCAGGCCATTTGGGCCAATATAATAAGGCCGGGCCGGCGCTACTCGACCACTTACGCCACTCCTAGTTCAGATGAAATCCATAACTCTGAAACGTAAAGCTCGTTTCCCCCTTTCCCCAAGTAGAAACTTGTTGATACGGCTCCAACAAGAAGTCGTATCTAGTTGGAAAGGAAAACTCACCGATATTTCCCAGGCGATGCCTGTTAATGGATTAACTTGTTCCAAGAATTTTACTTCCCGAATATTGGGTAAGTAATCAAAAACTCTTTTACCAAGACAGCAACCTTGTTGCGAATATAAAACACACCACTGAGCTGGATCCCCCATGTTTTGAGCGAGTATTTAAATCCCCTTTTTAAAAGGAAGATCTTAAATATAAAAATAGTTTTGGGATCCGCTCTAACTTTTGAAAATCATTTTAAAGACTCGAAAACACTTTAAAGAGTGTTTGGAGTAAAACTGATTTAATGAAGTAAATCAGTCCCCAAAATATTTAGAAAATGACTGAATGTTTATATTTAAAATAATATTCCCATAAAGAATAATCTTTATAAAAATAATTGAAGTAGAAGTATTAAAACTTATACTTGAAACGAGTATTAAATAACCAAAGATATACTGATATGAAAGTACTATCTTTATTTGAATAATCGAAAATAAGTTTGATTATTGACACCTTATTCTTTAATAAAATAAAGAATATACCTCGACAAATAATCGGAGTCATAGATCCTCAAATGAATATTCAAATAATATTCATTAAATAATATAAACTGAGTCATAAGTCTTCGAATGAATATTCAAATAATATTCAATAAATAATATAAAAGAGTCATAAGCCCTCCGATGAATATTCAAGTAATATTCAGATAAATAAACAAAAGGAGTCATACGCCTTCGAATAATATTCGAAATAATATTCAATAATAAAATAAAGTTTAAAGTTATCGAATAAACCTTATTCGATTAATAGTTTGGAAAAACTATAACCATATATATATATAAATATATATATATATATATCCATATCCATATATACAAAAATCTACTCGGGATCCTCGACTCCCGGTTTTAGAAAATATTTTCACCTTTTGGGTCCCTATACTAAGGGTATACGCAAATACCGCTATCCTCTAGCATAGGTATTATCAACTGAACCAACAGATATATATTTCAAGAATATGAAACAGGCATGCATATATACCATATCACATGCTACAATATATCTCAAGAATTTGCTAAATAACCAATATGCATTTATCGCAAGATCATGCATATACAAATGTATACATCACAACAACAGTAACGGATAGAATACTTGCCTGAGCGACTTGGGGGTGAGAAAGGCTCGGGACGAGTCTGGTAACCTATAAACAACAAGTAAGTTGGAATTAAACCAAAATCACTTGTAAATCTATACTTTAACTAACTTAGACTCTAACGCTTGTTTTGCGCTCACCGATTCGCTTAAGTCACTCGGGTACCCTCGGCTCCACCATTTTTAATAATTTAACCTTTACGAGTTTTAAAGTGATTCCTTCGCGAGTGTCTTACCAACTGCCTAACACACTTACCATAAATGTTTCATACATTAATTAACCCTTTTTGGTCTTTAACCTATGTTTCAAAGTAAGGCGAGGGAAAAAGTTTCGTTCGCGAAACGCCGTTACTTGAAACGGTCGTTTCTCCTAAACCGTGCATCGGAATCGAACGAACTACATATCAAAACGAAGCTCGTAACATGAGCTATCTAAACATGGCAGTGGTCATAATCTATCAGGGGGTTCTCGGGTCCTAATGCTATGCACAAAAATAGTCCAAAGAAAATCGGACGTTATGACGGCTATGTTTACGCGATTTCCCAATTTTAAACCATACAAAACCAACCACAAACCAACCTCAAATCCAACACACAACAAACATCCATCCTTATCACATCATAACAACCCCAACCAATTCAATTTAATCATTCATACTTATGCTTAAACTTAACTTTAATCATACTTAAGTTCCTTTAAATCAAAACCACAACAATTACCATTCCATTTCACTATCATTCCAAATCCCAAACTCTAAATCATAACAACAAACTACAATATCAACCCACTAATCAAAATCATCTTATAATATATAGGAATCTAGGGTTTGGAGATGGTATACCTTCCTTGAAGTGGTGGGTGGAGCTAGGAAGCCTTAAGAAGCTTTGAGAAGTCTTAAGAATGCTTGGATCTTCAAGAAAAACAAGAAAAAGTTCAAGTTAAAAACTTGAAAACACTATTCATTGTCTTCTTCTTTGATTAAATGAAGAAGATTGAGAAAGAATTAATGGCTTAAACTCATGATATAGTCCTAACTAAGCATGAAGATGATTAGGGAATTATCTTACCAATTTAGGAGGCTTGGATCTTGAGTTTTGAAATTCTATGCCTTTAAAAATGCTAAAAGCCGAGAGCAAATGAAGAACTCATGCCTTGGTTGCTTTTGATTTTTGATGGAAATGATTTTTACTTGGCTTGGTTGACTTGTTTTGTATTTGATTTAGTCAATTACTTTCTTGCCCTTGAAATTGTGTGGTTACAAAGCTACCACACCTCATTCCTTCCCATGTCATGCTTATGTCATCCTCATGATGTCATCCTCCCTTCCTTGTCCTCTTTCTATTGGTTGGATGACATCATTCCCCCTAATCCCTTTGATTAACTTCCTAATCGTTTGCCTAATGACCGCTGATCTGTTATACGGTTTGCTTAACTTTCGTTCTCGTTTATCGTTTGAAGGATCATACCCGGGATCTTATTACTTAGGTTCCCTTAACCTTTCTCAATACATTATATTCCTTTTTATGATCCTCTATTATAATCCTTTAATTTAAATCCTTTTTATCCTGTTACCTTATACTCAATTCTCTCCGTATCTTGTGGATTTCCGGGAAAAACCAAAGTGTTCGGAATTGGATTCTGACGATCTTTACATACACTTATATACTTCATAGAGTACTAATAATATCCCAGAATATCCATAACAGAACCCCTACATAGTGTGGCATGAAAAGTTTCTTCATTCAGCTAAAACACTATTCACAAGGGTTACAAAAAGTTGAAAATTTTGGGGTTATTACAGTCTCCCCTCCTTAAAAGGATTCCGTCCCGGAATCAAACAGAAAATAAATGGGGGTACTTTTCTAGCATTGTGCTATCTAGTTCCCAAGTTGATTCTTCCACATTATGATTCTGCCATAGTACTCTGACTAGCTTGATCACTTTGTTCCGAAGCACCTGCTCCTTCTTATCCATAATCCTTACTGGCTTCTCCACGTAAGTTAGATCTGGCTGCATATCCACCTGCTTGTACTCCACTATGTGCCTGGCATCCCGATGATACCTCCTTAGCATTGACACATGGAACACATTATGAACTTGTTGCAAATTAGGGGGTAGGGCTAGCTCGTAAGCTAACTTTCCAATCCGTCTTAATATTTCAAAAGGTCCAATGTATCTTGGGCTTAGTTTTCCTTTCTTTCCGAACCTCATTAATCCCTTCCAAGGGGATACTTTCAACAGTACTAAGTCCCCTACTTCATATTCCTTGTCCTTTCGGGCTAGGTCTGCGTATTTCTTTTGTCTGTCTTGGGCTGCTACAAGTCGCCCTCTGATAAGATCCACTATATCTTTGGTCCTTTGGACCACTTCGGGTCCGAGCATCTTCCGCTCTCCTACTTCATCCCAGTATAAGGGAGATCGACACCTTCTTCCGTACAGAGCCTCATAAGGCGGCATTCCGATGCTAGCATGAAAGCTATTATTATAAGAAAACTCGATCAACGGCAAGTGATCATCCCAACTTCCTTTAAAGTCTATTGCACAGACTCTCAACATATCCTCTAGTGTCTGGATGGTCCTTTCACTCTGTCCATCCGTTTGGGGATGGTACGCGGTACTCATATTTAACTTGGTCCCCGCACATTCCTGAAAGCTCCTCCAAAATCTGGAGTTGAACCTAGGGTCTCGGTCTGAGACAATGGACGCTGGGACTCCATGTCGCGTCACTATTTCCTTAAGGTAAATGTCCACCAGTCTATCGACTGTGTATCTCTCATTGATAGGAATGAAATGAGCTGACTTTGTCAGTCGGTCTATAATTACCCAAATGGCGTCGTGATTGGCTTTCGTCCTTGGCAAGCCTACAACAAAATCCATCGCTATCTGTTCCCATTTCCATTCGGGAATCTCCAGGGGTCGCAAAAGTCCACTGGGTCTCTGGTGCTCTGCCTTTACTCTTTGGCAAGTCAAACACTTGTTTACCCATTCTGCTACGTCCCTCTTCATGTTGGGCCACCAGTAATATTCCTTCAAATCCCTATACATCTTGGTACTTCCTGGGTGAATGGAATACCTTGAACTATGGCTTTCATCCAAAATCTCATCTTTAAGTTCTTGAACATTCGGAACCCAAATTCGGTAGGAGTACCTCATTATCCCTTTATCATCTTTCTCAGTATGGATCTCCTCTCCAGTCATTGACTCTCTGCCTTCATTCATTATTTTCTCCTGGCACAATCTGATCTTTTCCAATAACTCTGGCTGCATTGAGATCTCAAAAAGCTTTTCAGTTCCGGTTCCGGTTACCTTTACTTCTATTTCCATTTTCTCAAAATCCCTTATCAACTCTTCCGAAGTCGTTATCATTCTGAGTCTTTCCTTTCTACTAAGGGCATCAGCCACCACATTGGCTTTCCCTGGATGATAGAGAATCTCACAATCATAGTCCTTGATTAGTTCTAACCATCTCCTCTGGCGCATGTTGAGCTCTTTCTGCGTAAATATGTACTTGAGGCTCTTATGGTCTGTGAAAATCTCGCACTTCTCTCCATACAAGTAGTGCCTCCAAATTTTTAAAGCAAATACTATTACCGCGAGCTCAAGGTCATGAGTAGGATATCTAACCTCGTATTCCTTCAGTTGTCTCGACGCATACGCAATAACTTTACCGTGCTGCATAAGCACACATCCTAATCCTTTGTGCGACGCGTCACTATATATCACAAAATCTCCTTTTCCATCCGGCAATGCCAATACCGGAGCCGTTATCAACCTTTTCTTTAATTCCTGAAAACTGTTCTCGTATTTCTCCGTCCATTCAAACTTCTCTGTCTTACGAGTAAGTCGTGTCAAAGGGGCTGCGATCTTTGCAAAGTCCTGTACAAATCTACGATAGTAGCCGGCCAATCCTATGAAACTCCTTACCTCTGTGGGTGTGGTTGGCCTTTCCCAATTTGAGACCGCCTCTATCTTGGAGGGGTCGACCAATACTCCTTCTTTATTGATCACATGTCCTAAAAACTGTACTTCATTCCGCCAGAATTCACACTTCGAGAATTTGGCATATAACTGCTCCTCTCTGAGTATTCCTAGAGCTATCCTCAAATGCTCTGCATGTTCTGCCTCAGTCCTTGAGTAGATCAAAATATCATCGATAAAAACTATCACACACTTGTCCAAGTACTTCTTAAATACTCTATTTATTAAATCCATGAAAGCCGCTGGGGCGTTGGTTAATCCAAAGGACATTACCAAGAACTCATAATGCCCATACCTGGTACGGAACGCTGTCTTGGAAATATCTTCGGGTTTAATCTTTAGTTGGTGATATCCAGTTCTCAGGTCGATCTTGGAAAAATAAACAGCATCCTTTAGCTGGTCGAACAGATCGTCTATTCTAGGTAATGGGTACCTGTTCTTTATGGTTAGCTTGTTCAACTCTCTATAGTCGATGCACAACCTCATGCTCCCATCTTTCTTCTTAACAAATAAAACTGGTGCTCCCCACGGAGACACACTGGGTCTTATCATACCCTTATCCAAGAGTTCCTGCAATTGGATAGCTAATTCCTTCATTTCTAACGGGGCTAACCGGTAAGGTGCTTTTGAAACTGGCGCCGTCCCTGGGGCCAACTCAATAGCAAATTCAATCACTCTATCGGGTGGTAATCCCGGAAGGTCTTGTGGGAATACATCTTCAAATTCGTTGACTACTGGAATATCTTGTAAGTTGGGTACCTCCTTCTGCGTGTCCACCACATAGGCTAGGTAAGCCTCACTTCCTTTTCGTAGCATCCTTTTGGCCTGGGCCATAGTCAAAAATTTCTGCGTCTGCCTCTTTCCTCTAAATATAACTTCTTTCTTCCCTGGGACATTTAACTTAACTTTCTTCCCTTTACAGTCTATCTGAGCATCGTTGCTAGATAGCCAGTCCATTCCCAAAATCACATCAAACTCCCCTAATTTAAAAGGAATCAGATCAACACTGAAAGATTGCTCCCCTATGCCTATCTCACAGGCGGGGTGAATCTGGTTAACAGGAATAATCTCATGATTGGCTATTTCTACTTGTAAGGGTTCTATCAAGGGTTTAGCCTTAAGTCTTAACTTACGCGCAAAGTCCCTTGATATAAAAGATTTAGTTGCTCCCGAATCAAATAAAACATTTGCACTGACTGAATTTAGAGAAAGGGTACCTGCTATCACATCTGAATCTTTCATAGCATCCTGGACTGTCATGTTGAAAGTCCTCGCAGTAGGTGGCTTATTAGAAGCAGCCCTGCTTGCTCCCGAAGCTGCTGGTTTGTTCATTGGGCATTCTCTCTTCCAATGACCTGGGCGTCCGCACTGATGACAAGTGGTGGTTGGAATGACGGCAGGGGCTGACGAAGGGCATTTGTGAGAATAGTGGCCCACTTGCCCACACTTAAAGCAGGTTACTGGCTTTCCTTTACACTCCCCAGTGTGATTCCTTCCACATATGTTACAGGCTGGCAATGGGGGTCGAGACTGGTTGGAATAGGACATTCTTGACTTCTGGCCGCCCTGGCTCACACTCACACTCATTGGTCGCTTAAACCCAGTGTTCCTTCCTGGCAGGGACACTGCTCCTCGATTAAATCTAGTTGGGAAGCTCCTTCCTGCGGAACCTCCACCCATGCTCATACTTTTCCTCTTTATTCCTTTCTTCTCTCTTTCCTTCTGCATCTGTTCACTTCCGACTTCTACAATCGTTGCCTTTTGCACCAGAGTGGCATAGTCCGTAAGCTCAAGGAATGCCACCCTATTCTGAATCCATGGTTTCAGTCCCTGCTGAAACCTCCTAGCTTTCTTTTCCTCGGTGCTCACAAACTCCGGCACAAACCTTGATAACTCAGTAAATTTCACTTCGTACTCTGCTACAGACAAGTTATTCTACTTTAGCTCCAAGAACTTGAGCTCCATCTGGTTTTCCATAAACCTCAGGAAATACTTTCCCAGAAACAACTGACTAAATCTCTCCCAGGTTATAATAGCATCTGTCTTCATGTTTTTCTTGGCCCCCCACCAGTAGTTAGCTTCTCCTTTCAGAAGGTAGGTAGCAAATACAGTTTTCTGTGCCTCATCGATACTCAAAATCTCAAAAGATTTCTCCATCTCCTTTAACCATGCCCTTGCCTCAACTGGGTCGGCTGATCCGTGGAACTCAGGGGGCTTAAGGGACTTAAAAGCCCTGAAAGAGTTTGCCACAGCATTGTTACTTCCTTGAGGGGGTGGGTTGGGTTGACGTTCCAAATTCTGCCTTAGGAGTTGCATGAACTGGCTCATGGGATCCATGCCTGGGTTTGGTACTGGTTGCTCAACCTCGGTTTCTCCTTCTTCAGCCTCTATCTCAAATCCCTCAACATCATATGTTTCCTCTTCCTCTTCATACAGGGAGTCATCCTGTTCCACATAATCCTCATCTTCCTCTTCACTGTGTTCTTGGTTTCTATTGTCCTGATTATGGCTTCCCTGGTCCTCAGATCCAGGGTTCGCCCTAGTTCCGATCTTTCTTGGCGGCATGATTCTGATAATAATAAAAACAATCATTGGGAAAATTCAACGTTAGGTCACAATCATATACAACATTGTGCCTTGCACAGCTCTTATAATGGGGAGAACGTATATCGCAATTCTATTATTTTAAGAAAGTTCTAATACGAAGTGCAGTAATAATAATGATAAAAACAGTGATCCCGTCACTATGGAACTGAACCGAAAGGAAACAAATATATACATAATGCGAGAATACATAGTTTGATCTGGTCAAAAGTACAACAGTGCTACAGTCATCTGTCCCAAAAGTGATACACAAGAGTCTATTTGTCTAGTCAGAAAAAGGGATGCTATATACAAGTCAACTATCCCGGAAAATTGGCTCTTACTAAGGCCTCGGCTAACTAGACAACTAGACTATTCCATCGTCAATCCTGAATCACACACCGGAGCGGGTCAGCTCCCAAACCCTTTCCATCGCACGACGGAAGATATAGTCGGCCTGCCGCCTGGAGATCCTACCATGCCTGTCCCCCTGGAGCGATCTGAGCCTCGCTCGGGCTGTGAGCTCTATCCCCGTAAGCTCCCTCCTCAAGGATCGGGGTATAGAAGCCCTAGTCTCATAAGCTCGGGTACGCCTACCCGCCCTCTCTGCATCCAACTCCCTCCTGGCCTCATCTAGTCGGCCCTCGGCAACAGCCACTCGGGTCCTCAATACATCCTGAACATTACCATGAGCTAACGAAGACTGCCTGTGGGCAGGGTCAAGGGGTGGTGAATCCGGAGCCGCTGAGGGTGCCTCCTCGGTCTGCCTAGGCTCGGAAGTATGGGTCTCTGAGCTGTCATCATCAGGAATCCAAGATAGTGGTGGAGGGGTAGGGGCTCTGACCACCGGAAGTGTGGGTAAAGGGATACCAGCATACACTACCATAGGTCCAACACGCTCCTCAGCTACTGGGACCTCATCCGGGTCCTCCTCATCTGGAATAGCAATAACCTCTGTCTCTGACTCCTCTGAGGGGTCCTCCTCATCTGAAACAGCAATGACCTCCGTCTCAGGCTCCTCTGAGGGGTCCTCCTCATCCTCCTCCATCTCAGGCTCCTCCTGATCCTCAACATCTAGCAATGCCTCATCATGCTCACGCTCGAACATCTCAGGGTCCTCTATCTCAGGCGCCTACACATTAAACGAGCTAAGTTACTATCATGATACTTATAAGGGTTCCCGTAAGGGTTTTAACTGTCAGCACTACTTTAAGTAGTCCGACCATGAACTTGGCAAGAGTTCTTATTATCTTTGTGAGTTTATTATTATATCGTCGCATCATCTCTGAGGTTTATAACGCTTAGCTCTGATACCATTTCTGTAACACCCCCAGATCCGGGGTCGGGGATCCGGGTTGTCACGGTCTTTCTTTCCACAATATCACTTCACTTAATTAATAATGAATAACCTCATGCTGTGACCCCACACTAACACACACCACAACCCGTTATAGTCTCAGAGATGAAATTAAAATAAGTACAAGTCTTTGAATCCACAATTTAAAATTATTACAACCCAAAATGATTACTTGATAATTTACAGTTAATTGCCATTATCTGCCACAAGTTATAATTATACATAATTTGATTCTCAAAAGTAGATGGTCTGAACTACAATGGATCTACCTCTGCAGCTATAGCAGCTACAACATCATCGGGAAGACGCGGGACGCTTCCCACGCGCTTGCGCTGGGTCTGCTGGAGTCTGGCTATCTCTCCTAACTGTTGTTATGTGATGAAGAAATAAAGCAAGAGTGAGCCTTACAGCTCGCAAGATAATATGTAGCGATAACAATAATACAAGTATCTAAATGGATACTTACTAGAATCTTTATCGTGTGTAAGATAATTACTTACTAGATATAAGTAAAAACAAGGAATGAAGTTACCAATACTTCCCCACACTTATATCATTTATAAAGCTACTTGAACTATCACCGTTCAAAGTATTATAAGATTCACGAGGTCATCCCATAGATGAGACCACAAATAAAACTTGAAAATATTTGATCTTTGAAATATTTTGAAAAGAGATGAAGTTACGAGATACTTCATTCAATGGATACACCAATAAAAATGTTTGACCATGTCAATGCTTCGGCAACCACCCATTAGTAGCCTTTCGATCGAAATGCTACGGGTAGTGTTGCAGAATTATCCAAATGGATGATGAACTCATTACGGGAGTTTACCGCGCCAGGAAGACCACTTACGATGATCAGTCGTAGTAGTACAACCCCACCATTTTCTACATGTAGAGGAGAACCTGTCGGATTTACTTGTCAACCGAACACTGAACTCCTAAGGAATGGACCGCCTTAGCGGAACTTCCAGGCCATTTGGGCCAATATAATAAGGCCGGGCCGGCGCTACTCGACCACTTACGCCACTCCTAGTTCAGATGAAATCCATGACTCTGAAACGTAAAGCTCGTTTCCCCCTTTCCCCAAGTAGAAACTTGTTGATACGGCTCCAACAAGAAGTCGTATCTAGTTGGAAAGGAAAACTCACCGATATTTCCCAGGCGATGCCTGTTAATGGATTAACTTGTTCCAAGAATTTTACTTCCCGAATATTGGGTAAGTAATCAAAAACTCTTTTACCAAGACAGCAACCTTGTTGCGAATATAAAACACACCACCGAGCTGGATCCCCCATGTTTTGAGCGAGTATTTAAATCCCCTTTTTAAAAGGAAGATCTTAAATATAAAAATAGTTTTGGGATCCGCTCTAACTTTTGAAAATCATTTTAAAGACTCGAAAATACTTTAAAGAGTGTTTGGAGTAAAACTGATTTAATGAAGTAAATCAGTCCCCAGAATATTTAGAAAATGACTGAATGTTTATATTTAAAATAATATTCCCATAAAGAATAATCTTTATAAAAATAATTGAAGTAGAAGTATTAAAACTTATACTTGAAACGAGTATTAAATAACCAAAGATATACTGATATGAAAGTACTATCTTTATTTGAATAATCGAAAATAAGTTTAATTATTGACACCTTATTCTTTAATAAAATAAAGAATATACCTCGACAAATAATCGGAGTCATAGATCCTCAAATGAATATTCAAATAATATTCATTAAATAATATAAACTGAGTCATAAGCCTTCGAATGAATATTCAAATAATATTCAATAAATAATATAAAAGAGTCATAAGCCCTCCGATGAATATTCAAGTAATATTCAGATAAATAAACAAAAGGAGTCATACGCCTTCGAATAATATTCGAAATAATATTCAATAATAAAATAAAGTTTAAAGTTATCGAATAAACCTTATTCGATTAATAGTTTGGAAAAACTATAACCATATATATATATAAATATATATATATATATATATATCCATATCCATATATACAAAAATCTACTCGGGATCCTCGACTCCCGGTTTTAGAAAATATTTTCACCTTTTGGGTCCCTATACTAAGGGTATACGCAAATACCGCTATCCTCTAGCATAGGTATTATCAACTTAACCAACAGATATATATTTCAAGAATATGAAACAGGCATGCATATATACCATATCACATGCTACAATATATCGCAAGAATTTGCTAAATAACCAATATGCATTTATCGCAAGATCATGCATATACAAATGTATACATCACAACAACAGTAACGGATAGAATACTTGCCTGAGCGACTTGGGGGTGAGAAAGGCTCGGGACGAGTCTGGTAACCTATAAACAACAAGTAAGTTGGAATTAAACCAAAATCACTTGTAAATCTATACTTTAACTAACTTAGACTCTAACGCTTGTTTTGCGCTCACCGATTCGCTTAAGTCACTCGGGTACCCTCGGCTCCACCATTTTTAATAATTTAACCTTTACGAGTTTTAAAGCGATTCCTTCGCGAGTGTCTTACCAACTGCCTAACACACTTACCATAAATGTTTCATACATTAATTAACCCTTTTTGGTCTTTAACCTATGTTTCAAAGTAAGGCGAGGGAAAAAGTTTCGTTCGCGAAATGCCGTTACTTGAAACGGTCGTTTCTCCTAAACCGTGCATCGGAATCGAACGAACTACATATCAAAACGAAGCTCGTAACATGAGCTATCTAAACATGGCAGTGGTCATAATCTAGCAGGGGGTTCTCGGGTCCTAATGCTATGCACAAAAACAGTCCAAAGAAAATCGGACGTTACGACGGCTATGTTTACGCGATTTCCCAATTTTAAACCATACAAAACCAACCACAAACCAACCTCAAATCCAACACACAACAAACATCCATCCTTATCACATCATAACAACCCCAACCAATTCAATTTAATCATTCATACTTATGCTTAAACTTAACTTTAATCATACTTAAGTTCCTTTAAATCAAAACCACAACAATTACCATTCCATTTCACTATCATTCCAAATCCCAAACTCTAAATCATAACAACAAACTACAATATCAACCCACTAATCAAAATCATCTTATAATATATAGGAATCTAGGGTTTGGAGATGGTATACCTTCCTTGAAGTGGTGGGTGGAGCTAGGAAGCCTTAAGAAGCTTTGAGAAGTCTTAAGAATGCTTGGATCTTCAAGAAAAACAAGAAAAAGTTCAAGTTAAAAACTTGAAAACACTATTCATTGTCTTCTTCTTTGATTAAATGAAGAAGATTGAGAAAGAATTAATGGCTTAAACTCATGATATAGTCCTAACTAAGCATGAAGATGATTAGGTAATTATCTTACCAATTTAGGAGGCTTGGATCTTGAGTTTTGAAATTCTATGCCTTTAAAAATGCTAAAAGCCGAGAGCAAATGAAGAACTCATGCCTTGGTTGCTTTTGATTTTTGATGGAAATGATTTTTACTTGGCTTGGTTGACTTGTTTTGTATTTGATTTAGTCAATTACTTTCTTGCCCTTGAAATTGTGTGGTTACAAAGCTACCACACCTCCTTCCTTCCCATGTCATGCTTATGTCATCCTCATGATGTCATCCTCCCTTCCTTGTCCTCTTTCTATTGGTTGGATGACATCATTCCCCCTAATCCCTTTGATTAACTTCCTAATCGTTTGCCTAATGACCGTGATCTGTTATACGGTTTGCTTAACTTTCGTTCTCGTTTATCGTTTGAAGGATCATACCCGGGATCTTATTACTTAGGTTCCCTTAACCTTTCTCAATACATTATATTCCTTTTTATGATCCTCTATTATAATCCTTTAATTTAAATCCTTTTTATCCTGTTACCTTATACTCAATTCTCTCCGTATCTTGTGGATTTCCGGGAAAAACCAAAGTGTTCGGAATTGGATTCTGACGATCTTTACATACACTTATATACTTCATAGAGTACTAATAATATCCCAGAATATCCATAACAGAACCCCTACATAGTGTGGCATGAAAAGTTTCTTCATTCAGCTAAAACACTATTCACAAGGGTTACAAAAAGTTGAAAATTTTGGGGTTATTACATTCATCATTTTACAAAGTCCCAAAAAATCGGGTTATTACAGGAACTGTCGATTGGACAGCCTTTCGGTTACAAAGAATATAAATACATATGCATGTATATACACCCACATTAATTAAAAATTGTCATCGTTGAAGGGCGCCTTTTGAGGAGAAATAACTGCCCACAATTCAAATTGAGAGGGAGGAAAAAACTGAAAAAATGTTACAACTTCCCCCAATTTCTCAGAATTCAAAGCCACAAATCCGGATTGAATTTCTTCCACTTGAATCCGGATTGGTCTACCCATACCATGGCCGGAGTGGGGGCGAGAAAGCAACAAAATTTTTCTAAGGCAACCAATTTCTTCCACTTGAATCGGGTTTGGTCTATCTACACCATACCCGGATTGGGGGCAAGAAAACAACAAAAATTTTCTAAGGCAGCCAATTTCTTCCACTTGAATCCGGATTTGGTTTATACACACCATACCCGGATTGGGGGGCAAAAAAATAAAAAAAATTCTAAGACAACCAATTTTTTTCACTTGAATCCGGCTTGGTGCATACACACCATACCCAGATTGGGGGGTAAGAAAGCAGCAAAATTAATTTCTCAAAGGCAATCACCACTCTTTATCCTTACTCTACTGCCTCATCCAAAAAAATCTACATAAAGGAGTGGGGGCAAATGATAGGTATAAGCACCCCGGCTAATATTCAACCCTGCTCTAGGTTGAGCCAGGACCCCCTCGACCCCGGAACAAGCCAATGGAATGAGTTAGGCTCACTTGGACAGTCGGGCCCAAACCCAGTCTAGGAGCAGGGATACCTCCCAGCTAGAGCCCAACCCTGCCACAGGGGGAGCCGGGCTAAGGGAAGTTCCGGGTCCAGCCAAACTCATACACAAGCCAACCCCAAAGCCCACCAAAGAGGGGCACGTGGGTACGAACCGGGGCACGTGATAATGACAGTTATCAACAACCAACAACTGAGACAAATATGACACGCGTTAGCGCACTTTTGGTGCATTCTAAAGGCGGTACTTACCTAGACACGTGTATGAAATTCATCCGAGGCAGGCGTCCTCCGCTCCAGCAACGAACGGTCCTGATCTAAAGGTATCATTCCCTAAATCCTACCATTGGGTTATATATACCCCCTACCCTTGGGTTATATATACCCCAAGAGGAAGGAATTTAGGGGTTACGCTCTTTTACACGCTCATTTACACACAGCCACCCATCATTGCTATCTATCTTTATCTTCCTAAAGCAAGTTCTTATTTTCACACCGGAGGCGCCGCATGGCTCGAACACCCCTTCGCTGTTGTTTTACTGAAACCCAACGGCAGTTGCACCAAAACCGCAAAAAGGGTTCAGGTGCGGCATCGGAAAAAACAGCCTGCACACCGCAATTATCAGTTGTCTTCTTCCGATTTCCGGTTATCACTCTATTTATTGTCAATCACGCTGCATGGGTAGATTAATAATCAAACAATCATTGATTGAATATTTCAGGAAAAAACATTCATTATATCTAGACTTTTAACCTGGGTGTAAAATCAAATAATATTTCTGCTGAAGATTCAAAATTTGGAAAGCATTAAACTTCATTGTTCTACTAGAAAGACGTCGAAAAGACTTTTATACTGGAAAACTCACTAAGCTATAATCTTGTACTCATTAAGCGGTAGTTTATATGTACAAGAGCTATGGAAATAAGATAAACTGAAATTTTGCGTGTAACCACAATGCCTACTAAAGTAAAGAAGACTAATGCAGAAAAGCTTCAAAAGAACTATGGAAAAAATGCAGTTCAGTTCCCGCTTAATAATTTCACTGATCGTTGTCCAGAGCGGATACAATTTACTGCTTATAAGAGTATCAATATATATGTTACTGAAATGAAATGTTTGTAAGACACTGTACTTCTGGTGACTTGGTTGTCACTTCAAATATGTGAAAATGAGAGGATACTGAATGGATTAACACTATATGAGGAAATCTATTTGAGGAAATTCTACACTTATATGCTGACTCCAATATTTCCTCGAAGGGACAGCTATATGTTCAATGAGAATTATACAGAACAAGTAAATTCCTCTCTCTATTGTTTATGTTCTAAAAATCCTTGGAGAAATTATGAAATAAGTTATAATTTTTTAATGTAGGTTTAGCATTTTAGGATAGAGGTCCGAGAAGGTTTTGCTTAGGATGTCTGAAAGATAATTTTATATACAATTGACTAAATTGTATATCATAAATAATTTATAGATTCTACAAGAGATTCCAACAAGTAGATATTTAATATCATCCTCTTATGATGTCTGTTTTCGGAATGAAGCCAGGTCTAGGGATGGAGTGTTCAAGCAAAGCTGAGTAGCAACCTATGAGGTGGATGAAGAGGCCTTAAAGAAAGCTGGCATTCCTGAAGGTGGATGTGCTGCTAGCTGGTTTGGTATTCTGATCCTAATCTTACAGTCCGAGATACCACGAGCCCCTGGTTTTATTAGTTGGCATGCAGCAATTAATTTTCGTATCCTCGTGATCATAATCAATACTGGTTAATGGTTATATAATAATGACTTTCTTTGTTTGTATCAGTTGGTAAATAGACATGATATAGCTATGATTATACTTCTAAGGCGGCCACACAGTTTCATCTAATACTAGCATAGAATTTTAGAAGCTGAAGAAGTCTAGTACTTTAGAGAAAGGATTGTCGTCGATAGATAAGATATGCTTTTCTGATTCCATCTTTTTTCTAGAGGCCTGCATGTGTTCTGAGCTTCATTTTCTTCTTTTGTTTCAGGACACTCAGCTTTCCTTCTTTCTTTCTCCAAGTTCTGAAGTTGTTGATAACAAAGAAATTTACGAACTCACTCAACTTTTACTTGACAAGAAAAAGGAATTGATGTAAACTTAACCATTTACATGCGCAAGCGCAACTGCTAAACTGAAAATGATGTTACCAGAAAGCCAGCTAAGTATGCCTGCTATTTTTGAACTTCTGACCTTTCCATAACCATGTTCATTCTAATTACTCTTTCCCTGTCACAGATCATATACCTTGGCCCCCTTGCAAGCCTACTCAAAATCGAGATATTCAACACCATTTCTTTTACCTACTGTAACGAAGTATATTATACCCAGAGGCCAGAAGGTGCAAGTAACAGCAATCACTGTATATCCAGAAAGCCAGATTTCATAATTTATTCAGAGGGAGCTAAATTAACTACATTTAGATCTAACATAAGATATATAGATTCTATATTTAATTTTGGTTATTAGTTTCATACATCTTACAGTTATTTTTAAGAATTGAAGATCCAACAAATAATATCATGTAAACATAACAAATATTATGCATACCTTTCCATAAACAGACACAAAATTTGAACCTAACCTAAAATCTGTTAAAATAATATAAGCTAAACTTATTTTATAATATTAATTATCTAGAATGTGTCTCTCACTTTAGAAGCTTGGAGTCGTAAGAAGCCATGTGTCTCTCACTTTAGAATTTTTGGAAGCATTTGTTACTCTCATGTGCCCGATGAAAAGAGAGGCAAACTTGATGATAAATCCGAAAAATGCATCTTTGTTGGTTATAGTGAAGCTTCCAAGGCATACAAATTATATAATCCAATTACAAAGAAGGTCATAATTAGCCGTGATGTAATTTTCAATGAGGAGGCTTCATGGGAATGGAAGAATGAGAAAGAAAGTTCAAGAATCTTTCTTGATGATGATGCATTTGAACCAATTGAAGAAGAAGGCTCCACTCCACCTACTCCACCATCCAATTCTCCTCCAAGCTCGTCATCATCTTCAAGTTACGAATCACCACCTAGAAAGACAAGATCAATGGCGGACCTTTATGGAACAACCAGAAGAATTTTGGAAGATGAATTTGTTGATTTTGCCTTATATGCAAATGCGGATCCGGTTGCTTTTGATGATGCCGCTAAAGAAAATAAATGGAGGCAAGCTATGGATCAAGAAATTGAAGCAATTGAAAGAAATCAAACATGGGAGTTAGTTGAAGCTCCTAAGGAAAAGAAGCCCATTGGAGTCAAGTGGGTTTATAAGACAAAATTAAATGCACAAGGTGAAGTTGAAAAGCACAAGGCACGATTGGTTGTAAAAGGCTACAAGCAAAAATATGGGGTTGATTATAAAGAAGTATTTGCTCCCGTAGCACGCCTTGAAACCATCCGTTTGATCCTTTCTTTGGCCGCTCAAAATAAGTGGAAAGTTCACCAAATGGACGTCAAATCCGCTTTTTTAAATGGAGAATTACAAGAAGAGGTGTATATTGATCAACCACCGGGCTACGTAAAGAAGAATGAAGAAAATAAAGTCTATCGGTTGAAGAAGGCTTTGTATGGCCTAAAGCAAGCCCCTCGTGCATGGTATAGTCGCATAGATGAATATTTTGTGAAGATGGGATTCAAGAGGTGTCCATTTGAGCATACACTTTACATCAAGGAGAACAAAGGTAAAATTCTCATCATTGGCTTGTACGTGGATGATTTGATTTTTACGGGAAATAATGATGATGATATTGAAGAATTCAAGAATAATATGATGCAAGAATTTGAGATGACTGATTTGGGACTACTTCATTACTTTCTTGGTATTGAAGTAAAGCAAGATGAGAATGGCATTTTTATCTCTCAAGAAAAGTATGCAAGAGATTTGATGAAGAAGTTTAGAATGGAAGATGCAAAACCAAGTAGTACTCCCGTTGAAGTTGGCTTGAAATTGAGCATGAATGATGATTCTAAGTTTGTTGATCCTACATTATATAGAAGTCTTGTTGGAAGTTTGATGTACTTGACCGCCACTCGACCGGATATAACATATGGTGTTAGTTTGATTAGTAGATTCATGGAGCAACCAAAGAAGACACATTGGGAGGCCGGAAAAAGAATCTTGAGGTATGTTCGTGGAACACTTGGAGATGGAATTTATTATCAAAAGGGAAATGATACCAAGGTGATTGGATATTGCGATAGTGATTGGGCCGGAAGTATTGATGATAGTAAAAGCACTTCGGGAAATGTTTTCTTCACTGGCTCTAGTGCCATCACATGGATGTCAAAGAAGCAACAAGTTGTGGCTCTCTCGACGGCGGAGGCGGAATATATTTCTTTATCATTAGCTAGTTGTCAAGCTTTATGGATAACATGGGTGTTAGAGGACCTCAAGCATGCCACAAAAGAAAGTCCGATCATATATTGTGATAACAAGTCCGCTATAGCACTCACGGAAAATCCGGTGTTTCATGGGAAGAGCAAGCATATTAGAATCAAATATCATTTTATTCGAGACTTGGTGAAGAAAGGAGAAGTCGTGGTCGAACATTGCAAGACACAAGACCAAATTGGTGATATTTTCACTAAACCTTTGAGGCCCGACATTTTCAAGAAGTTGAAGAAGAAACTTGGCATGTGCAAAGTTTAGCTTAAGGGGGGCTGTTAAAATAATATAAGCTAAACTTATTTTATAATATTAATTATCTAGAATGTTCTTGAAATATCTACTTTAGTCTTTTGAGTTCAAGTCCTTTGAGCTCTTGTCTTTTGAGTTCATGTCTCTTTGCTTTTCATGTTCCTAGAGAGTTACTAAATTTATTAAGGTGCATGTACTAGAAACTTTCTAGGAGGTTCCATGTAGTCCTATAAATAGGACAATCTTCCAAGCTTTGTGATCATCAAAAAGTTTATCAAATCATTTGAGTGAAATACTTTTGTGAGTTTATTATATTTCTTTTGTGTGAGTAAGTTGTGTGGATTATTGAGAACAAGTTTCTTCTCTTTAATCTCCAACATTGTTATACACTTAAATTCCTACAAAATCTAGTTTAGATCCTAAGATTAACATCTATAAGATTCCATACACAGCTTCAGAAATTTGAATTTAACCTAAAATCTCCAAGTAGCAGAATGTAAAAAAAAAAATGTTTTCAAATGGTACTAATATGTGGAAGCGTTTTGAATAAATCAAATTATCTCGATTGGACTGGCTCGTGCAGTACATGTGAAGGTTATTGTCATTTCAGTGTACAGTTAGTTCAACAGTGTACATGAAGGCGGAAGCTGAATTTGTAATCACCTGCAAAAGCGGTTACCAGACTGAAACTTCTATGCACTGTGAGAAGTAAAGCATGGCTCCCACCATCCCCTTCGATCCACAAGGACAGAAGCCTCTGAACTCAGAAACAGCTGCTATAGATGAAAAGCCAAATGGCTTTAATCAGTCTATAGTATCAAATGGAGGTTTAAAACGTTCAGTAGGGAGGAAACCAAGACCTTCTCTATCTTCTGAACCCCATAATTTTGAACAAGGATGAAGATGGGACTGACTGTAGAGCGAAAAAATTTCTATTGAAGGGAAATTTAGATTTGTCAGAGGTTGAATGTGACCTTTGCAGGGACCCCTATAATTCCGATATTATGTGCATTTTCAGCTGCGAGACACGCACTTAATAGTATCATGCTGGTGCAATGGAGGTTGAGGAGTCAAACTTATTCAAATTAATTGGATTTAAATGCTGCCGGAGAACACGGTCACCTTTATGCCCCCACACTGATCCAGAGCAAAACGGCATTAGAAGGTCCAAATAAGCAAGCACGTCAAGGAACAGCCATCAAAATTCAGTCATAAAACTATTCCTGAACAACTTAAACGAAGTGAAACTTCTTCACGCGTGTTACCTATTAAAAATGAAGATATGCATAAAGGGCAATTATCCGCTCACATTTGGATCATGTTACTCAGAATACTTTGGGAGTAGCTTTAGAACAAAACCTTACTCCATCCGGTTCAGGGCCTCAGAAATTACCAGTAAGGAGGCATATGACACGGAAAGATGAGTTGTAGGAAATGGCAAGTAATGTATCTGCGGATTCATTCACACCCATCGCTGGGAATACATTCTTCCCACAGGTGAATCACCCTTCACTCAGCACTCATCAGGAAACCTGATTGAGGATATACACCAGTTGGATGGTGTTGATCCCTCGGGAAACATTATTGAGAATATAGATAATTCTTCTGTGCTTTCGAGCAGATGTTGATTGATAGGTCGGGCTTAATGACCTTTTGACCATTAAAGTATGGGCCGTTATACCTATCAGCCCAAAAAATATGAAGTCATATATTTTAACCCTCATAGTATTAGGTATCGTTTCTTTTAGCCCTTTTCGGCAATAAAACGACATATCGGCTATTAGCCCCAAACGATTTTAACCTCCGATATTGCCCGATATGTCGTTTTATTGCCGAAAGGGGCTAAAAAGAATGATACATAATACTATAGGGGTTAGAAGGTACGATTTCATAATTTTGGGGCTGACAGTTATAACGGCCCATATTTTAAGGGCCGAAAGATCATATAACCTCGGAGTCTCTGCCATTTCGGGAGGGAAACGGAAACAACTCAAAAACAAATAACTTCAAAATCAAAACCACCAAAGTATGCTATATCACTTATACATACATACATGCTTACACCAAAAAATACAAAACAACCATAAACAACAAACACAAACCCAATATTTGCAAGAATCAAACCCCCTTTCTTACACAGACAAAACCCGGAAAACAAACCCAATTTTACTCAACATTAAACAAAGAACTAACCAGACCAAAACTCTAAATACAAGAAACATTTTTACATATCAAATATCAAAAACCACGATGAAATCAATGGATACATGTGAACATAAACACATGCATTCGAAACAAGAATCCACTTACTCTACTCATCAAATCGAAGACAAATATGATAGATCAAAACAAGAAGAGAAGTTCGAAAACTTACAAAAAAGCAGGAGATAAAAAAGGCTTCAAGAAAGAAAGCTCCAAATTTGCCTTGAAGAAAGAAACCAGAGAGCGTTTTTTATGTTTATGTTGGCGTAAAGAGTGAAGAAATGAGAAAGGAAAGGTATTTATAGGAGAAAGTGGGGGTAAAAACCCACTCAACTGCTGCACAATCGTGTCCGCCGGATTACGACATGTGGCACGATCATGGGCGTTCAAAAAATAACCGCAGCAGTTAATGATTACTTAGCTGTAATTATTTAACAAGCGTGCCTTTTGAGGAGAGAAAGAGGGGGAAAACCACAACGTTTGATATATATGTATATATATACATATATTCCTACAAGAGACTCAACCGCCGCCTGACACCCCGAAAAAAAAACCGACAAAGTAATGTACATCAATCACGTCTGTACCCAGCAGGCCAAATCAAAGGGCCTACCCAAACACAACCTCGGGTACTTGCACCCAACACCTCGGGGTTAGGGGCCATAAATCAAAGAAAAAACGCAAAAAAAAATTTCAAGTTACAAAAATCAAAGGGCCTACCCAAACACAACCCCTGGGACTTGCACCCAACAACACCTCGGGGTTAGGGGTCATAAATCAAAGAAAAAATTCAAAAAAAATCCAAGTTACAAAAACCAAAGGGCCTACCCAAACACAACCCTGGGACTTGTACCGAACAACACCCCGGGGTTAGGGGTCATAAATTAAAGAAAAAATGCAAAAAAAATCCAAGTTACAAAAATCAAAGGGTCTACCCAAACACAACCCCGGGGACTAGTACCCAACAACATCCCGGGGTTAGGGGCCATAAATCAAAGCAAAACATGCAAAAAAAATTCCAAGTTACAAAAATCAAAGGACCTACCCAAACATAATCACGGAGACTTGCACCCAACAATACCCCGGGGTTAGGGGCATAAATTAAAGCACAACTCTGGAAAAGAACACTACTCCCCCATCCGGAAAAACCCGCATAAGGGAGTGGGAGGAAAATGATAGGCTATAAGTAATCAGGCCCAAATAAAATATTACAAGAGCCCAAGTAAGGGACACCCCAGGTCCAAACTGGGGTGGTCCCGGGGACACATGACAAGTGACAAAAATGTCAACTATCTCATGTTACCAAAAATGGAACAACTACATTCCAGCTGTCCATGTGTATAAATCTCAGGACACCCCAGTTGCAAAAGGACAGTCGGGCCCCACTTGCCATCTGAACCATCCAATCACTCACCAACCAAGAATCATTAAGGGCTAGGATGAAGAGGTACAAACCCATAAAACCCTAAATTTGGGAGCCTGTAAAAGGCCCCAAGAAAAGGGTTTTAGGGGTTAGGGGAAATATAGTCTACTATACGCACATATACATGCACCACTACATATATTTGAATAGCTCCTCCTTCCATCTTCTTCTTCTTCTTCAAGAAATCCCATTCTTATTCTCGCGTCGGAGTTTCCGCGGGGACACAGCCCCCCCCAGTTTTTTTTTGCAGGAGCCCCCACATCACAGCTTAACCACGCCTCATCAGCCACGTGGACTTGGCTCAAGTTCGAGTGTGGGAGGAGAAGACAGGGGAAGAAACTGAGTTATCATTGATCTTAAGCCACATGGAATGATTGTTGATTAACAACAATTGTTATTCCCAGTGAACTAACAATGAGATTTACAGAAGGGGGGTTGAATGTAAATCTCAAAACTTTTTCAAGTTTTGAGCAGTTTGTAAGACTAAGTGTTTGAGTGATCAAATGTGTGTGAATTGCTTGGAGCTGATGCAGACAGATATATATTCAAACACAAATGTAATGAACACAAAGAACTTAAAAACTTTTCTGGTGGATTTGTTGTTCCACCAGAGATGTGTTATTTCAGAAAATCTGTGATTCAAAACTAAATCACAGCTGCTTCCTAGTACAAACTAGATGATTTTCTCTCTTGATATTTCTAAACAGCTCAGGGAAAATTCACATCTAATTACTAGCTACTACTTGGTTTATATAACACCAAGTTTACAAGTGAAGACAAAGATAAAGTACAATAAGACAATAGTTCTCCACTTGTTTCTGTTCCATTTTTATCCAGTGTAATATGGAATTATCTGTTGACTTTCCATTTTGAACCAGACTAAAAACGGCTGCTTTTTCTGCTGTTCCTGAAATAGGCTACCACATCTCTGTCAATCCATGTGCCTCTGTCAGCTTTGTTAACTGTCACTATCAACTGCTATGAGACTGAGCATCCGTTGAAGCTTTCATCCGTTGATGCTCTAGCAGTGCATCCGTTGAAGCTTTCATCCGTTGATGGCTTTATCCGTTGATGCTCTAGCAGTTGAAGCTTTATCCGTTGAAGCGTTAGAGACATCCGTTGAAGCTTAAGTTTTTATCCGTTGAAGGTCTTCAATATCCGTTGACACTTCTTCACTTATACAAAATTACAAGGCATGAAATATTTACAATTGGCCCTCCTATTTGTACATCCATTAGTAGTCAACATGACTGATTATCTCCTAACAACATCTAAGAATTACAGCTTGAAACCAGAGAGTGAGATGTGCTACAATACCAAACTTATTGCTAAGTAAGGCTACTCCTTCAACGGATAGCCAAGATGGTCTTATCCGTTGAGGCTACAAACACTAGATTTCTACTTAAGTGTTTTGCTGAACTTATCATCAAACTAATACACATATTCCTAACAATCTCCCCCTATTTATGTCTACAAGAACTGTAGGCATAAATTTGGGTTTAGCTTGATGATAACAAAACACTTAACAAATATATAAACTGTAACAAAGCAGAAATTCAAAAGTGCTGCAAAAGTGTATATGCTGAGATGAAATTGAAGAAATACATTGTTTCCAAGGGTGCTCCTTTAGCCTGAGCAAATTACTTTCTTTTCCTTTGATCCCTGGTTTTCTTTCCTAGCCTCCTGTCATTCTCCTCTATTTGAAGTTGAAGTTGTCTGTAGAATTCAGCTTCATCTTCTTCATTGATATCTAACTTAGATTGCATATCCTTGAGAGTTTCATTACTGGCAATCTTTAGTTGATCTTCAATTCTGAAAAATCTTCTGACTCCTTTGTTGTCTCTGAACTCCATCAACCAATGAGGTGATTTGTGAATTGTAATACCTCTCTCTTGAATGAGTAAAGTTCTAGGCAAGGCATTGGGCTCCCTCTAAGTTTTCCTTATGTTGGCAATCTTGTTGAGAATCTCAGTCCTGGCAGTTCTGGTAAAGCCAGAATCCTTATGTATGGCTGAGTAGACTCTAATCAAGGTAGAGTATCCTTCATTCAGAATTCTGTGAAGAGGCCATGTTCTTTCCCCAGCTCCTTTGTATTTGAACACTAGTCTTTCTGGTAGCTGTCTGTAGGCAGTTATTCCCCTTACATCCTCCAGCTCATCCAGATAGAGTTCAATGTCTGAAAATTCTTTTATGTCACTGATGTGAACATAATCATCTTTAGAGGTTTGAGGTTTAGGCTTAGGCTTCTGTGTGAATTTGATTGAGGCTTTAGAGGGTGTTGATTTGATTCTTCTTTTCTGCTTCTTTGATGGTGGAGAAGAGGTTAGGAAGGTGGGCAATTTGATGGTGTCCCAATCAATTGGTTCCTCCTTGGGAATGATTGTGTCACCATGAATGTTCATGAAGGGGTCAGGTACAATGGGTTCAGGAATAGAGGGTAGTGGTTTGGATATTGATTGGGTTTCTTCAGTCTTATCTACCTTCTTTCTCTTTGCATTGACCTTCTTTCTTTTCCCTTTCCGCCATTCTTCCTTACTTCTTTCCTCCATCTCAGTACCAACCATGTCCCCCATAGCTTCATCTTCACCTTTGTCTTCAATTTCTTTCTGTTCTTTAGCCTGACTTGACTTTAGCTGTTTTTCAAGCTTTGCTTGTGCTCTTTTGTCAGCCTTTAGCTGTTTCGCTTCTTCCTTCAACCTTTTGGTTTCTTCCCTCTTGGCTATTGAGAATTTGGGATGTCCTTGCATCACACATATGCTCTTTCCCTCTCTGAAGATAATAGCCATGTTTCTCCTTACAGCCTCATCCATG
Organism: Apium graveolens; assembly: GCF_009905375.1. Taxonomy (NCBI): domain Eukaryota; kingdom Viridiplantae; phylum Streptophyta; class Magnoliopsida; order Apiales; family Apiaceae; genus Apium; species Apium graveolens. The sequence continues at coordinate 200,101,556 of NC_133654.1, read as the reverse complement.
GTCTCTTTGAGATATGCAATACTTCTACCTAAAAGCTTGTCCTCATCAGCTTTTGGAAGAGGAAAATCCACCTCTTTTAGAGGATTCTTTGTAGAGTCCTTATTGGATCTGTTGTTGGGCTTGAGAACCATAGGTTGCAGATCTTTGGAAGAAGTTTCTCCATCCTTATGCCTCCCTACTGGCTTGAGTTCCATAATAATTGATTCCACTTTTGTGCTATGCTTCACAGATTGTGATTGAGAAGTTGTAGAACCAAATATTAGTTGCATCTTTTCATCAATCATCTTCCTTTGCTCTTTGACTTGCAATTCAGCTGCTGCTATCTGGATTAGATCAATTCCATCTAGCTTTCCTTTGACTTGAATTGGTGGAGAAGTTGTGATGACAGGAACTAGCACTTGAGAAATCTGAACTGTTGTAGATGGCTCTCCTTCCCCTTCCCCTTTATTCTCCCCCTTTTTGTTATCATCAAGGGTAGGGGTCAAGCCTTGTGCTTGTGCCAGCTGCATGAGTAGATTTGTTTGAGTTTGTTGATTCTGAAGAATGGTGACCATAGAGTCTTCAATGATTTGAACCCTATCTTCCAATCTGGCCAGCCTCTTGTCAGCATCAGATGCCTTCCTCAGTCTCCCCAACAAATCTTGCATAGTACCATAAGGTATAACTGAATCCAATTTCTCAGCATTGTAGGATTCCAGATCAGCAATGTCCAGCTTGAGCTCATCCACACTTAGATTTTGCTGGTAATGCTGCAACTGCAAGAGATGCAGAGATTCCAGATGAGCTTGAAGAATTGCCTTGGTACCAACATCCTGAGTCTCCTGAATGGCCTGCTGAATTGTCATGACTTGTTTGACCAAAGTGACACCAAACTCTCCTGGTGTTGATGGTTTTGCCCATGCCCATGCAGGAAGATTAGGAACAGAACTTGGGCCTGCTACTCCCCCTAAGTTCATGCTCTCATTCAAAGAATTAGAGTCATCATCATTAGAATTTACTCCAAATTCTTCAGATGGCTCACCAGCTTGAGAAGGCAGCCTGTTGACAGCAGCTTTGTCTCTGAGAAGAGATTCTGAAGTGTGTACAATGTGTAGTGTCTGTTCTGCCTCCACATTGTCCTGTCCAGCCAATAATTGATAGGCTGAAACAGGGTGAGTAAAAGTGTCAGCATCCAAGGAAATGTTATCAATTACAGCTTTGCAGTGTTGCTAAAATTGTCTTTCCTTATCTGTATCATCCACTTTTATTAACTCACTAGCAATGGCTGGATCCACCCTTATAGCTTCTGTACCTGCCTTTCTCTCAATTTCTCTCTGTTCTTGCATCAGGGGCTCCCCCTGGACACACACACCCTCACACCCTCACCTTCACCTTCTAAGGTGGCACTCCTCTCACTTACTTTTTCCATGCTGGAAGAAATAGCATGCATTTGGTGACTCTCAACCTCTCCTTTTGCCTGGGAGCAACCCAGCCTCTCACTCAAAAAATCACTCCCTTCCCTCAAGCCTAAAAGTGATTGTACAGTTGCCATGTCCTCTACAGTTGGAGTTGTTTCTGTTAAGTGTGTAGAGGCCATCAACGGATAGGGAGTATCCGTTGAAGTAGAAACTGATGGTATCAACGGATAACTGCTGTTAAGCTTATCCGTTGAAGAACAACCACTTGTCAACGGATGAGAGATATCCGTTGAAGAAGGAAATGATGTAGAGATAGAAAGTGATATAATTGTTGAATCTATGTGGATTGATTTTAAGTGTGGTGACACAGATTTTGCAACTACATCTGAAAGAATTGGCTGATGATCCAACAAATCATCTAAAAGATGATGATCACCAGGTTTTGAGTGGGGCTCCTCCCTGAGTTTTAATGAGGGAGAATCAGGAATTGATGTGAATATCATATCCACATCCAGAGAGGGTGTTGGAGAGTTTGAGGAATGGTATGTTTCTATATTGAGAGAATGGGGCTGTGATTCCACATTTGCTGGAATCACATCAAGCTGAATTTGAGAAGGCACAGATACTGGTGGATGTATCTGTGCTGTGTGTGTCCCTTGTGTGGAAACTAGGGTTTTGGCCTTCTTCTTCCTTGAAAAGGCTTGAATTGGTGAATGTGTAGCTTCAGTGTCCCTCCCTCTTTTGTTCTGTGTCCCTGTTTGGGGACTATTTTCAATAGTTGCATCCTTTTGGGAGGATGCAACTAGGGATGTGCTGGACTCCTTTTGAACCACTATAGTCTTTTGAGAGACTGTGGCTTGGCTGGTTTGGGTACCACTCACCTCTCCCACCTTATCCTGGGGGGCTTTTTGATGTTCACCCCTCCCCTCACCACTCACACCCTGTTCACTCCCTTCAGGGTTTATGGTAGTTGTTACAACTGTTGTCTTTTGAGAAACAACAAAGGTAGGTTTCTTTGAATTGACTTTGGAAACTTTAGATTTGGTGGCTTTGGTAGGAGCCTGTTTGGACAATGACACAGGTTCCATAGCCACACTAGAAGGCAAAGAAACATTGGGGTTGGAAATAGTAGGAGTTATAGAAACATTTACCTCACTTACCAGTGGTGCATTCATGATTGGCAAGTATACCAATGGCACCTGGCTGTTGAGGTTCATTCTCAAAAGGTCTGCAAGGACCCTTTTCTCTTGTGCCCAGCATTTGAGTTTATTATTCTCATTGGATATAACCAAACCTTCAGCAACATGGTTAGCCAATAACATAAAGAATCTAGCAAAGTAGATGTTATGTGGTCTATTAGCTTTGTTGCCTAATCTGGAACCTAATTCTAGCATAACACAGTTGTTAAAATTAAAGTACCTATCAGAAACTAGCATATAGAGCATATTAACAAGAGATGAAGTGATAGCATCAAAATTGCTAATCTTCCCAGAGAAAACCTTAATAAAGGCATCTCCAAGAAAACTCCATTCTTTCCTAAGGCCTTTCCTTCTAATACTACCTAAACTAGCAGAATCAAAAGCATAGCCTATGGAATCTAGCATTGCAGAGACATCTTTATTAATTGTGATGATATACAATCTTGCTTTAAGTTGCCTGAGAATAATGCCATGACACCACATACGACATCTTTATCAGTATGTGGTGTCATGGCATTATTCTCAGGCAACTTAAAGCAAGATTGTATATCATCACAATTAATGCAATAGTCCTTACCTTTGAGAGAGAAGGCAATAGTCATATCTGTGGAGTTGAACTCTGCAGTTGTCCAAATCTCCTCAATCACTTCACAGTAGATGGTTGGGGCTTCCAGCATTGCATAGCTCAGTTTGCAGTTCTTGATGAAGTCCATCATCTTGTGATAATCAGAATGGGCTTCATTCTTTTCAACCAAGACTATGAAATTATTCTTTTCATAAACAAATCCTGTTTGAGACATAATTTTGACTACTGGTGCCATTGTTGTGAGTAGAGGTTGCAGAGAAAAACTTGAGAATTGAGAGAGAAAGAGAATGATAATTGCAAGAAAGCATAAAGTGAAAATAAGAATTCAATTGGGCTTTTATACTTTCTTGAATTAAAACACAAATAAAATAATTAAATGATACTTTTAAGTAAGTGATAGCCGTTCAGGAATAAATGAAACTGTAGAAATTCTGAAAACTACCGTAAATACAAATACATACAACACTGTATATCTGTATCAATGGTTGAGTAAAAGAATCAACGGTTGTGACTCACTGACGTGACACATCAACGGATAAGGTAAATAGTTATCCGTTGATGAACAACACTATTTTATCCGTTGAAGGATAAAATTACCAGAAATGTATTTGTCTTTCAACGGATAATGAATATCCGTTGATAGAACAATTTTGGCTTTCAACGGATAGGGAATATCCGTTGATAGGATAAGTCTTGATTAAAGCCAACTTTGTTCTTGCAGCAAATTCATTTCAGGCTACAAGACAGATTACATAGATGACATAGATTATGAATAGTTAAGCATACCTAACTCACTTACTAATCTTGTGAATGTTGATTCATCAAGTGGCTTGGTAAATATGTCTGCAATCTACTTTTCACTTGGAACAAAATGAAGTTCCACTGTACCTTTCATCACATGTTCCCTAATGAAGTGGTACTTGATATCAATGTGCTTGGTTCTTGAGTGCTGCACTGGATTTTCAGTAATGGCAATGGCACTTGTGTTGTCACAAAATATTGGAATTTTGTCAACAGTTATACCATAGTCAAATAACTGGTTCCTCATCCACAGTATTTGTGCACAGCAACTACCAGCTGCAATGTATTCAGCTTCAGCTGTTGATGTGGAAACAGAATTCTGCTTCTTGCTGAACCATGATACAAGCTTGTTTCCTAGAAATTGACAGGTGCCTGTTGTGCTTTTCCTGTCTATTTTGCAACCTGCATAATCTGCATCTGAGTAGCCAATTAGATCAAAACCAGACTCTCTAGGGTACCAAATTCCTAGATTTGGAGTCCCCTTGAGATATCTGAAAATTCTTTTAATAGCCACAAAGTGAGATTCTTTAGGGTCAGCTTGAAATCTAGCACAGAGACATGTAGAAAACATAATATCAGGTCTACTGGCAGTTAAATATAAAAGTGAGCCAACCATGCCTCTATAACTTGTAATATCCACAGACTTTTCAGCCTTGTTTAATTCAAGCTTGGTGGCAGTGGCCATGGGAGTTTTTGCAGGTGAACAATCCATTAAGTCAAACTTCTTTAAAAGATCATAAATATATTTAGTTTGACTAATGAAAATTCCACCACTAACTTGTTTAACTTGTAAACCAAGAAAGTAAGTTAGCTCTCCCATCATGCTCATTTCATATTTACTTTGCATTAATTTAGCAAACTTTTTACAAAGTTTATCATCTGTAGATCCAAATATAATATCATCTACATAAATTTGTACAAGTATCTTAGAGCCATTAACATTTCTAAAGAAGAGAGTTTTGTCAACAAGACCTCTTGTGAAGTGATTATCTAGAAGGAACTTTGATAAAGTCTCATACCAGGCTCTAGGTGCTTGCTTTAGTCCATAGAGTGCTTTCAACAAATAATACACATGGTCTGGAAAATTTGGATCTTCAAAACCTGGAGGTTGGCTTACATAAACTTCTTCCTCCAATTCCCCATTTAGAAATGCACTCTTGACATCCATCTGATAGACTTTGAAATTGGCATTAGCTGCATAGGCTAGAAAGATTCTGATGGCTTCAAGTCTTGCAATTGGAGCAAATGTTTCATCAAAATCTATTCCCTCTTGTTGAGAATAGCCTTTGGCAACCAATTTGGCTTTATTCCTTATGACAATGCCATTTTCATCTATCTTGTTTCTGAATACCCATTTTGTGTCAATAGAACTCTTGTTCTTTGGCTTGGGTACCAGCTTCCACATTTTGTTCCTCTCAAATTGGTTTAGCTCCTCTTGCATTGCTAAAATCCAATCTGGATCCAAAAGAGCTTCTTCCACTCGCTTAGGTTCCTCCTGTGATAGAAAGCTACTATACAGACATTCATCTTGAGTAGCCCTTCTAGTTTGTACTTTAGATGTAGCATCACCAATGATCAGTTCAAAAGGGTGATTCTTGGTCCATTTCCTTTGAGGTGGTAGATTAGCCCTTGATGAGGTTGCCTCGGTATTGTCATGATGTGAGATAGAATGTTGATTTGTTGAAACTCCCCCTGAGTTGCTGATCCTTTGAAAGAAATTGGGAGTTCTATCAACTGATGAGGTGAATTGATTATCCGTTGACAGACTGTGATCAACGGATGCTTCGTTATGAATTTCAACGGATGATGCACTTTGTCTTTCAACGGATGTTGCATTGCTTCTTTCAACGGAAGCTGAATTATGACTTTCAACGGATGCAGCATTCTGTGCATTATCCAAAGGCAGACTCTGGTTTCTTCTTGAGATGCCTTCTTCATCATTCTCATCTTCACTATCATCACAATATATCTCAATATTGTCAAATTTGAGTCCTTCATGATGTCCCTCATCTGTTAGTCCATCAATCTTTTTATCATCAAACACAACATGTACAGATTCCATGACAATGTTGGTTCTTAGATTGTAGACCCTATATGATTTTCCAGCAGAATAACCAACAAATATTCCTTCATCAGCCTTTGCATCAAACTTTCCTTTGTGATCAGATTGATTCCTTAAGATGTAACATTTGCAACCAGACATGTAGAAAGTTTAAAGTTGGTTTTCTTCTCTTGAATAATTGATAGGGAGTCATGCATTTTGCTTGATTGATTAGAAAAATATTCTGAGTGTAACATGCACAGTTAACAGCCTCAGCCCAAAAATAAGTTGGGAGTTTTGACTCCTCAAGCATTGTCCTTGCAGCTTCAATTAGTGATATGTTCTTCCTTTCCACCACACCATTTTGTTGTGGAGTTCTTGGAGCTGAGAACTCATGCATGATCCCATTTTCTTCACAGAACATCTTTATGGTTGAATTCTTGAACTCAGTTCCATTGTCACTCCTAATATTCCTTACTTTGAAATCAGGATGATTGTTGACTTGCTTGATATGATTGATGATGATTTCACTAGCTTCATCCTTTGATCCAAGAAAATAAACCCATGGAAACTTTGAGAAATCATCTACAATCACTAGGCAGTATCTTTTCCTTGAAATTGATAATACATTGACTGGTCCAAAAAGATCCATGTGTAGAAGTTGCAGTGGTTCATCAATTGCAGATTCAAGCTTCTTACTAAATGATACTTTCTTTTGCTTTCCTTTCTGACAAGCATCACACAGTCCATCCCTTGTGAATTCCACTAGAGGCATTCCTCTAACTAAGTCCTTTTTGACTAGATCATTCATTGTCTTGAAATTCAAATGGGACAGCTTCTTGTGCCATAGCCAACTTTCAACTGGACTTGCTTTGCTGAGAAGACAAGTAATGGATTCTGCATCTGTAGAGTTGAAATCAGCTAAGTACACATTCCCTTTTCTAACTCCAGTTAGAACCACTTTATTGTCCTTTTTACTTGTGACAATACAGGCTTCAGAATTGAAGGAAACAGTATTCCCTCTGTCACATAGTTGACTGATGCTCAATAAATTGTGTTTGAGACCATCAACCAATGCAACTTCATCAATGATGACATTTTCTTTTGAAATCAAGCCATATCCCATAGTGAATCCTTTGCTGTCATCTCCAAAGGTTATGCTAGGGCCAGCTCTCTCCTTAAACTCTGTGAGCATGGTGAAATCTCCAGTCATGTGTCTTGAACAACCACTGTCCAAGTACCATAGATTCCTTCTTTGTCCCTACACACAACAAAATCAATCAAGTTGATTTTGGTACCCAAGTTTCCTTGGGTCCAGCCTTGTTAGTCTTTTTTCTAGACTTCATTCCTCCTGCATCTTTTGACTTAGGTAACTTTGGGTCAACCTTGGTCTCAGACGTGGTTGGTTGAAGTGTAGGGTTAGTCACAGAATCATTTAACACATTTGATTGAATTTGATAAGGCATAGGTTGTGCAAACATGTTATTCCACATAGGCATATTGTATGGCATTTGAGGCATACTAAATGCAGTAAAGTAAGAATTGTTAATGTATGGCATGTTTGTAAAATGTGCATGGGGATTCTGGTGAGACATAACAGGCATAGCATGCAGAGGTGACATAGACATGTTAGGCATGGAGGGATTTGAAGGCATGGGAGCATTTTTAACAGATTTGCAATTATCAGATAGGTGATTAATAATTTTACAATGTACACAGCTTTTTCTAGGAGCATACCTATCAGGTGTGTAATTGTTATGTTTATTAATCCCTACCTTCCCATTTCTTTTAGATTTTCTTTTAGTTTCCTTCTTATCCTCAACCAACTTAAGCCTATCTTTCAACTGATCTAAAGTCATGTGTCCTATATTCACCTTACTGACATCTCTGGATGTGCTAGCTCCTTCTTTGATAAAGTTCTTGAGAGTTGAATCATTCTTTTTATTTTTAAAAGAACTTGCCTGTTTTAATTGATGAGCCTTCAACGGATGCTCCTTTTCTTCCTTCAACGGATAACTTTCATCATCCGTTGATTCCACATCCGTTGACAATCCATCAATTAATTCTAACTTCTTTTTGTTTTTCTTCCAGGCATCCTCACAGAATGATTCAATTCCCTGAACCTTGGCAATTTGAACACCAACATCCCTAGATGTTTTCCAGGCCTTGATTACCTCTTGCTCACTTTCTAACTGTTTAGAAAGAATTTCTACTTTCTTAACAGCTTCCTCTAGTTCACTCTCAACAGTCAAGCATTTAAGTTTAATCTTTTCAAGCTCAATTACCTGACTCTCTAACACAGCATTCCTATCACTTAAAAACACATTATTTTCTTTGATCCTAGTGTTTTCTTTAGCTAGTGATTTAAGAGAAACACGCAAATGATATAATTCATTGGACATATCATTTATGGCTTCATTGCATTCATGTTTAGAAAGCTGAGAGAGATCAGTAGTAATTACCTGGTTGCTTGATGAACTAGTTTCATTTTCATCAGAATTAGCCATCAGGGCTAGGTTGACATATTCCATATCATCATCTTCATTTACCCCATCTGCTGCCCAATCATCTTGAGTGAGAAAAGCTCTTTCCTTTTGTTTGAGCAAATCAAAATACTTCCTTTTGTAATCAACTTGCTCAAATTTCTTTTTCTCAGAATTTGGCTTCCTACACTCACTTGCAAAGTGTCCACTAATGCCACAGTTGTAACATTTGAACTTTGATTTGTCCACCATGTTTTTGTTTGGCTTAGTGAACTTTGTGTTTTTCCTGAACTTCATCTTTGCAAACCTCCTGGACAGAAAGGCCAGATGTTCATCAATATCATCAGATTCATCCTGACTGGAATTGTCTTCATCATCAGCAACTTGCTCTTTACCCTTGCTTGATTCTGATTTGCTTGTGCCAATTTTGAGACTTGGCATTGTCTTTTCCTCATTTCTGGCTTCAACTTTTTCACTGTCAGCTACAAGTGCAACTGATCCTCCTTTTCTCTTTCCCTTTTCCAACAGCTCATCTTGCTCCATCTCAAGTTCATAAGTCTTCAAAATTCCATATAATCTTTCAAGTGTGAAGTCCTTATAATCTTGAGAATTTCTTAGAGAAACAGTCATAGGCTTCCATTCCTTTGGTAGAGACCTTAGAAATTTTAAATTGGAGTCCTTGACTTGGTACACTCTCCCATACAGCTTTAATCCATTCAATAGTTTCTGAAATCTGTTGAATGTATCATTCAATGATTCTCCTTCTTCAAAATGAAAATATTCATATTGTTGAATGAGAAGCTGCATTTTGTTTTCTCTAACTTGCTCAGTGCCTTCACAGATAAGCTGCACAGTATCCCAAATTTCCTTAGCAGTTTGGCTATTTATGACATTGTCAAACATATCTTGATCCAGGCCATTAAACAAAATGTTCATGGCTTTCTTGTCCTTGTGGACCTCTTCAATATCTTCAACAGTCCATTCTGCCTTTGGCTTGGGAATAGACTGTCCAACAGCAACTGTAGCAGTAGCAGCTGTGGCCACCTTGTGTGGGATGTGAGGACCATTCTCAATGCAGTTGATGTAGCTTTCATCTTGAGAGAGAAGATGTAAATGCATCTTCACCTTCCAGTGATGATAGTTATCTCTTTCCAGGATTGGAATCTTTACACCAATATCCTTCTTACTCATGATGTTAGCAGAATAGACCTTTAAACTCTTTGTATGTTAAGAGCTTGCTCTGATACCAATTGTTATTCCCAGTGGACTAACAATGAGATTTACAGAAGGGGGGTTGAATGTAAATCTCAAAACTTTTTCAAGTTTTGAGCAGTTTGTAAGACTAAGTGTTTGAGTGATCAAATGTGTGTGAATTGCTTGGAGCTGATGCAGACAGATATATATTCAAACACAAATGTAATGAACACAAAGAACTTAAAAACTTTTCTGGTGGATTTGTTGTTCCACCAGAGATGTGTTATTTCAGAAAATCTGTGATTCAAAACTAAATCACAGCTGCTTCCTAGTACAAACTAGATGATTTTCTCTCTTGATATTTCTAAACAGCTCAGGGAAAATTCACATCTAATTACTAGCTACTACTTGGTTTATATAACACCAAGTTTACAAGTGAAGACAAAGATAAAGTACAATAAGACAATAGTTCTCCACTTGTTTCTGTTCCATTTTTATCCAGTGTAATATGGAATTATCTGTTGACTTTCCATTTTGAACCAGACTAAAAATGGCTGCTTTTTCTGCTGTTCCTGAAATAGGCTACCACATCTCTGTCAATCCATGTGCCTCTGTCAGCTTTGTTAACTGTCACTATCAACTGCTATGAGACTGAGCATCCGTTGAAGCTTTCATCCGTTGATGGCTTTATCCGTTGATGCTCTAGCAGTGCATCCATTGAAGCTTTCATCCGTTGATGGCTTTATCCGTTGATGCTCTAGCAGTTGAAGCTTTATTCGTTGAAGCGTTAGAGACATCCGTTGAAGCTTAGTTTCTTATCTGTTGAAGGTCTTCAATATCCGTTGACACTTCTTCACTTATACAAAATTACAAGGCATGAAATATTTACAATTAGCCCTCCTATTTGTACATCCATTAGTAGTCAACATGACTGATTATCTCCTAACAACATCTAAGAATTACAGCTTGAAACCAGAGAGTGGGATGTGCTACAATACCAAACTTATTGCTAAGTAAGGCTACTCCTTCAACAGATAGCCAAGATGGTCTTATCCGTTGAGGCTACAAACACTAGATTTCTATTTAAATGTTTTGCTGAACTTATCATCAAACTAATACACATATTCCTAACAAACAACAAAATGTATATTCTTATGAACCTTGGTTTCAGGTTGTGGCATGTCAAAAATATTGTTACACTGATCCAATTCATGATCGATCTTGCCAGATATGCGGGGTCTGGATGCGTAGTTATAGTCATCAAATACTGGGGACTGGAAGTGTGGCAGCTGCTAGGGCAGCAGCCTAATGTTACTAAACCTATTTCCATTTCCAGGTTATTGTATCATCTGTGAAACCCCAGAGCGGAAAGGAAGTTGTAGGCAGAATTTATTATAACATTATATTTGGGTTTTTTTTACCTGTTTAGACTTCAGATTGTTTCTTTGAGTTGAAAAAAGCAGTGAAAAGTTCTCATTGGAAAATAAAAATAAAAAAACAAGCAGGATTCAACCTAAAAATAGAATATAATTAGTGTTAAGACGAAAACACGCGCTAATATTCACCCAAGTATACACGATCGCAAGTAATATAGAATTATTTCTAGTTCATTCCCACAGAGACTAGTTTAGGTTAATTTCAATCAATGCACTTATGCAACAATGGTATGGTTATTATTTAATATTAAGACGAATAACAAATTAGTTTTGTTTATAACTAAGATTATTAACTAACATGCAACTAACTAAGGGAATTAAAAGGTTGATTTACTTATATAACACAAATATAGGATTCTAACTTCATTACTACTTCATTCAATAGCCTTTGTTCTTAACCTTAGCATGCAATGGTGATGACATTAATCATATAACACGAAACTAGTAAATGTCGTTGTACGAATAACCTACTATCATACATCCATAAAAGAGATAGAAGCTGAAGAGACACCAATTATATTGAAACCCTATATGTTTATAGAATTTGACAACATAACGGTTTAATGCGCAAGTTATCTATCGTGATTACATAGTGTTATGAAATAAATAATACACAGAGGGGGGTGAATGTGTTTTTCTGTTTTTAAGCTTTTCTTGAGCTTTTTATGGTTGAACAAAGTAAATAAAATCTTGTCGTGAAATGTGTTACTGCGGAAATTCAACATGCAATAGTAAGAACACGGATCTTTTTAAAACTCACTTAATTTTATATTAAAATTAAGAATATTTTGCTACAAAATTTCTAGGCTCATTGTTGATAAAGAGCTTAGCTTCATCTTGAGAGTGTTACAAGATTTTCTATCTAAATTTTTATAACTGACTAAAGGACCAGTGTTAACTTTATAATTTAGTTAACTGCTGGTTTACACAGTGCACAATAAGAAAGGTTATTAACTTTAGTTAACTGTCACTTGTCATTTCCATTTTAGGAAAAGTGTATCTTCCATTTCTGGCTTAGCAAATCTTAGCATCTTATGTTTACTTTGATCTTCCTTTGTCAGTTAATCTTCACCATTGATCTTGCACATCCTTCAAGCTGCTTTTTGTAGACTTGTCAATCCAGTTGTTTGGATTGTTTTTTGATTGTAAATCTTGAATATTGAACTGGTCTGCAATTTTGTACTTTGAGATTTTACCTCGAGATCTCCATTTGGTCTATAGAGAACTTGACATCTCGATAAGTATATTGGCTTATCGAGATCTCTAATACTCTATAGTAAATTTGACTTGTAGAGGTCTCTGAGTTCTCTATAGGAGAATTTGGCTTGTCGAGATCTCTGGTCTTCATATCTTCACTTTGATTTATCGATATCTCTAAGTTCTATAGTGGCTTATTGACTTATCGATAACTCAGAGTTCTCGAGTGTGATCAGACAACCAAAAATCAGACAATGAAAAGAACGACTTGTGATTTTGAGTGAAATTGATCGTCAAATTTGACTTGTCGATAACTCAGAGTTCTCTAGTGAATTTTGGCTTATCGATAACTAAGAGTTCTCTAATGAATGTTGACTTGTCGATGACTCTGAGTTCTCTAGTAAAGAAATGACTTGTCGATATCTCAAATCTCCATATCTTCAATTTGGCTTGTCAATATCTCTGTGAGTTCTCTATAAGTTTTTCTGACTTCTTGATAAGTCATTTGGAGTTCTCGAATGACTTCTCTATAACACTAAATCTGTGACTTGTAGAGATGTTGACTTAGAATATTTTTATCCAAACAGATTTATTCAACTCCAAGCTTCTTCAAAATTCTTCTGAGGCATGATCTTTTTTATCTTCTTCCAGATAAAATCCTTAGGCTTGATACTATTTAAACAAAAAGACTTCAGTCTGCTCTTTTATATTTTTACAGACTTTAAATGTTACAAGTACAAATGCAAACTAAGTTTACAATACAACTTACTTAGGGTTATCAATTTGACTTAGTCTTGTTAAAGTACATGAATGTCTTACACAACAATCTCCCCCAATTTGTGAGAAGATAGCTTAACACAAATTCATGCATGTTAACAAGACTAACCCCAAGTTTAAAAAAAATATGGAAAATGAAATCAATACATAAAGCTTGATAGAATTATAACTTTTATACAGCATGAGATTTACAAAGTTCAATGGTTACAAGTATCAGATAAAGACAGTTTTCGTATCTGCTTCTTCCCTAAGAACATCTTTCAAGTGATCAAGAATTTCCAGTTCTTCTATAATAGGTGTTCCACTTAGAGCTTCTACAAGTTTTTGTATAGCAACAGCTTTTTCATCTCTTCATCTTCAAAAGTCTTGTTCCTTTTTGTTTTCAACTCAGTCTCCGGAGTCATGATAAGCTTTTTGTTGTCCATGACACACTGCTTAGGAATTTGGAAGTGTTTGAAGTGTTTGGTGGTAGGACAGATGTATGCCACTCCCTTGTTAGGCTGTAGATAAGCTTCTGGGAAAGCAGCCACTTGTGTATTCTTCAGTTCTGTTAGCAAGAGAGTGTCTTCATGAATTACCACACTGACTTTGTTTATTAGAATGTCCAACTCAGATGTCCTCCTAGAGATAAGATAGTTGAGGGACACCTGCATACACCTGTCTACCGCTGAGTCATTTATGTTGACCACTATCCTTCTTTCCTTGAAATTGTCTTTTGTCACCAAGATCACCCTTATTGAGTTTATTATCTTGTCCAAGGCTTTCTTGTAGGTGAAGAAATTTTCATTGAGAGAAGCCCTGAGTGCCTTAAGCAATTCATCAAATTCCCTGCTTAGACCGAGTCCCTCAGCTATTTTAATAAGTCTCTCCATCCCAATATGAGCTTCTTGACTTAAGCTCTTTTCAGCACCTTGAACATGTTGAGTAGATGATCTTAATTGTGCTATCCTAGCCTCTATCTCCCCCCTTAGTCTTGTTGGCAGGCATGAGAAGGAGAGTAAAAATTTCAGGCCTCACAGCTTCAGGTAGTGCAGACAATGGAATATTGAGCTTACCCATGATGGCCCCCAAAGCAACTAAATTTTACATTTATAGGTGTTTGTGGGAGTCCACCAAGGATTGGATGTCTACCTGTTGACTCTGCACCAGTGTGGTGAGAGCATGCACTTGAGCTGTGAGCTGATTATTTGATGTTTGCAGTGTGGAGACTTGTTGTTGAAGTGCTTGAATTGAAGATTTGTTGAAGTAGATGCAGGTGGATGAGAGCTTGATGTAGAAATAGAAATAGATGGTCCAAATGTAGCTTGCACAGCTTTCAGAATTTCATCCATGACTAGAGGTGAAGGAGTGTATTTTGCAGTGTGCATTTAATCCAACTTCCACCTTGTGTCATTGGATTTAGTGATGTGATCTTGAACTAACTTGGGCAAGGCTACAAAGGATTCTTTGAGCTGATTTACACTCTTATCACTGAGATCATACCTCGACATTTGGTCTGAGAAGGTTTTGAATTGGTTTTTGATCTCAGTTTGAGAGGGGATGATTTCATCCATCTTTTCCCTTATCATCTTCCTGATTTTATCCTCATGACCAGTTAGCTTGACTTCAAGAGCTTTACCAAAAAGATGAAATGCTCTGAGATGAGCTTTGTACACTTCTGTAATTGTATCATACACCTCTTGTGGAGTCAAGGCCTTTTGCATTACTTCCAAGAATTGTGATATATTCTTCTATAAATCTGGCCAGGACTTGATCCATCTCCAATACAAAGTCCTGAGAAAACCATGCATCCACATTCCCATCTTGTTCTGCATCATTGATAATTTTCTTTTTTTGCTTCTCAACTTCTTCATTGTATGTAAGCATGATAGCTTGATAATCTTGATTGCTCATGTTGGAAGTCAGTAGATGTTGGAAAATGTGTGTCAGTCCAGAATTCTGCTCTACTAGTAGATCATCTACAGATGTGGGTTGAGATCTAAATTATTGTAGCCAGTGAGAGAGAATGTGTGGTTGTTGAGGTTCTGAAGTTGAGGGTTCAGAAACACATGTGACTGAAGTCATAATTTTACTCACAAATTGCTCTGTGGTTATGGCTAGTTATTGTTCCACACTAGTTGTGGGAATCTCCAATTGAATTGAAGGGGATTTGACTTGGTTATTGTCATGTGCACCAGTCTCAAACCCTTGTGTGTCTTGCACCACACTATCACCTGAATGTGTTATGCTTGCCTCCCCTATGATAGGATCACTGGCAATTATACTCATAGCATCAACTGCCAAAGCAATTTCTGCTAGGGTTTTAAGGGGAGTTGTTCCAACATGAGGAACCTCCAATTGAATTGGAGAGGATTTATATAGCTCCCCCTCAGGAGTACTACCCTCAAACCTAACAGTCTGTGAAGACTGATTTGCACATGAAGGTGCATTTAGAGTTTTCATGGGGTCTTCAGTAAAAACTGATGAATCCCCCATATTTTTTTATGGTATCATCAAAGTCTACCCCAGCTAGTAGCCTCTCACCATCTAAATGTAGTGTCTGGGTGGTGAGCAAGGTTTCTTGAACCAAGTCACTTGATTTTTCTTGCACTTGAGAATTAGATTCAAGTGTAGTTGGAAGAGAAGAAATTTTAGATATGAGAGATTTTAGCTCAGGTGTGAGTGTTGACAGCTCCCCCTGAATAGATGAGGGAGCTTCAAAAGATGTGCTCTCACAGTGTATGCTATCCTTATTCCTCCTACCATACACTTGAATTGCTTCAGGTGTAGGCTGTGCAGACTCACTACTAGGTGTTTTTACAACTACATCCTGTTGGGAGGATACAGAGGTGGCTTGAGTGGTCAGCTCAGTTTGCTTACTCTTCTTTAATCTCTTGACCAAGGGTGACTCAGTTTCATGCTGATCCTCACCACTCTCAGTAATAACAGTTAAAGTTACCCCATTTCTCTTCTTTTTACTCACCTCATCCTTTTGAGAAGATGAGATGGTTGGTTTCCTAGCTTCTACAGGTTTTGAAAGAATGGTTTCAGCTTGGGAAGATCCATGTGGGTGTTCTTGTATTTGTACTTCCACAGGTTCAGGGATCATAGTTGTGCTAGATTGTACATTTGATCTCATGTCAGGCATTGGATAAGGGTAAGTCCTAAACCACTCCAACATAAATGGAGTGATTTTCAGACATACATTTACCTTATTCTTTGTAGTAAGTGAACCAAATATTATTTTGGACATTTGCTTACAATTGCCTATTTTTATGACATCTATACCATTCAATAAATGTGTGTCTACTACTTTATGATTTAAAGTGGACATAATAAATCTAGAAAAGAAAATTTCCTTACCTCTAGCTGACAGGGGCATTGTTAGCCTGGTTGCAAGTTCTTCCAGGATCAATAGACCAACATTCAAGTGTCTGTTGTGGGCAATTGAGTACACCAGCTTTTGCACTACACTTGAAATGTTGTCATATCCTGTCTTACTGTATGTGAAGGCCCTCACCATAGAATCAAAGATAAAGGACCACTCCTTCCTTAGATTTGTTATGTTCAAGCTTGACAGGTTGATTCTTCCACCATAGTTGATGAAGTCCATGAACTCTGTCAATTCATCAGGAGTTGGCACCTTCACTAGATTTTCAGTTGGCAGTCCCAAAGCTATATTCACATCTTGTCCATTGAATTCTATTAGATGGCCTCCAATTGTGCATGTCACCACCATAGAGAGAGAGAGAGAGAGAGTTGTCATTCATATCAGTCCTCACTACTGTTATAGTCCAGAATTTATGTAGAACATCCAGATACAGAACAGGATTTGCAGTCAAAGCTCCTGCAATATAAGATTCATCCAAAAGTTTCACAAACCCCTTCAAACTGTCAAGAGCTTGGTTAGCATCAGTAAAAGTGAGGTAGTTTGTTCCTTTCTCTGGAATAGAGGCTCTTGCAACATTTAGTGCCATTGTTGATTGATGAGAATGAGTGGGTAAGATATTTTTTTGGGAAAGAAGTGAAAATGAGAGAGAAATCGGTTTTTGCTTGAAGGGCTAGGTCACTTCAGATCTCGAAAGTTATAAGTATGTATATGTATCGAGAAGTCTGGGTATTTATAGTAAAAGCAAATAACTTATCGCGAACTCAAAAATAGCCGTTTGGAATTTGTCTTTCCAGAAGTCATTTTAAGAAATGAAAAACATTTCGAGAAGTCATTTTAAATTACTCTTATAGAAAACTAAAAATTGACTTATCGAGATGTCAAATAAATACTCAGTTTGTCCAAAAAATGGACTGAATTAAGTCCAACTTTTATGTGAATAAATTCATAACAAAATTAGAATAAATTTGCCAAAAGTATTCTACCAAAATAATTTATTAAGTTTAAATTATTTCAGTTTTGAGTTATTGAGAAGTTTAAAAATTATACTTGTAGAGAACTCTGTAAATTAACACTACTAGAGAACTCTACAAGGACTTATCGATAAGTCATAATAAAGCTTATCGAGAAGTCACTCGAGAAGTCAGTAAATTAACTTATCGAGAACTCACTCGAGAAGACTAAAAACGACTTGTCGATAAGTCAGTTAGACATCGAGAACTCAGTTCTCTATATACTTTTGAACAACTTAATTCTGCCTTGTGTTAATTTTACATATTAAAGATATAAATTAACAACTAAGCAGTTTACCTAGAATTTGAAATATTATAAGCTAAAATTTTGTTTTGAAAAATAAATATGCAGAGATTTCTGAAATATTTATAATTCATATTTCAGTTAATTTCTAATTAAATCAAATTAATCTTGATTTACTAGAAATTAATCTGCTGTAAAATATTAGTTGAGTTCTTGCCTTAGGATGAAGAATTAAGCATTCCAATTTCACCTACAAGTCTAGTGAAAGTTGCTTCATCCAAAGGTTTAGTAAATATGTCAGCTAATTGTTTTTCTATTGGAACAAAAATGAGCTCAATGGTACCATTTGTACCATGTTCTCTAATAAAATGGTACCTACATCAATGTGATTTGTTCTAGAATGATTAATTGGATTAGCCACTATAGATATAGCACTAGTATTGTCACACATGATAGGAATTTTGTGTAACACTACGCCATAATCCATTAGCTGATTTCTAATCCAAAGCACTTGAGCACAACAACTTCCTGCAGCTATGTATTCAGCCTCTATTGTAAAAGTTGATACAGATTGTTATTTCTTGCTATACCAGGATACAAGTCTTTGACCAAGAAATTGACAGCTTCCACTAGTATTCTTTTTATCAACCCTGCATCCAACAAAATCTGCATCTGTGTAGCCAATAGCTTCAAAACATGTTCCCTTAGGATACCATAATC
This sequence comes from Apium graveolens, assembly GCF_009905375.1. Lineage (NCBI taxonomy): Eukaryota > Viridiplantae > Streptophyta > Magnoliopsida > Apiales > Apiaceae > Apium > Apium graveolens. The sequence continues at coordinate 200,083,101 of NC_133654.1, read as the reverse complement.
CCAAGTTTGGAGTCCCCTTCAAATATCTGAAAATCCTTTTCACAGCCATCAAGTGTGATTCTCTTGGATTGGCTTGAAATCTTGCACATAGACATGTTGCAAACATGATGTCTAGTCTACTTGCAGTTAAGTAAAGCAATGATCCAATCATTCCTCTATGGCTTGAAATATCTACACTCTTGCCTTGTCTATCTTCATCCAACTTTGTTGCTATAGACATAGTTGTGGAAGCAGGTGAACAATCAACCATACCAAACTTTTTCAATAAGTCCTTAACATACTTAGTTTGGATGATGAAGATCCCATCACTTCTTTGACTGACTTGTAGTCCAAGAAAGTAACTTAATTCCCCCATCATACTCATTTCATATTCACTCTGCATAAGCTTAGAAAATCTTTGGCAAAGCTTTTCATTAGTAGAGCCAAAGATGATATCATCCACATAGATCTGAACTAGGATCATATCTTCCTCATGTTTCTTATAGAAGAGAGTCTTATCTATGGTACCTCTAGTAAAATCCTGCTTTAGTAGGAATTCTGACAATGTATCATACCAAGCTCTAGGTGCTTACTTTAGTCCATATAGAGCCTTGAGTAGCTTGTACACAAAATTTAGAAATTCTGGATCTTCAAAGCCAGGTGGCTGTTGCACATAAACTTCTTCTTCTAGCTCACCATTCAGGAAGCCACTCTTGACATCCATTTGATACACTTTAAAGTTTGAATGTGCAACAAATGCTAGAAAAATCCTTATAGTTTCAAGTATTGCAACTGGAGAAAAAGTTTCATCATAATCAATTCCTTCTTCTTGTGAGTAGCCTTTTACAACCAACCTTGTTTTGTTCCTGGTAACTATACCATTTTCATCCATCTTGTTCCTGAACACCCATTTTGTTCCAATAATACTTCTATTCTTTGGTGCAGGAACTAACTTCCAAACTTTGTTCCTTTTAAACTGATTAAGTTCCTCTTGCATAGCAGATATCCAATTAGGATCTATTAGAGCTTCTTCGGTTTTCTTGGGTTCTATCTGAGACAGAAAGCATGCATGTAGGCACTCATTAGCAGTTGCACTTTTAGTTCTCACACCAGCAATAAGATCACCAATAATTACTTCTCTAGTGTGACTTATATCCCACTTCCTTGTATGAGTTTGTTGACTTGTGCCTTCATCATTCTCTTCATTATTGGTATGACTGCTAGATCCTTCTTCTCTTTCTCCCCCTGAGTTTGTGCTATCAAATTTAGATGTTTAAGATGAGCTTCTATCCCCATGATTTTCTTGTACAGTAATCTCTTCATTCAACATCTGGTGTGCATTGAGTTCATCTTCACCATCAGAATCACTATCAATGTTGAGGTTTTCAAATGCAAGGGCTTCGGCTTCATTTTCATCAAGACATTCCAAGCCTGGACACTTGTCATCATCAAAAGTCACATCTGTTCTTTCCATAATCTTCTTTTGATCTATCACATAGACCTTGTAGGCAGTTCTCTCCAATGAATATCACAGAAAAATTGCTTCAAAGACTTTTGAGTCAAATTTTCCCACATATTCAGAGTTGTCTTTCAAAATGTAACACTTGCTTCCAAACACATGAAGATGTTTTATAGTAGGATTTTTTTTCGACATGATTGAGTATGGTGATTTTCCATGTGCCTTGTTTATGAGATATATGTTCTGAGTGTAACATGCAGTGTTAACAGCCTCTTCCCAGAAACTTGTTGGCAACTTGGCATCTTGCAACATTGTTCTAGCAGCTTCAACCAATGTTTTATTTTTTCTTTCAACTACTCGATTTTTTTGAGGTGTTCTAGCTGCTGAGAATTCTTAAACAATCCCTTTATTTTTGCAGAATTCACTAAATGATGCATTTTTAAATTCTGTTTAATTATCACTTCTCAATCTTTTTACATAATTGTGATCTTCATCCTGTTTTTCTATCTTCTTGAAGTGCTCAATTATGATGTGTGGAGTTTCATCTTTAGAGTGCATGAACTCTACCCAAGTGTATCTTGAGAAATCATCCACCATCACAAGTGCATATTTGTTCCTTGAAATTGTTTAGACATTTACTGGCCCAAACAAGTCCATGTGAATAAGTTGCAATGGTGTACTTATTGAATTCAAAGTTTTTGATTTGTGACTTGATCTTTTATTTTTCCTTTTTGACAAGCTTCACAAACTTCAACTTGAGCAAACTCCAGTTTAGGCATGTCTCTTACTAACTCCTTTTTGACCAAGGTGTTAATTTCCTTGAAATTTAAGTGAGACAATTTCTTATGCCATAGCTTGCTTTTTTCTTCCGATGCCTTGGTATAGAAGCAGCAAAATTCCATCCTTATTTGTTGAGTCCAAGTCTGCAACAAACAAGCTTCCTTTCCTTGATCCTTTCAGAGCAACTTCGCCAGTTTTCTTGCTAATAAAAGTGCATTCTTCTTTGCTGAATAAGACTTCAAAGCCTTTGTCTGCAAATTGGCTAACACTGAGAAGATTCACTTCAAGACCAACTACCAGTGCTACATCATCAATGACAATATTTTCAGAAACAATCTTGTCATATCCCATTATGAATCCTTTGTTGTTGTCTCCAAAAGTCATCAAAGGGCCAGCCTTCCCCTCAAACCGTGATAGCAGGGCCTTATCAACTGTCATATATCTAGAACACCCACTTTCAATGATCCATATGACTTTCTTCACTTTGCCCTGAACATAATGAGTTTTAAGTGTGTTTAGCAACCCAGGCAGTGTTGGGTACTTTCTTCTTGTTAACATATTTAGTAGAAGTAGAATGAGTTGTTTCAGATAAAATAGAACTCAATGACAGGTGTGCATTTTCCCTATCTGATGTAGACCCAATTTTTATTTCTTTAATGTCTACTCTCAGTTTGTGGCAACTTTTCATTACTTTCAAGTTGTAAGGGATACAGTCAAACTTGTCACAAAATGAGTAGGGATCATTTGTATCTGCTTTATTGTACTTGCATGCTCCTTCAGTTGGCTTGCTAACTGTTAGGTATGAATAAAACACAGAGGGGGGGTGAATGTGTTTTGGCTTAAATGTTTACCTTTTGATCGACTTTGGCTTTAGCAGTTGGTTGTTATCAATGATAGTAGAATAGATGTTAAACATAAATAACAATGCAAATATGTAAAACAAAGATCTTCAAAACTCACTTAATTTTATATTAAAAATCAAGCAGTGTTTTGCTACAAAATCTCTAAGTTCTTGTTTTAGAACTTAGCTCCTTTCTTGAGAGAGAATACAATATTTTCTTTTTAGATTCTCTTTTTTTTTACTAGAGGACCAGTGTTAACTTTATAACTCAGTTAACTACTGGTTTACACATAGGATAATAAACATACTATTAGCTTTTCTAAACTGTCACCTGTCATTTCTATTAATAGAAAAGCAAATCTTCCATTTCTGGCTTAGCATATCTTTAGCATCCCGTGTTTACTTTAAACTCCTCTGTCAGTTAATATTTGCCATTGATCTTGCACATCTCTCAAGCTGCTTTTTGTAGACTTGTCAATCCAGCTATGTGAATTGTTTGTTGATTTGCAACCTTGGATATTAAACTGTTCTATAATTCTGTACTTAGAGAAATTTCTTCACTTCGAGATCTCCAATTAAGCTGTAGAGAACTCGACATCTCGATAGGCATGTTGGCTTGTCGATATCTCTTAAACTTCATTGTTGACTTGACTTATCGACAACTCTGAGTTCTCTGGTGAATTTTGGTTTATCGATAACTCAGAATTCTCTAATGGACTTTGGCTTATCGATAACTCAGAGTTCTCTAATAAATGTATACTTGTCGATATCTCTGAGTTCTCGAATGGGTATCTGACCTATCGATATCTCCAATAGCATATCCTGAGTTCTCGATAGACAATTTCTGAGTTCTCGATAGGCAATTCCTGAGTTCTCGATAGGCAATTCCTGAGTTCTCGGTAGGTCTTTCTGAGTTCTCGAATGACTTCTCTATAACACTAATTCTGTGACTTGTAGAGATCTTGACTTAGAGTGTTTTTCACCAAACAGAATTATTCAACTCTAAGCTTCTTCATAATTCTTCTGAGGCATGACCTTCTTGATCTTCTTCCAGATAGAATTCTTAGGCTTGACACTGTTTAGGGAAAAATGCTCCAGTCTGCTCCATTTACATTTTACAGACATTAAGTGTTACAAGTATAAATTATAGATTAAAGTTACAGTATAACTAATCTTAGGGTTGGCCCCAAGCTTAACTGATTGCTAATGACATTGTCAGCATCAGTAATCTTTGACATCATCATGTTAATGACATTGTTAGCACCAGTAATCTTTGACATCAGATCATTGAAGATTAATGACATTGTTAGCTCCAGTAATCTTTGACATCATCTATTATATATTACAATCTCCCCCAACTTGTTCATTATGAAATTATGCACAAGTTCTGATTGATGATGTCAAAACTTTAACTAAATGCAGAAACCAAAACCAATCTTCCCATCAGGTCTTCTTTTATTGAGTTGCATTTAGATTTATTCAAAATCCATTAGCTGTTTTGGCATTTAGATATATATTCTCCCCCTTTTGGACATTATCTCCAGGAAGAAAGATCCAGCTAAATGCACATTGTTCAAGCTGCTGTCATTGTCCATTTGGAACACTATCTGCAGCTTCAAGCTTCATTGAGATTCATGGTGATGAGTTTATCAAAAAGAATAGAAGTTTCACTTAGATCTGCAGAAAAAGTCTGTCAGTGATAAAAGTCCTAAGCTCTCTGTTCTTTTGAATAAGCAGTCTCACCAATTCTCACTGCACTAGTCTCATGACTTTTGAGAGACAGAGTTCCCTCATAAGGATTGCTAAATCCATACACTCATCTACCTCTCCTTTTTCCAGGAAGGATCCTGCCTCTCTTATTCTTTGTTTATCACTCAATCTTTTCTCTTATCCTCACATGAAAGGCTCAAATATTGTTTGACCTACAGAAATAAGAGATGGCTGAGAAGAGTTAATCTGTGATCATATGATTAGAGGAAGATCATATAGGACTACTCATACTCATTTCACCAGAAAAATGAGTGCATAAGCATCTATGACTGGGGTCACAGTTTAACTCACAGATTGCTCTGTGGTTGTGACAGTGTGTTGTCCTCCACTTGTAGTGGGAACCTCCAATTGAATTGGAGGGGATTTGATTGGGTTACTGTCATGTACACCAGCCTCAAACCTTTGTGCATCTTGTAGAGCACTGTCACATAAATGTGATGAACTTGCCTCTCCCATAACAGGGTCATTGGCAATTGTACTCCTAGCTTCAACAGTCAGGGCAATTTCAGCTAGGGTTTTGAGGGTAGTTGTTCCTTCTAGAGGAACCTCCAATTGAATTGGAGAGGATTTAGATAGATCTCCCTCAAGAGTACTACCCTCAAACCTATTCATCTGTGAAGATGATTGTGCACATGAAGGTGCAAGAGTGACCATGGAGTCTTCAGTAAAAACTGATGAAACCCCCATATTTGTGATGGTGTCATCAAGGTCTACCCCAGCTAGTAGCCTCTCACCATCTAGATGTTGGTTCTGGGTGGTGAGCACAGTTTTATGAACCATGTATCTTGAGTGTTGGTGCACTTGAGAATCAGATTCAAGTGCTCTATATGATGAAGAAATTTGAGAGATTAGAGAAGTTTGCTCAGTTGTGAGTGTTGGCAGCTCCCCTTGAATGGATGAGGGAGCTTCAAGTGATGTGCCCTCACTGTGTGTGCCATCCTTATTTCTTCTACTATACACTCTAGGTGCAGGTTGTGCTGACTCAGTACAGGATGCATTGGGGTGAATGCTCTTTTCAATAGATACACCCTGTTGAGAGGATGCATCTAGTAATTGTTTACTCCCCATTTGTTCAACTGTGCCCTTTTGGAAGGACACAGAGGTGTTTTGAGTGGTCAACTCAGGTAACTTACTCTTCTTTGGTTTCTTGACTAAGGGTGACTCTGGTTCAGTTTGAATTGTTTCACTCTCATTGACAACAGCAAGGGTTGGTTCCTTTCTCTTCTTTTTACTCACTTCAGTCTTTTCAGAGACTAAAGTGGTTGGTTTGCTAACATCTAGTGGTTTAGAAAAAGGGGTTGCAGCTTTGGAAGGTCCCTGTTGGTGTGCCTGTGTTTGTGCTGCCACAGGCTCAGGAACCATAGCTGAACTAGCAAATTTAGGAGCCCTCATGTCTGGCATAGGGTAAGGATAAGTCCTGAATCTCTCCAACATAAATGGAGTGATTCTAAGACTTACACTCACCTTATTCTTTGAAGTAAGTGAGCCAAATATTATTTTGGGCACTTGCTTACAATTGCCAATTCTACTACTATCAATACCAGCTAACAAATGTATGTCATTTACTTTATGAGCTAAAGTAGACATAATAAACCTTGGCAAAAAGATTTCTTTACCTCTATTCTTCAAAGGCATAGTAAGTCTGGTAGCCAGCTCCTCCAGAATTAGAGCCCCAACATTCAGATGCATGTTGTGAGCTATTGAGAACACCAGCTTCTACACCACACTTGAGATGTTGTCAAAGCCAGTTTTTCTGCAAGTGAAAGCCCTCACTACAGAATCAAACACAAAGGACCATTCCTTCCTAAGGTTTGTCCTGTTCAGGCTTTCCAAGTTGATTGAGCCACTGTAGTTGATGAAGTCCATGAATTCACTCAGCTCATCTGCAGTTGGTATCTCTCCATAAGTCTCAGTTGGCAATCCCAGGGTTGTATTCACATCAGCAGCTGAAAACTCAATTTCCTGGCCTTTAATTGTGCATGTGACCACCATAGAAGTGACATTCTCTAGAACAACTGTCCTAGTTATAGATGATGTCCAAAATTTATGAAGAACGTCCAAATACAGCACAGGACTTGTAGTTAAAGCACCTGCAATATAGGATTCAGAAAGAAACTTCACAAACCCCTTGAAACTATCAGGGGCTTGGTTAGCATCAAGAAAAGCAATAAAGTTAGTTCCCTTCTCTGGAATGATAGCTCTAATAATGTTTTTTGCCATTTTAGTGTTTAGAAGTAGTGGGTAAGAAGAAGTTTTGAGAAAGGAGCAAAAATGAGAGAGAAATCACCTTTTGTCTGAAAGCTAGGTCACTTGAGATCTCGAGAAAGTGTAAGTACAGTGTATGTATCGAGAAGTCTGGGTATTTATAGAAAAAGTAAAATACTTATCGAGAAGTCAAATAAACGTTTGATATTAAACTTATCGAGAAGTCAAAAATGACTTATCGAGAACTCTGATAAATGCCCAGTTTGTCCGAAAATGGACTAAAAAGATTCTAATTTATTTGAATTGAATCAAATTGAAATCAGAATAAATTTTCCAAAAGTATTTGTCTAAAATAATTCATTGAATTAAATTATTTTAGTTCTGAGTTATTGATAAGTCTCAAAATATCCTTGTCGAGAACTCTGTGAATTAACACTATTAGAGAACTTCACATGGTCTTATCGATAAGTCATAATAGAGCTTATCGAGAAGTCATTCGAGAAGTCTGTAAATAGACTTATCGAGGACTCACTCGAGAACTCTAGAATGACTTGTCGATAAGTCATTTTGACTTAACGAGAACTCAGTTCTCTATACCTTTGATTACTGTTATTCTGCCTTGTGTTAATTTTACACATTTAAGATGTAAATTAACAACTAAGCAGTTTACTTAGAATTTTGAAATATTTTAAGTTAATTTTTTTGAATTTTTAAGAAAAATAAAAATACAGAGATTCTGAAATATTTATAATTCATATTTCAGTTAATTTCCAATTAAATCAAACTAGGTTGATTTATTAGAAATTAATCTGTTGCAACACATTAGCTGAGTTCTTGCTTAGGATGAAGAATTGAGCATTCCAATTTCACTCACAAGTCTAGTGAAGGTTGCTTCATCCAAAGGTTTAGTAAAAATGTCAGCTAATTGTTTCTCTGTTGGAACAAAAATGAGCTCAATGGTACCATTTGCAGCATGTTCCCTGATAAAATGGTACCTAACATCAATGTGCTTTATTCAAGAATAATTAACTGGATTAGCTACTATAGATATGGCACTAGTATTGTCACACATAATAGGAATTTTGTGTAATACTAGACCATAGTCCATTAGCTGATTTCTAATCCAAAGCACCTGAGCACAACAACTTCCAGCAGCTATATATTCAGCTTCAGCTGTGGAAGTTGACACAGATTGTTGTTTCTTACTATACCAGGATACAAGTCTTTGACCAAGAAATTGACAGCTTCCACTAGTACTTTTCCTATCAACCCTGCATCCAGCAAAATCTGCATCTGTGTATCCAATAGCTTCCAAACCAGTTCCCTTAGGATACCATAATCCCAAGTTTGGAGTTCCCTTTAAGTATCTAAAAATCCTTTTTACAGCCATCAAATGTGATTCCATTGGATTGGCTTGAAATCTGGCACATAAATAAGTAGCAAACATGATGTCTGGTCTACTAACAGTTAAATAAAGCAATGATTCAATCATCCCTCTGTAGCTTGAAATATCCACACTCTTGCCTTTCTTGTCTTCATCCAACTTGGTTGCAGTAGACATTGGTGTAGATGCAGGTGAACTATCCACCATACCAAATTTCTTCAATAAGTCATTCATATTTTTTTGGTTTGGCTGATGAAAATACCATCACTTCTTTGACTAACTTGAAGGCCAAGGAAGTAACTTAATTCTCCCATCATGCTCATTTCATACTCACTCTGCATTAGCCTAGAGAATCTTTGACAAAGCTTTTCATTTGTAGATCCAAAGATGATATCATCCACATAGATTTGAACTAGGATCATATCTTCACCATGCTTCTTGTAGAAGAGAGTCTTATCAATAGTACCTCTGGTAAAGCCATATTTGAGTAGGAATTCTGACAGTGTGTCATACCAGGCTCTAGGTGCATGTTTCAATCCATATAGAGCCTTGAGTAATTTGTAAACAAAGTTAAGAAATTCTAGATCTTCAAAGTCAGGTGGCTGTTGCACATAAACTTCTTCTTCTAGTTCACCATTAAGAAAAGCACTCTTGACATCCATTTGATACACCTTGAAATTTGAGTGTGCAGCAAATGCCAGAAAAATTCTTATTGCTTTTAGTCTTGCAACAGGAGCAAAAGTCTCATCATAGTCAATTCTCTCTTCTTGTGAGTAGCCTTTAGCAACCAGCCTTGCTTTGTTTCTAGTAACAATTCCATTTTCATCCATTTTGTTGCACACTTTAATTTGTTCTTTAAGTATGCATTTTCTTGCTTAGCAGTATCAAGCTCAACCAGCAAAAATTCAGTCTCTTGTTTTTCACTCTCAAATTTTTCATTGATCTTTTTCAATCTGCTAACTTCCTCATTTGCCGCAACCATGCTTGTATGAATGTGGAACATTTCTGTGCTCATCTTTTCAACAGTTTCCTTATATTGACCCACATTTAAATCAATTGTGGTAAGAGTTGGTACCTGTGATTTAGATGATGAAGAGTCTCCTTGCTCCAAGGCCATGAGTGCATAGTTTCCAACTTCTTCATCCTCATCATTATCTGAATCATCCCAGCTCTTGCCCTCAGCAATATAAGCTTTCCCTTGTTGCTTATTTAGAAGAGCACCATACTTTGCTTCCAATTCAAGATAGGCTTTGTCTTTCCTTGCCTTCTTTGGTTTCCTACATTCTGTAGAAAAATGGCCCAACTCATCACAGTTAAAGCACCTTATGTTTGATCTATCAACAGATCCAGGTTTGTAGCCAATTTTGCTATCAGGAGTGTACTTCCCTTTTCCTTTCCAGCTGCTGTCTTTGTTGAAGGACTGTCCTTTACTCTTGAAAAATCTTGGTTTCTTCACTCTAATGTTAGAGAATTTTCTAGCCAATTAAGCCATTGATTTGTCTAGCTCATCAAGCTCATCAAGCTCATCAAGAGTGTAGAACTCATCTTCTCCATCCAATTCCAGTATGACTTGCTCTTTAGTGTCATTGACTCTTTTCTCACTTGTAGAAATTTCTGGGGTTTGGGATCTTTGCTCATCATTAGAGGTATGGCCATCATTCACAATCAGTGCACTTGAGCCGTCCAGTACATATCCTTGACCAGCCCTTAATGATTTCTTTTGAATCATTTCAAGTTCATAAGTTTTCAGAACCCCATAGAGCACTTCCAGTGTGATTCTACTCAAATCTCTTCCTTCTCTGATTGTAGAGATCTTTTGTTCCAAATGATCAGGGAGAGTAAGCAAGAACTTCAAATTCACTTCTTCAACATCATAAAATTTATCATGAAGCTGCAAGTCATTTATCAGCTTATTAAACCTTTCAAACACATCAGTAATACCCTCATTTGGTTTAGCCATAAAACCCTCATACTAAGAAATCAATATCCTTCTTTGATTTGACCTAACATCCTCAGTTCCTTCACAAAGTATCTCAATCTTTTCCCAGATCTATTTAGCAGTGTCACAGTTGACAATGTTATTATACATTACATTGTCAAGTGACTCAATTAGGTCTAGTTACAAAGCACTGTCTAGGGAAACTTTCTCTCTTTCAGGTTCAGTATACTCAGAGGGATCCTTGGGAGCATAATGAGCTGGAATAACCATATCTCCATCTGTGATTTCCTCAATTCTAACCATAAAAGTGAAGGGCCCATTCTTGAGGATACCAATGTAAAGGTGATTGGTCATTCTTATAAACAGCAACATTTTCTTTTTCCATAAAGTGTAGTTGGCCTTATCAAAAGGAGGAATCTTGATACTAATGATTTTCTGTGTATTCATTTTTCCAAGATCTAATCTGTTTACTTTCCGATTTTACTTTGATACCACTTGTTAGGTATGAATACAATACAGAGGGGGGGTGAATGTGTTTTGGCTTAAATGTTTACCTTTTGATCGACTTTGGCTTTAGCAGTTGGTTGTTATCAATGATTTAGTAGAATAGATGTTAAACATAAATAACAATGCAAATATGTAAAATAAAGATCTTCAAAACTCACTTAATTTTATATTAAAAATCAAGCAGTGTTTGGCTACAAAATCTCTAAGTTCTTATTTTAGAACTTAGCTCCTTTCTTGAGAGAGAATACAAGATTTTCTTTTTAGATTCTCTTTTTTTTACTAGAGGACCAGTGTTAACTTTAAAACTCAGTTAACTGCTGGTTTACACAGAGGATAATAAATATGCTATTAGCTTTTCTAAGCTGTCACTTGTCATTTCTATTTATAGAAAAGCAAATCTTCCATTTCTGGCTTAGCATATCTTTAGTATCCCGTGTTTACTTTAATCTCCTCTGTCAGTTAATCTTTGCCATTGATCTTGCACATCTCTCAAGCTGCTTTTTGTAGACTTGTCAATCCAGTTATGTGAATTGTTTATTGATTTGCAACCTTTGATATTAAACTGTTCTGCAATTTTGTACTTAGAGAAATTTCTTCACTTCAAGATCTCCAATTAAGCTGTAGAGAACTTGACATCTCGATAGGCATGTTGGCTTGTCGATATCTCTGAAATTTCATTGTTGACTTGACTTATCGACAACTCTGAGTTCTCTAGTGAATTTTGGTTTATCGATAACTCAGAGTTCTCTAATGGACTTTGGTTTATCGATAACTCAGAGTTCTCTAATGAATGTATACTTGTCGATATCTCTGAGTTCTCGAATGGGTATCTGACTTATCGATATCTCCAATAGCATTTCCTGAGTTCTCGATAGACAATTCCTGAGTTCTCGATAGGCAATTCCTGAGTTCTCGATAGGTCTTTCTGAGTTCTCGAATGACTTCTCTATAACACTAATTCTGTGACTTGTAGAGATCTTGACTTAGAATGTTTTTCACCAAACAGAATTATTCAACTCCAAGCTTCTTCATAATTCTTCTGAGGCATGACCTTCTTGATCTTCTTCCAAATAGAATTCTTAGGCTTGACACTGTTTAGGGAAAAATGCTCCAGTCTGCTCCATTTACATTTTACAGACATTAAGTGTTACAAGTATAAATTACAGATTAAGGTTACAGTACAACTAATCTTAGGGTTGGGCCCAAGCTTAACTGATTGTTAATGACATTGTCAGTATCAGTAATCTTTGACATCATCATGTTAATGACATTGTTAGCTCCAATAATCTTTGACATCAGATCATTGAAGATTAATGACATTGTTAGCTCCAGTAATCTTTGACATCAGATCATTGAAGATTAATGGCATTGTTAGCTCCAGTAATCTTTGACATCATCTATTATATATTACACTAACAACCTTTTTACAAAGGTGAGTTAGATGATTTACAGAGCCACATTTTTCACACTTCTTTCTTGGAGCATCTGTAACATAAGCAAAATTATTGCTTTTATTTATCCCAATTTTCCCATTTCTATTTTTCTTCTTGTTTCTTGCATCTTCCGTCTTGGTCTCTTTGATAGGTGTCTTGGAACTTTGTTTGTCCATGAGCTTCTCTTCAGCTTTGGAAGATGGAGTTGTTTCTGTATTTTTCTTTTCTTTATCTTCATCAGCAATTTCTTGCTTAATAATCAACTCTTCTTCACTGAAATTAACTTCACATGCCTTGAACATAGGTGCGACAACCTTTTTCAGCATTGCTCAAACATTTTCATTTTCTGTTGTTTTTCTCTTGTCACCTATATCTTTATTTTTGATGTTCAAGTATCATAGTCAAGACCAATAGCAATGCTTGCACATGGCTTGTTTTTCTCATGATACTGTCTAATTAACTCAAGTGCATTCTTTGAAGGATTTTAATTTAACTTCATTCTTTTCCAGCTTCTCCCTTAGCACTATTTCAATTTCACTTGCACACTTGAGCTTGTTCTTCAGATAAGCATATTCTTGTCTTACAGTTTCAAGCTCCACCAACAACAATTCAGCTTCTTGTTTCTCACTTTCAAGCTTCTCATTTATCTTTATCAATCTGCTAATTTCTTCTTTAGCAGCAACCATACTTGTATGTATGTGAAACATTTATGTGCTCATCTTTTCTACAGTTTCCTTATATTGACTCACATTTAAATTAATGGTAGTGAGAGTTGGTACCTGTGATTTTGATGAGGATGATTCTCCTTGTTCCAAGGCCATTAAAGCATAGTTTTCAACTTCCTCATCTTCATCATTATCAGAATCATCCCAACTTTTTCCTTCTGCAATATAAGCTTTACTTTGTTGTTTCTTCAGAAGAGCGTCATACTTTGCTTCCAGTTCAAGATAAGCTTTGTCTTTCTTTTCTTTCTTGGGTTTCCTGCACCTTGTAGTAAAATGGCCTAGTTCATCACAGTTGAAGCACCTTATCTTAGATTTGTCAACAAATCCAGTTTTGTAGTCATTCTTGCTATCAGAAGTGTACTTCCCTTTTCCTTTCCAGCTGTTGTCTTTGTTGAAAGAATGTCCTTCACCCTTGAAGTATCTTGGCTTCTTTACTCTAATGTTAGAAAATTTTCTAGCCAAATAGGCCATTGACTGATCTAGCTCATCCAGTTCATCAAGAGTGTAGAACTCATCTTCTTCCAATTCCAGAATGACTTGTTCCTGTGAATCATTTATTATTTGCTCACTTGGTGAGACAACTGGATTTTGAGATCTTGGCTCATCATTAGATGTTTGGCTTTCATTTACAATTAATGCACTTGAGCCATCTACAACATGTCCTTGACCAAATCTCAATGATTTTCTTTGAATCATTTCTAGTTTATATTTTTTAAGAATCCCATGTAGAACTTCCAGTGTTCTTCTACTCAAGTCTCTCCCTTCTCTGATTGCTGAGATTTTCTGTTCCAAATGATCAGGGAGAGTAAGCAAAAACCTTAAGTTCACTTCTTCAGCTTCATAGTATTTGTCATGGAGTTGCAAGTCATTTATCAGCTTATTAAATCTTTCAAACACATCAGTTATACTTTCTTTTGGCTAGGCCGTGAAACCCTCATATTGTGAAATCAGTATCCTTCTTTGGTTAGATCTAACTTCCTCAGTTCCTTCACAGAGTATTTCAATCTTTTCCTAGATTTGCTTGGCAGTGTCACAGTTGACAATGTTGTTGTACATCACATTGTCAAGTGACTCTATCAATATCAATTGCAAGCCACTATCCAGGGAAACTTTCTCCTTTTCAGGCTCAGTATACTCAGAAGGGTCTTTTGGAGCATAATGAGCTGGAATGACCATATCACCATATGTTGATTCTTCAACTTTAACCATAGGAGTGAAGGGCCCATTTTTGAGAATCTGAATATAGAGTGGATTGGCCATCCTGATAAATAGCAACATTTTCTTTTTCCAAAGAGTGTAGTTAGCTTTGTCAAAGGTAGGAATTTTGATGCTACTGATTTTCTATGTATTCATTCTTCCAAGATCTTGAATCTGTTTACTTTCAGATTTTGCTCTGATACCACTTGTTAGGAAATGAATAACACACAGAGGGGGGTGAATGTATTTTTCTGTTTTTAAGCTTTTCTTGAGCTTTTTATGGTTGAACAAAGTAAATTAAATCTTATTGTGAAATGTGTTACTGCAGAAATTCAACATGCAATAGTAAGAACACGGATCTTTTCAAAACTCACTTAATTTTATATTAAAATTAAGAATGTTTTGCTACAAAATTTCTAGTCTCTTTGTTGATAAAGAGCTTAGCTTCATCTTGTCGATAACTCAGAATTCTCTAGTAAATTTTGGCTTATCGATAACTCAGAATTCTCTAATGAATGTTGACTTGTCGATAACTCTGAGTTCTTTAGTGAAGAAATGACTTGTCGATATCTCCAATCTTCATGTCTTCAATTTGGCTTGTCGATATCTCTGTGAGTTCTCTATAAGCTTTTCTGACTTCTCAATAAGTCATTTGGAGTTCTCGAATGACTTATCTATAACACTAAATATGTGACGTGTGGAGATCTTGACTTAAAATATTTTTATCCAAACAGATTTATTGAACTCCAAACTTCTTCAAAATTCTTCTGAGGCATGATCTTCTTGGTCTTCTTCCAGATATAATCATTAGGCTTGATACTGTTTAAACAAAAAGACTCCAGTCTGCTCTTTTATATTTTTACAGATTTACAAGTACAGATGCAAACTAAGATTACAATACAACTTACTTAGGGTTGTCAATTTAACTTAATCTTATTAAAGTAGAGGCATGTCTTGCACAACACATAGGGCAAGTAAGATGGTTAAAATTACCAACGAATCATGCATAACAATACATGAACCTATGCTAGCATGGCAAGTTCTAAACCTCTAAATTTATTGTCGCTTCATTAGAGATTAACACGCTATCTTATAAGTTTGCGACGCTCATAAGACGAATAAGCACAACCAAAACTAGGATATCATACAATCACCACACACTAAGGTATCAAAATATATTAACTATTGAAATCCATATGTAAATCCGCTAGAACCCCACGATAACGATTAGCCCATAACCGAACTCGTTATCACCGTGGATTCCGATGAAAGCATGGTATAATAAACTAGGTCTTTATAAAACGAATAATAAACAAAGTACGTAATTCAGAGTATAGGTTCAACAAAATAAGAAACGAGCATCCAAGATTATAACTTAAAATAAAAAATCACAAGAATAAACTATATCTTCTTCGTCTTTGTTGAATTGTGCTATATGTCTTCTTGTTGCCTTCTCCTTAAGCTCTTTTATTGAAAACGTCTTTAACTTGCCATTATATAGCAGCCCAATTAATCCAGAAATCCAGCAGATCAAAAATTGTAGTAGTAACAGGATTCTGTGATCCCGACCTGGCGCGGCCGCGCGCTAGCATAGCGCGGGCGCGCCGACCTTCTGGAAAAAATTCTTCTGCTTGTTTTATTCGGCTGGTTCTTGACGGATTTGCACGAGCAATCTTCACGGCGCCTTCCTAACACCATTTTAGCATCAAAGCAATGCTAAATCACCTTGATCCCTGTTATATGCCTGAAATGCAAAAATACTACAAAATACATAAAAACACAAATAACTTAAGTACAAAACATCAATTCAAGCCTTTATAGCGCATTTTAAGTGGACATGAATGCCACTTAACAATTAGGAATCATAATTTTTCAACTTAAAACCCTTACTTACGAGTTAGAAAATAGTAGAATCATTACTTTACTGATTTTGAACGGTTCTTTTGCGTTTTTGAACAGATTGTCCATAATAATTAAATGAAAGTCAGAAAATGCGTAACCTAACTTATCCAACAATTCTGTGCATGCAGTTAGTTTAATTAACTTTCTAATTATATAAATTATGTATATAAATGAGTATCAAATGGAGCTGCTACAGGTGAAAAGCCAAATGGCCTTTAATCAGCCCTAGAGTGTCAAATGGAGGCTTAAAACATTTGATACCAAGACCTTCTCTATCCTCTGAACGAACCCCATAACTTTGAAGACGTGGTCAGAAGTGCCTAGCATTTCTAAGCCAAAAAAGAAAAGCGAGACCTGTTCTTTAGGCCTTAAATGGAGTTAAGATGGATGAAGATCAAAGTGGTATGATGCTGATGCACCAAGTTAAGCTTGAGGAGTCAGACCGAAAACAGCATTACAAAGGGTTAAAAGCCTAAATATATAAAAGAAGTCTAAAGCAAGCACGCCGACTTGGGTCGTAAAACAATTCCTGAACAGCTTAAATGGAAAGAAACTTCTTCTCACACAGTGTTTATCTATTAAAAATGAATTGGTATGCATAAAGGGGACAATCCAGTCACATTCTCTCCATCAAGGAGGCATATGAAGCAGAAAGATGAATCGTATGAAGGCGGCAAATGATTTTGTATATCTTTGGCAAAAGGCTCTCCAAGTTTTACAAATTTGTGGCAATGTCACTAGTTTAATTTAAGATCTCGGCCCTGCACAACATACAACATTTCCATGTCTTTGATATTCAACAACACTTGTACAATCAACTTTTTTTTTTGTAAGAACTATAACAAAAAAAAAAAGTTTCATCCTCCATTTCATTGGTGTTTCTTACAAACAAACAGACTGCTCCTCCAACTCGACTCCCAGTCATATCCCATTCATTTCACCAAATGAGAGCATAGTTGCTACAAGGGGTCAACTCGACCTTGAAACATTGTTGAAAAAAAAGATTGAAAAGTGACTGTCATCTAAAATAACAAAATAACTTCATCAGCAGATATAAGAACAAGGCTATGAACCCAAATACACATCATATAATATACTTGAAGTCGGTTATAAGAACAAGGTCATGAACCCTGGAATTCTTGAATTTAGCTAGATCCATATGTTTATAGCTGGATCAATATATTTAATTAAGTATGAACGAAAGAGCCTGACCAAAAAAATGAATGAAAAAACCTAAAGATCAAAAATTCTAGCTATAAATAATACCCTCTTAAATTATTAGGATATCCATAATTTAGATAACAGAGAATCGGAGCATCTTAAATAAGAACATTGTGCATTAGAATTTAGTTACTAGTTAACACCAAGCTCATACAAAAAATTGAGCAAAGAGGGACCAAAAGAAAATTGATTATCAAACAACACTATGTAAAATTAGCAGCTTAAAAACAAGATATCCTATGTTTTAAAGATGCAACACCAAATATATATATATATACACCATAAAGCACAAGAAAAGAAAAAAGAGAACATCTATCAACAAAAAAAGGGGAGCTCGAGAAACTCGTGGTCAAAACAAGAACATGAAAACTTTTTCTGAGATTATATTCTTCATCTAGAAGAGACAAAAAAGATATGGAAACCAGAATAAAGTAATTATGCTGCTTCAACCAGTAACATTGACAAAAGGCTCGTATTCACCTAGAATCTACCAAATATTATAAGAATTCAGGAGCAACTTAACTCTAATTGTCCTAGTCTAATCAGCCCAAACATTAGGCAAATAATAATTACTATTTATGTAGATTGCAGGATACCAACATCAACTCCTGAATTTAGCCTCTGAACACTTTGATTCCACCACAACCTTAGTGGCACTTTCAGATCTTCAAGGCCTGGCTTCAGAATCCTTGGCATGAAGCTTTTGTTTTAGCCATGACTGGATCCTGTACACAACACAAGGGCACAGACATTATGCCATTGTCTAATTTCAGCTACCACTAGGTTACCACTAATGTCACTATGGTTACCGCTAATGCTACCTCTACAGCTACCACTACAGCTAAGACAACTACTCACTGCTACCACTACCATTACCACTACAACTACTTGCTGCTAACAATACGGTTATCACTGCAACTACTTACTGCTACGCATAACAGACACGTGATCCAAATTGGCTAAAGAGCTCCACATTTATCCACATGCAAGGCTCACTTAATCTCCGTACTGCTACACCTAGTCGACAATTAATTTCCAATCACCTCATCTCAAAGGTAGTTCCCGACAGAGACAGAGATCAAAACACTCACTAAAACTCCATACTGATACGTTATCATATCAATGATTGCAACAGGACTCTGATTTCAATTCAAATGACCTCATTTTGAAGGCAAATTCAAACCACGTACATAAATTATAACCACACAAGCAAAGTAGAAAACAATATTTAATAGTTCTATGTCATTCATACACACTAACATAAGAGAAACCTCCAGACAGACAAAGAGATACTTATAAGCACACGAAGCTTAAAGCTACACCCAGAGAGCAAATAAGAGGCAAAATCTAATTAAAAATAGTACTTATTTTAAACTACCAAAACACTTAATCAGATAAAATTCAAGCATTCCAACCATTTCCATTGTCGCATGCATGCTGCATCAATTGTCCGCTGCAACAGCCCTTCAGAACGTTAACCGCATGGGTTTGTCCTGACCAGTCTCACTAATCAAAATTACTGCTGCTGTGCACCATAACCACCGCCATATCCAGCTAGCCCAGCATTAGGTGCCCCATAACTTCCAGCACCTTGTGCGGGTTCAGATCTCCATCCTTGATTTCCGTATCCTGAATTCCCGGTTGGATCACCATAATTACCACCCATGTAGCCTCCACCACTTGATTGCACATCGCCGCCAGCAGATAAACCGCTATTTGGGGCACCACCTGGCCGACCCCCAACAGCACCATATGCAGCTGGGTTACCATATGACCCATCCGCTCCACCATATCCACCATAGCCATAACCTTGATTCCCATAGGCAGTAGATCCACTAGGAGATTGACCTGTGGGTGCTGAAACAGGTGCACCTCCAGGCCCGCCATTTGAGCCACCCGAAGCACCCCACTGAGTATTACCATATCCAGAAGAGGCATGAGCACCATATGCATTCCTTGAAGCCCCCGCTGGACCACTTCCATAAGAACCATATCCAGTATTCGGGACGTTAGGATTTCCATAGGGGCCTCCAGTAGGACCACCATAGCCAGGATTCGCACCACCATAACTACCATATCCACCAGAACCAGCACCGTTACCACCAGGTCCATACCAGTTATTAGATGCACCATATCCAGAGGATCCATATGATGGATAACCACTACCAGTATTCTGAGACTGCATGTATCTACTAGAATCACGGCCTTCATATGAACTTAGATTGCCACCAGATGCACCATAGCTCGGATAACCTCCACCACCACGACTTGCACCTCCGCCCATACCACGACCTCCACCACCACCAGCATTGGAGTCTCTGGGAAGAGCTCTTTTAACTTCAACTTGCTTACCGTTCAAATCATGGAAGGTTTTGTGCAGAACACGATCAACTGCATCTTCAGTATCAAAGGAAATAAACCCAAATCCACGTGGACGATTAGTCTGCTGGTCATACATAACAACCACATCAGTAACTTGTCCATAGCTCTCAAAATACTGACGAAATTCATCTTCGCTCAATGTAGGAGGTAAGCCCCCAACAAAAATCTTCTTAGTCCTAACATCACCACCCCCATAGCTTCTACCAGAACTTGGGTTCCCTACCTTTGAAACCTGCTGTTCTTCCCTTGACATTGCCCTCTTAGGCTCAACCTAAAAGAAAATTTTACTGTAAAAAAAAATATAGGAGCAAACAATGTACAGGCAGCCAAAAAACAAAGAACAACCAGAACACACATACAATACATGCCCAAGTACCCAAGCGTGGATAACAGCGCATAATCATGCAAAAACACCAAATCTAAATACAAGTCTAGCAATGTACAGGCAGCCAAAAACTAAAGGAAAGCAACTGACATATACAAGATGTGTCAAACTACCCAAGCCTAGCTAACAACGCATAAAACTGCAAAAACACCCAATCTAGATACAAGTCAAGCACTCAATAAAGTGAAACAAGTCATTAACCACATGATAGAAACACAGTACCATTATTGTAAGAATTTAAGAAAATCTTATAATTCGCAAAAAAAAAAAATTTTGATGAATTATAATTCGCAAATTAATACATGAAACACTAAGGTGTAACAGACAAAAATATAAACCGAAACAAACTCCAAGGCAGTTAATATAACCGAAACAAACTCCAGGGAAAGCATAACAAAGCTGAACCAAAAACAACATATCAAGTATTCACTAAAATCCCAACAGAGCACACATAAAAGAGACTGAACACATCAAAAACATAATTACACAAACACATATATATTTAAGCATAACACCCAAAATATTCATAACCCTTTACTTAAAAACCCAACAAAACCCCACAAAACATCAATTCCATACAAAAACACCCAAAATAAAATTCAAAACACCTCTACACACATAATCAAACATAAAAACCCCAAAAAATCACACACCCAAGTACTAAAAATCCAATAACAACCCATTACATAGAAACCCTCAAAACCATCAAATCAACACAAAACCACCCAAAATCAAATCCAATAAAAAACACCACTACACACATAATCAAACATTAAAAAAAACCCAGAAAATCAAACACTCAACTACTCAAAAATCCAACAACCACCCATTACATAAAAAACCCAAAAACCATCAATTCAACAGAAACCAACCCAAAATTAAACAAAAACATAAAAAAGTCAAGAAAATTACCATCCTGCCATCAATAACATGCTTCTCCTGAAGAACAGTATCAAGAACAGAAGGATCTGCAAAGACAACGAAGCCAAAACCTCTAGGCTTGCCAGTAATCTTGTCCTTCATAACAGAAGTCAACAAAACCTCCCCATAATTCCCAAAATAATCCTTGAGCTTCTGTTCATCAGTCTCCCATGATATCCCACCAATGAATAGCTTCCCTTGATCTGAATCCATCTATCCTGTATGTATATTAGGGGCTGTACGTATGTATGTATAGATTAAGGGGTTTCTGGAGAGAGGTGGCCAAGTGTGTGTTGTTGTGGGATATATAATGTTGTTGATAGGGTGCGTGGGTGTCAACCTAGTAGAAGGCCTAATCAACGGTCCAGATTTAATCGTCCCTGTCTTTGGTTTATTTTTCATTGTTATCCTTTTTGGACATTTAAAATGGTGTAAAATGGTTTATTTTACATTTTTGTTTAAACTTTATGAAAATTTAATTGTTTAATTTTATACAATAATGTTAAAAATAATGTCGAACAAGTACGAATTTATACAATTTGTAAAAGAATTGGTTGGGATTTATTTATTTTCTATCATTTATCAAGCTATTTTTTTTCTAATGAGAAACGATTCCAACAATTTCACTTATATGAATGACCTTGTTTTGGTTTTTAATTTAGACTCAGAGAAACTACTCTCATTTAATAATGTCTTGGCCTTCAAAATGCTTTTACATATAAAAAAAATCAATTGTTACTAATATTTGATTATATTTGGCATTAAAATTCTAAGAAAAAAAATAAAGTTTAGTGGAAATTTTGAACCATTATAAAAATTTTAGAACCTTTCATGTATTTTTGGCCTTCCAAGGTGAACTATAACATCTACCACATTTAACAATCATCACTTCCGCCAAAAATCATCATATTTGAAACTGAAACATGAAGTAGGAACATAAATTATGGATCTAAACACTAAATCGTATGACTTAACGTAATATCATCTGTGTTAACTTTATTTTTATGAGCAGAATCATGTAGTGAATGGATCAGTGATTATCATCGTTGTTTAAACTTTGTTGGCATAAACATAATTGTTAGTGATTATAAGCAATAGTGATTTCTGAATAATGAGTGATGATGTACATAGGCACACATAATATATTAGATGACGAACAAAGAAGAAGGTTGTAGAAGATGTAAGGATCTCACTGAAGAAGATGCCGGACTAGGGGGAAGAAGATGAAAGGATCTCACTGAACAAAATGACTTGATTTTACCGAAACATAGACAGCCTCTCCCACTGAACAAAATGACTTGATTTTACCGAAACATAGACAGCCTCTCCAAACTCTTGTGACGGGTCCGCTAGGGGGAGGGGGCCTGGTGGTAGTATATGGAATTTCATAAGAATTATGTACATTATTATGACCTCATAATATTTGGTTATTATTATGATCCCATATGGACACAGAATACCAAGGGAAAGCATATTACAGGAAACACTTATTTGAATGAGAAACAAGAATTGCAGAGATACTTTCTCCTGTGCATATATGATCTATAATAACAAGAACAAAATGAGAGTACATTTATACATGCTAAAAGTAACTGATGCGATTATTAAGCAAACATGCATCATAAATGTATTTTTAAAGCCTGTACTAAATATAATCGCAATGATGAGCATTTGATAGTAAGAACGCCGGTCTTCTTTCACCAGGAACCTCAGTATCTGTTAAAGTCTATAGCAAACTGCCAGCTGACAACATTGCGCTAAAAAAACTTGCTGAAAACAGCACCAGATTGCTACCAATGGAACTTTTTTACAGTCAAAAGTACAACTCACAAACTTTTACTCTGTCAATAGAAGATATATTTGCTGAGCTCCGAGAGGTTATCTTGAATAAGCTCTACATTATTCTACAGAAGCAAGAGTCTGATTCCTCCTCATCAGAGTCACTTACGTCACTGCAGAAAAACAAGATAATATACAAAAGGTTACCAAAGACGTCAACTGCCTCAAATTTCTTACTCTTCAGCAATTTTCAAAGACGCTACATACATTTAACATTCTTATCAATGAAGCTACAGCAGTTGTTTAATAGTAGTTGATAGGAGTGTAAAAGAGTACTTTGGTCATTTCAGTCATCATCAGTGTTGGTGATTGGGCTATTTGTGCTATTCATGGATTGTTTTGAGATGTAAATCAATCTTAATTGATATTGTTATAAAAAAAAATCACAGGGAACCTAAATTCTCTTCTATTTCTTACCATGTTCTTTTGCTAAAATTTTCTGCTGGATCTGTGCAAACTGCAAAGTTCTCCAACAATTACCTTATATAACTTTGATCGATTCTACTTTTAAAATTTGTGAATTTCACAAAAGAGTATCTCTCTGGTGCAGTTCAGTTATAACCCTAGGTAGAAAAGAAGGATTGGGAATGTAAACATAACAGTCATAAATTTATATTCCGCAGTCTGTAAGCAGTAAGCATGAACGGGAATGGAAAGAAGGGTAGGTCGATAGGGTTATTGAGAGTAACTTGCATTCCAGCCCTAAACATCCTATATTTGCTTTGCAGAAGAGATGAATACAACTGAAATAGGAACTTTAACCTATGATGTTCCTAGCTCTTTAAAGCATACATCCCTCCTTGTCCTATAATAATTAGTATCAATTGAGGCCTTGCAGACTCTTGCAAATGAAAATAATTAAGAAATGACACTTCAACAGACGGGAACGCATTTAATTGCGACGTGAATTATGAGGCGCAAGCAATCATTACTTCCATAAAAAACAGGTTTAAAGCAGGAGTTATGTGAACTTTGGAGGCTAGTAAATAATGCAGCTCCTTGGGTTCCAATATACTCACACTCCCATTATCCACTCATATATCTAAATCATTGTGAACCACTCAGCCACTCAAGCATCCAAATCATTGTGATTGTGTTAGCCCACGGTGTTATTTATGACCATGGACTGTAAATACTTATCAATAATTCTGATCTCAAAGTAAGACAAAGGGAACTTGTTTATAAGTTTATAATGAACTTTTAAAAATAATCTTAACTGGATACATAATCTTAATGACTTTTCTCTGTATAAAATTGGGAGAACAGATGAGCGTGAAAACAACAACTTGGGCCTCATACTACAGAATTTAGCACTATAAAAGTTAACTTCCAAGAGATAGCATGTTATCAAGTTTTGTATGCCAATACAAATTTTCCCAGGCTTAATAATTACTTATTTAAACACTAAAACTATCTACAACTTGCCCTTAATTATTTGGAACCGATGCCTTGTATTAACCTGGTATAACCGCCAGTACATAGCAACGTGCAGGTAACCTTAGACAAACTATCACAACTTTCGAATCAATGAATATAAGATAGATTTGCTATGCAGGTAAAGTAAATATATATTAACAATGACTTGCTCTTCTCTTTCCTTTCTTACTAATAACCCGCATCAAAACCAGATCAACCAAAGTACCAAAAACAATTAATAAATTTAACTAATCAGGCATCGCAAACAAGAAGATTAAAATTCTTAACACATTCACATGATCAAACACATATACACAAACATAATTCACAATTAACTAAAATTACCTTGGTTGATATTCGAGTACTTGAGCAAGCTTATTCCCATTATTATCATTCCACATTACTTTCCTCTGTGATTTCTCCACCTTCCTGGACAACCCACCTCTCCGAGGAGGAACCAACAATGTAGTCGTCTCGTCTTCCTCCTCATCCTTCCTATCTGCATCAAGCAAACTAGTCGTTTTCGAGTCCACGTCACTCAATGCATTACTCTTAACATCACTTTTATCACTAACATAATCTTTCCCATTACTATCCATTTAATCCCGCAATCAGTAAACTTGAAACCTTACAAAAATTCCTAAAAACATTAAAAACACCAACAAATCATGAACCCTAAAATGCAAACACACAAAATTCTTAAAATCAAGATACAATAAAATCTATAAACATTGAGAACATAAAATATTTATTAAGATGGATATTTAATAAAATCTAAAAACACCAGCAAAATTTGCAATCAAGAATGCGAAATTGAAGATCATAGACTCGTCAACCCAAGTCAAAGCAGCAAATCATATATATATATAGATACAGATATATAGAAAGTTGTGTCAACACAATCTAACAAGATTACAAAGAAAAGGGGATAAGGAAAGTACTAATTAGATGAAAATTGAGAAACCCTAGAAAAGAGGGATATGATGAATTGGACAAGAGTTGAGAAGAGGAGACATTGACTTGCTATTCTTGCAACACAACTAAACTCAACTCATGTGCTTTATGTATTTTGTTTGTCTAAAAACCAAAAAGGTGGCATTCTCTTGTATATTTTTTCTAATTCTAATAATCCCTAAAATTTATTCTTGATATTTTTTTATTTATTTCATAAAATAAATTTGGAAACTTTTGGCTAAAACAGGGCGTAATCCAAGCCACATGTAACATTGTCATGTTGATTCGAGCTTGATTAAAAAATTCGGGCACGAGTTCAAGTTCAACATCGACCGAACCTTAAATTTTAAGTTCGAAACTCGGTTTTACTTAAGTTCGAAACTCGGTTCGTAAATAGTTTGATAGCTTCGACTTTGGTTCAAAATCTCAAATTGATTTCACCAAATATGGATGAAAACTTGATATATGATTGGTTCGACTCGAGTTCGATTTGATTAAATACATAAAATATAAAATAGATATTAAATATTTATAAAAAAATAATGGAGACTTGATAAAACTTGTTGTTGGTGATAGTGGCCCGATTCATGAGGCCGAATAGCCGAAGGCCCATTAGACAACCACAGACTGACCGTTAGAATAATAATTCAAAGAAACGTAAGCCCTGGAACATTCATCTTCTTCCAAGTGTAATGGCCGAAGCATTTATACCCAAGGTTTGATAAATATACAAATATATACACACAATGACTTATACAATTTTGGTACAATCATAACTATTGTACGTTCTATCTTACTCATGAAAGGTCGATTACTGATTCTCACACCGAAGGTGAATCGGGGGACAAACCCTTGCATTCTTCTCCTTGCAGGTCCGACCAAAGAACGCTCCACACGATCAAAAAATGTTCCACCCTCATCAGAAATCTGGTCGTAACACTCGTGAACCTTACGAGTCTAGTAATTTAAAGGTCGAGCTCAACTCAGTTAATAATTGTAATGGTTTGTGCTCGGACTCGGTTCGATTATTACTGTCTACCGAGTTCGAATATTTTATGAGCTGAGTTCGGGTAACTCACGAACACGTGAATCACGCGAATATTATTAAGTTTTCACATTTTTTGTTTTGTCCTAAAATATATTCTTAACATTGGTTCAACATAAATTAAGTTGAACTTCTGCAAATTTGATTAATTAATTTGGGCAAATAAATTTTTTTAGTAATCACATATATAATATAGAAGTTGTTTGGTTAATACAAGGCAAGTGAAATTTAATAATTAACGAGAAATATGCCCATAATAATATATCTGATTTGAATGTGATAAAATTTGAGAAATAAAGGTGTATTACAACCAAATTACTATGATGATGTAAAATTACATGAGGTAAATGACAAGGAAGGAGGGACTGAAATCCATAGTTTATATCCATATAAAATTAGTTTTGGATTTGATAATTTGTGGTAAGGGAGCTAGATATGGGCATGTAGGATCTATCCGTCTCAACTGCAAACTACATTCCATTACTACCGAGGGAACTGTACTTGCACTTAAAAGTTTTCCTTATCAAAAAGGGAGAAATAAAAGGGGCAATTATAATCTGCGCTCATTTTTCAAGTGGTTGAAATTATTGTTCAACTTTTCTTGCAGGTATCTTTAAGACTCATGACGCTATTGAATTATATTTATGCTAATTGGATGCATCTCTATGACTTCTGACACTGTTAGAATTATATTTATGCCGATATCTCTCTTTCTTGATAATAAAATTTGAAGTTCATATTTTAGCAACGATTTTACTCCTGAAAACATGTACACTAGTCAAAAATATTGCATCAACCTCGGGACTTGGATTTTAGTGAATTGCCTGTTGTAAATGTAATATCAACATTGTGTAATATTATGGTCACTGGTCTCAGTTATCCCCCTTCTCCATCCCACCCTAGAGAGACAAACACTCACTCTTTATATGAGGAAGTAGTGTGTGTATGGAGGTACGCACAAGCACGCTTATATGAAAGATGACAATCTTTGACAAGGCATCACCCACTGAATGAGAATCTGTTCAAATTCTGCAGGTAAGCCGTAAGCATTTTCCTATTTTTATGTGGCTTAAAAAGTGAATAAATTACATATCTCCAAGTTGTTTTATTTCAACAGCCAGCTGCTACAACAAAAAATTACCCAGCAGGATGCAGATGCTAATTCTTCTATTTCGGTCTGCATTCTTAAACCAATCAAATAAAGCAATTAAATCTATAAATTGCAAGGCAAGCCATCTGCGCTAACCTTACACAACCTTACTACTTGAAAATTTGTACAAGGGAATTTGTGTATTTCTCTTTGGCAGACAAAGGTATCCACTTCAGTTCCAATGTCGATCACAACTGTGAGTGGCGGGCACAGTAAAGGTCTTTTTGGAAGAGCAGTCCAAATGATAGTGGCTTCATTACCAGGAAGTGGAACAGCTATCTCTCTTCTGTCCTCAAACTCTTTGTGATATGCAGAAAAATAAAGTCCGAGCTCACGTCTATAAACATCTGTGGCATATAGAATTAGCATCTCTTAATTTGTATATCAATTCACAAAAAACCAGCACTCGCACTATATCAGCAAGATGAGTAGTGAGTACCATAGTCAACAACAAACTCCAAATGCATATTAATGAAATCATAAGAAACACCTGATAGAAAAAAAAAGTTGCAATCATAAATATAATTTTACATTTATGTGCTTAATGTATTTATATGAAAAATTAACAGTATACTTTCGAAATAAGATTACCAGATGTATGTATCTCCGATGTTGGTAACCAAATAAACAAATATTGACAGGCTACTGTTCCTTTAATGCAGTGTCCGGAAATAATTACATTGATTATAGTCTAAATTTGGATATGTATAATCACATTAAGAGGTTTACTCGAACATGAATTACATGGTTGTTTAATTATTAATTTGTGAGCAATAAGAGTAAATTATTATTATATTTTTTTCACTTTATGGTCTCAAATAGGACTTTGTCATGGATCATAGCTGCACCTGCACCTGCACCACACAAAATCTTAAAAGAGATAGTTTATTAACAATAGAGGCAAATCAGTAACAACATCAAAGTAAGATAATAAATATAGCTTTCAAAATTGTAATTAATAATCACCCCATGCCCTAAATTACAGATGCAAGTAGTATTATCTAAACATACCTAAACAAGCAAACATACCCAAACATATAAAATATAGTTAAATTAAATATACCCAAACATGGGGTGACAAGTTTACAATAGTTATTAAAATTAAGGAAACCAAACATACCTAGTGACAAGTTTATAATCATGGTCACCAGTTTTCAGGGTCAAATCCAGGGCATGTTTATCTCAATTCTCAATGGATCAGGTTTTCACTTTCATATGGATTTCCAAGGGTCAGCGCTATAAACAACGCTGCCTGGCATGATTTATTTTGGTATTGTGTAATTAATAGAAACCAAGAGTTGCAGCTGAACTTATAATTAACCTGAAGTACACCTTTGTTTTTATCAAAGCGGAAGTACTGATTGTCTGGTGACTGGGTACAGGTGATGCAGAAATCATTTTTCCCATTTCTAGACTCTAGAATTTGTTGAAAGTCCATGATTATTAATTCTGCATAATCTTAGCTTTAAAAATTTCAGATCACTTTTAACTTCAGATTATATATTCTACACATTCCTTTTACAAGACTCTAGATTACGGTCAAGTTCAATTTATTCAGTCAAGAATCATATGTTTATTAGTTGCACTATCTATATTATAAAAATCCTGAGTTAAAATTACAGTCCCCGGGTTAGGAACATTATTTCTTATGGGTCGCAAAATTTCTTAAAGTCCTAGAAAAGAGTGGCAGCTGTATTGTGGAAGGAAGACTTTAACATCAGTTTTCTCTGTACTATCGGGTTGAAGGCTAGATTTCCATGTCCCTTTTTAACCATCATTTCTGTCAATTATTGCTTTAAGACTGTTAATGGATCTTGCATCTACAGATAATAATGGTGACTGTATTACAGACTTGCATCCTCATAGTTGAATTATGCAGCTGTTTCAACCCCAAGTTTTTTTTCTATCTAGTAAAAAAAAGGGAGTACTCACTTATCCCACTTAAAAGAGAAATATGCGAGGAGGGTAGGACTTACGCAACCTTACCTCTATCTAGTGTACTAACTAAATGGTGAATGAAGTTAAGGTCACTACTTATTTATGCAGACATACAATCTCTCTAGACATAAAATCTCCTAATTCGCTTCGGAAGTTACAATCATTCACTATGCTCTTAATTTAAAAAAAAATACATAACTATGACTTCCTTTTTTAATTTAATTCCAATAATGCATTGTAAAATTGTGACCCCGGTCTGTTATAATAAGCAACAAAATTCCTATCTACAGTATAACATTAATAATCTCTTTTTATAAGAATTGAGAAATCACAAAGAAACTCTCATCATCTTGATATGTAATTCTTCTCTGATCAAGAAGTTCATTCATGGATTTACAAAAAGATGCAGGAATTTCAGATGCAGATAAGATCACAGAAATATACTGTACAAGCAATTACCCATCATATTGAGCTTCCAACTGAAAAAAAATGTTGGAAAATGTTTACTCCTGGAAGTATCTTGTGACTCGTACAAACCAATGGAACTTGTTTATAGTTTTTCAATCAATAGTTATAGAGAAACATATAGCTCAATAAATTACACATATAAACCAAAATGTCTTACCTGGAGCGACTATGTCTTTTTCTTTCATATAGGAACTCATGGATGTTGGAAGATTGCAAGCCTTCACTAAATCAACTCCTTGCTACAGGTCACCATTTCACCACTATAGTTAAAGATGAGAGAATGCTGAAGAATTGAGCGTGGAATCAAGGGTTTGTTCATTTAGGTATGAACTCTACTTACCATTATGCACCAACAATGAACAATACTACACTAAAATTTTGTGTCAAATTATAATAAACAAAATCTTGCTTGACGTTAGGTAACTCAAACTTAAAAATAGTCAGAAATGGAAACACACAGTGATATTTAAATGTTAAAGTAGCTGGAATAATAAAAACTATATCAGTATATCATGTAAAGGTAAATTTAGACATGTATATATATAATGCTGAAATTTGTGGAGTGTTGTGCAGGTTCTATACAAAGAGGGATGAGTAAACACTTGGATAGCTTGGTTAAGGTAAAGAAGACATGTATCTCCAATGTAGGTAATGATTTAATTATACACAAGTACATCATCCATTTTCTTTTGCATGCTTAGTATTGTTTGAATCCTGCACGAGCTAGCAAGTAGCAAGTCTCGGTATTTAATGTTATCTATTTTAGGATCTAATTTACAGAACCTATAGAAGATATGATACTGGAGGGACCCAAGTATGACTTGTTACTTTTTATAAATGCCAGACAAGATGAGTCATGAGACAGGCAGACAGCATTACAATCTGTACAATAATCAAAAGAATTTAGTGCAATTACTAAGGGCCAGAAACAGAACATTGATGGTTTTGTATTGGTCTTGACCCTAAACATGCTACTATGATAGACATTGCTTCATTAAATTTATATCTTCTTTAGGGTAAGATTTAGTTTCGCAAATAAGATCAAGCATATCCACCCAAGGAAAACAAACATGGTTTCGGTAATTTTACAGAGAACTTTTCAGAATTCCTAAATTTCCTTCTGTAACAAGATATCTTAAAACTACAAGAAAGCACTTTAAGATATTATTCTGAAATAAGATTTTTCTTAATCAGTTATGAACTGAACAGAAAATTTTCTTGCAGTCGTATTCCGTGAAGTTGAAGACGTCACATTATTACGTTAATACATTGGGTATGGAATTACAGAGCTATAGATTGGTTAGACCAATACACTGTTTATTTAATAAATGAAGTATTTACTACAATGAACAGATTAAATGGATTTTCTGAAATTTTAGCTTCTTCTCACTACCCCGTGTACTAAAAATGATACCAATGACAATGTAATCCATGTCTTGCAGCTCATCCAGGTAGGGAGAGCTCATACAAATGTTTATGGTATCTCATTAACCTGTAACATCTACTTAGCACATACTATACATGAACTAAAATCATTCGTCATATAAAAAGCAAAAGGAACACACACGAGGCCTACATGATTTACATTTGGATGACATTAATAGGAAATAGTTGCCTATTATAAAAAAAATGTCAAAACTAAGTTTCTACATGTTAACGAAAGGCGTTTGTTAGAAAAAACAGAGAGGACAAAATCGAATGTATCAAAGAGGACAAAGTCGAATGTATCTATAAGTAGATACTGGTATTTTATTAACAATGTAAACGTACATTTGAGCAATACAGCCATGCCCCCATTCCTTTGTAGCTCAATAACTAAAACATCACCTCAATCTAACTCAAATTCAGTAACTGGCCGGACGATGGAGCTCTCAGCATCAAACCCTGCTAGCAATTGCCCGCTAGGCTGATACGATTTTCTATAATAAGAACGACTCAGTAATCCCGACAGCAAGAAACATGTGATCAGCACTACAATCACATGTCCAATAAACATTAAATTCACCAAAGCTTCACCCCGATATTTATCCTCATCAAGCTCACACTTAATATAATTCCTCCCATTCGCAACATCAAACGGCACTCTCACACACCCTCTAAACAAAAATGCATCAGTATACAATGAGAATCCAACTTGCAAAACCCAAGTCCCCTTCAACATCATCCCAAACGATAACAAAAACTCCGCGAAAAACGCAGAAGGCCTAACCGAAAGAAACAAACAACAAACTGCACAAACAACATCCAATCCACCTAACCAATCATACATTGCCTCACCATAACCAATAACCCCTTCTCCAGTCATTGTACACTCAATTAAAAACGAAACCCCAGCATACAAATACAACAAATTCTCTGGGATCACAAAAAGTTTACAACTTTCTTTCAAATAAATCAAAATGAGGAGTACCCAGAAGAGCAAAACCACTAAAGATTGCTGCAAAAATGCAAATTTGTAAGATGGGTGCCCAGAAAGTACTAAAAAGAGTGCAAAATTGAAAAAAGAAGAAATGGGCAAGGCAATTAGGAGGATGTAAAAATCGAAACTTTTCCATCTGGGTTCAAAGAAATACCAAGATTTGGATCTGTAGTGAGATGGGTTTTTGAGATATAGAGATAGAGAAGAAACAAGGCGTGTAATGCCAACTGGGAAGATTATGAGGAAAGATGAGAAATGGGTTACTAATGATTCCATGGCTTGGTTAATTTTAGTGATTAATTTCAACTTTGTGTTTGATAGTGTATAAGCTATTAAACTGTCTGTGACACACACATATCAAACAACAAAATTGAGTTTACCAGTGAATTGCAGTTCTTCTTTTTCTTTGGGGTTGATAAATGCACTAATAAATTTAGTAAATTTTATCCGTACTTGCAGATTATTATTTGTTTTTGTCATAAATCACAAATTATTTTAAAACACTTACATATATTAAATACTATTAAATAAAATTTATTCCAAATTTATTGTCACAACATTAAACATTACTCTCTAGGTTATACGTTGAACACGTAATTTAAGATATATTGACCAAATAATTTCATTACATATTTTTTAAAATAAATATTTTTTATAAAAAAATAAATATTATATTTTAATTTAAAAAAAATCAAAAGAAATTGTAAAATGGTTAGAACAATGCATCTTAAATTATCTTAAAATTAAGAGTCGACTCTTTTCAGAAAATGAAAAAACATTGGGAGTAGATTCATACAATGCACATTAAATTATTTCAAACTCAAAAGTTGATAAATGTCGTGAAACATTGAGAGTAGATGTTGAGTTTTATCATAAATGAGCATATTTTCAATCAAATAAATTATGATTCGAGAAAATGAGTAGTAAATGGCTGATTTGATAGTATATTTACCGTTGTTCAATTACATCCAAAGCTCCATCTCTAATATGATTTCGAGG
Source organism: Apium graveolens (assembly GCF_009905375.1). Classification (NCBI taxonomy): domain Eukaryota; kingdom Viridiplantae; phylum Streptophyta; class Magnoliopsida; order Apiales; family Apiaceae; genus Apium; species Apium graveolens. The sequence continues at coordinate 200,049,843 of NC_133654.1, read as the reverse complement.
AAACTATAAAATTATTTAAAGGATTAACTGGAATGTCATCGGTATGAAAATTTTGCCCAACTTTATGCAGATCCCACCTTCGTGTTTAAACGGATGTAATCGCAAATTTTATCACCCCCGACACCATTTAAATGATAATTCTCAACACGAAAATCACTCTTACCTCTTAATCAAGGATCCTGAGACACATATTTCCTTCGAACTGCCTAAGCATACTTTTATGGATCCAATATCCACCTATGATATTTTGCTTAATGTTCCTTCGCTTCCCACAATCAAGTCTACACAAAGCTGGACTCGGTCCCCTCCCTCTACTTGTACTTGTATGTATATTATGAAAATTCTTAAAGTAGTGAGTTTTAAATATGTGTGGGACCAATGCATTTTGTCTTTGAATAAAATTCTGCACTTGTTTACCAAGTAATTCTATATTAAACCCATGAAAACTTCAAAATCCAAGCCCTTTTTTACTTTTTTATGCACATATTTTATCCCAAGAATGCTATGTCAAATATTTGTTATTGCCGTCACTTGATTTCCACCAAAACCCATTCATAATATTTTCTATCTCTATACATAAGGATTTCTGAACTAAGAAACAAGTCATGCAATAAGATGGCACTGATAAGAAACAATCTTGATCATGATATTTTTATCAGCTCTCGATAGGGTTTTATAACTCCAGCCTTGCACTTTCTTATAAACACAATCTTGAACACTGCTTTTTCGAGCGACAAACTATCAATGACATATCCATGTACATTATTATTTCATTATGAACTCCCAGCTGCACCTTCAACTCATTTTGTTTATCTCGTCTCGCGTTCGCGTTAAAGAACACCCCTGATTTTTGGTAATTCACAACTTGCCCCGACACAACTTCATACATGTTTAACACCTCCTTTATAACTCAAGTTTCTTTCACTTCTGCTTTGAAAAAAGAAAACTTTCATTGGCAAATAATAAATGTGTGACAGCTGAAGTATTGATACTAACTTTGCAACCGTAAATTCGCCAAAAATTTGTAGATTGTTGTGCAAGACATGTCTGTACAATAACAAGACTAGGTTAAATTGACAACCCTAAGTAAGTTATATTGTAATCTTAGTCTGCATTTTGTATTTGTAACATTTAAAGTCTGTAAAAATGTCAAAGAGCAGACTTGAGTCTTTTACTTTAAACAGTATCAAGCCTAAGAATTCTATCTGGAAGAAGATCAAGAAGATCATGCCTCAGAAGAATTATGAAGAAACTTGGAGTTGAATAAATCTGTTTTGAGAAAAATGTTCTAAGTCAAGATATCTACAAGTCACAGATTTAGTGTTATAGAGAAGTCATTCGAGAACTCCAGAATGACTAGAGAACTCAGGAAAGCTACTAGAGAACTCAGAGATATCGACAAGCCAAATTGAAGACATGGAGATTGGAGATATCGACAAGTCAATTCTTCACTATAGAACTCAGAGTTATCGATAAGTCAACATTCATTAGAGAAGTCTGAGTTATCGATAAGTCAAATTTCACTAGAGAACTCAGAGATATCGACAAGCCAAAATTTACTAGAGAATTCCGAGTTATCGACAAGTCAAATTTGACTCCAGAACTCTGAGTTATCTGTTACCCAATAAAGATATAATTGTTTAAGGGGGGTTGGATACAATTGTATAAACGTTTAGAACAAGTATAAAAATATAACAGTTCTTTATATTTCTGATAAAAACTGTTTCAAACTCTCTCAAGAAATACTGATGTTCTTGAGAGCTGCTAGGTCGTAAAATACTCGAGTTAATCACTATGTAATGACCTAAACTGTATTTATATAATACACAGCTGCTACAAATCAGTCTAGATATGCATTATCAATTACTAACAGAAAATGATACATATCTCTACCTGAATATGCAAAGTCCTATCACTCAGAACGAACATATATCCATCCCTCAAAATAAGGAACAAACTTAATCTTCACAACAGTTTGTCTTCAGATACTTATGTTCTGCAGATACTGATGATGCATCAAATCCTGATGGCACATCAAATCCTGATGACATCCAAAACAGTCAGATCCTGAGCTTCTCCTGATCATTGAGAATCAGCACGTAACAATCTCCCCCAATTTATGCTTAATATAATGAAGCACAAATTCTATTCCCAATGATGCCAAAACCAATTACAAAATATATAAGGAATAAGGCTTACTTCAGTATCCTAAGATAACTGACAGTTGTTTCCAGAAATTTGTTCAACCTTTCTTTCTCCTTGTCTTGAAGGACCTTGATAAGCTTTTTCTTCAACTCTTTATTCTCTTCAGTATCTTCTCCAAGCTGATAAATGGCTGATCTTAATTTAGAGATTGAACTTTTAGTTATTTCAAGATCACCAATCAACATAAAGTTTAAGCTAACATCTTCATGATCAGGACTAAAATATAACTGAGGATTGTTGAGAAAAACATTCAGAACTGCAGCTCCCTTTTCCATCTTCATTTCTTGACCAGTGTAAGTTCTGTACAGAGGAACATAATCACCATTGTATTTGTCTTCTTTGATCATGACTCTTCTTCTGATACTCTCAAATATCATTGAAGACCAGATTCTGGTGACATTATCCTCAACTCTAAGAAGATAGTGAATATATTTCAACTCCGTCACAGTCTTCATCAAGAGTTGCTGCAATGTAAAGCTTTTTACTTTACCATCTCTCAAAAAGTACAGAATCTCCTCTCTGACATTATTATCATTTATCTTTCATATACAATCTTCACAGCTTCAACTTTCTCAAGATGTGAAGGAGTAATTCTCTCACCAAGATTGTCAGTCAGAATATATGTGTTAAGTAAATTAGACCTCAAAGTCTCCATTCCAGAATGACCAATACCTCCTCTAGTACGAGTTTTGATAAGCTTTAGATTTTCATTATGTTCCACCCAAGAAGGTTTCTTGATGGACTTATCAATATCTTCCTGTTCTGTAATAGAATCTCTAAGTCCTGTTGACAGAAATTCAATATGCTTGAATCCTTTAGGATAACTAAATGTATAAATATCTTTCCATCTTTTATCTTTCTTGTTGAGAGGAGCATACCCTGTAGATAAATCATAAATCTTCCCTTTTGATTTCTGCCATAGCTCTCTCCTTGAATTTAGAATTCTTTGCACATAGTCACTGCATGCTTGATCAGCTCTTCTTCTGTCAGTTCTTTCTTATTCGTCAACCTCTAAATTATGAGAAACAACTATTGTATTAAGAACTGATTCATCCAATGCTTTGATCACCTTCTCATCAGTATCAAAGTCCGCTTTCAGATTCACAGCATCAGGATCTGCCTTTTTCTCAGGATTTATGTCTGCTTCAAGAGACATATTTGCATTAGTTATATCAACTTGAGCAATGTCAGCGACTGATTTCTTCTTTCTTTGGACAATCATTTCTTCAGTATCCTTAGCTTCTTCTTTTACATCATTTCCTTGTACAGGAACAAAACCTTCTCTGAATAGAACATTCAGAAATGCAGAATCAATTACAGAACCTCGACTTGAATTAGAAATTCTTCCTCTTCCTCTTCCTCTTCTTCCTCCGGCTCTTGTAGTTCTTCCACCTCTTTTTCCTCTTCCTTTAGAGGTGTTTGCTTCAGCTTCAATTTGAGCCATTAACTCCTTCTATTGCATAACTGCTTCTTCAGTTGTTAGACCGGGAAATTCTTCAGTTATCAACCCAAGAGCACTTCTGGCATTCTTTTGCTCAAACATCTTATCCTTGTAATACGTAACAATCTCTTCACCTATTTTCTTGTGTCTATAATGAAAGAATAATCCTTTAGCATCTGCTATGTTAGAGATTGTAACATCACCAGTTTCAGGAGCATCGACAATAGTCTTGTATTTAACTTCATGAGCACCAGTAGACTTTCCTTGTCCTGAAGAACCAGATCTTTTAGAATGTTGAGGTTGTTGAGCAACAAGAGCAATTTGAACATTTGCAACTGGATTCTTATCACCATCATCATCAGTATCTTTATCTTTTAACTGAATAGAGTCAGGTGTACATTTTGTGACAGCTATCTTCTCCCCCTTTTTGGCATCAGCATCTGAAAGAAGAGAAAACATAGCATCCAGTTTATCAGCCATTAAAGATACTTTATCTTCCAAGGAAGAAAATCGAGTATACATGCTTTGTTGAGATTGAACCACGGCTTTAACAGCCTTCTTCACACTTATGAGTTCAACTGAAGTAAGTGGATTAATCATAAATGCATCAATCTTGTTCTGTAAATTAGCATGAGATGTCTTCATATCAACAAGTTCAGAGAGAATTCCTTTCACAGAGATGGTAGAGGCCTTGAGATGTAATTTGAGGTTAGGGTTTTGAAGTCCATCATATGCCCTGTGAACATGTTGCATACCAACAACTGAGAAGATAGAAGTATGTGCATCTCTTCATGCAAAATCCCATTCAGTCTTTCGAAAAAGCTCAACATCAGCATTGTTAGATGCATCAATAGCAGTCTTCAGCTGAGCTATGTCAGGATCATCAGGATCACTGTCTTCATCAGAATCAGAGCAAGACAGACCCTCAGAAGAATTTACAGAGCTCGGTAGAATTGCTTTGCCTTTAAGAGGATCCGTAGTAATAATTATTTGTTTCTGATGAGATCCTGAAATATAAAACAATGTAACACCTAAATCTCTCTTTTCTTTTCAAGTGATCTCATCACTTCTCACACAATATATTACATTGAAGAGTAATATGTTTCTCACGTAAGAAAATTTATAAGCAAAGAAAAACTTATAAAATTCTTTTCTCAAATCTACCTCTCCTTTTGCCAGTACAGGAGACTGCCACTCAAAATTTGATTTTCTCACATGGTATTTCCACACAGCCTCACAGAAAGGCACAATCACACATTTTGCAAAGAAATAAGAGATGGCTGAGAGGAGTAGTATGCTAGTCATATAAATAGAGGTAACCTCAAATAAGAGACTATTTATAATCATACAAACATTGAGAACAACAGAGGAAAATAAGCAATACCTGAAGGTGAGTCCTCAAGTGGCAGTGATGACATTAGAGGATGAGGAACAAACAATGCATCAGGATGCTTTGAAAAACTAGCTAGCAGCAATGAATCATCAGTAGGAGCTGCTTGAATTGACAGTTGGTCAGTATCAGGATTTGTCGTATTATCAGGATTTGATTTGTCAGGAGAATGCACTAGACCAACATCAGTACTTTGAACTGATGGTTCTTGTGGGGCCGGAGGAATATGAGTTGCTTCAGCAATTAGTGGTGAAGGTTCTTGTGTACTCTTCTCGAATATAAGATCATTAATAACTGCATCCACCTTTCACAATACATCCTGATGAGCCTTCTTTTCTTGCAGCAGTTGTTCAAAATCAGCAAGAAGATCACCTTTAAAAAAATCAACTATAATTTATGCAGCCTCTTTGTCTGCATCTTCTCTTTGAGAGGATGGTTCTTGTGGGATTGGATGTATCTCAGTTGCTAAGTCCCTTTGAGACTTAGGTTCTTGTAGACTAACATCCATAGCAGAGGACTGAGTCTTTTTCTTCTTTCTGATGTACTTAACCACATCTTCGGCTTTTCTTTTCAGCATACTCTTGGTAGCATTCTTGGTCTCAGCAGTTTCTTTGTTCACTGGAACCTTTTTGATCTGAGCACTAGCATCAGTAGTTGGCTCCTTAGTTCCAGTTGTGTCAACAGAGTCATCAGGAATTGCAATTGTTGATTTCTTTGTCTTCATCCTTGGCCCAATGGGCATCTGATCATCAGAGTTGGAATCATCTTGCATGATCAGCCTTCTTTTTCAAACTGGAAAGCATTCTTCTTTCTTCTCACTCGCACTCAGTGAGGCCTGCTGAGCTCTCTATTTAGATTGAACAGATTTCTTAACCAACCTTTTCTTTATTACAACTGATGTCTTTTGGGAGACATCAGAGGAGGATGATTTAGAGCTTGATTGGAGTTCTGTTTGGTAGAAGGAATGCTTGGGTTAGAAACAAGATGGGTAGTGTCTTGTTCCACAGCATCAGGAAATTTAACAGAGGTGCCAGCATCAGGATTTGCAGGCACTTGTGAAGGAGTAGATCTATTTCTCAATAGAAATTTCCTGACCTTCTGACGCGGGAAGGGAAGTCCTGAAAACTTATTATTTTCATCTCTTTTGATATGATTAGTGATGTCCTTCTCAGAAATTTGAAATATAGAAAGCAGTTCATCATAATCAAATTCAACATTAGGGAATAGAAAATTAAAAATCAGTTGAAGAAATCTAGTATACCCTATTACACCTGATGCATCTGTTCTCCTAGCAATTATGAATTGAAGAATGGTGTTACCATAGTCAAAATTATTAGAATAGAGAAGAGAATACCCAATTTTCAGAGAAGTGGATGGAAGAGCATCAAAATTTGTTGTATTATTCAAGAAATATATGCTGATGCAATCAAAGAAGAAATTATATTCTCTCTTTAACTGTGTTCTTGTCAATTTTTCAATTGTTGTGATGTCACCTTTGTAGTTCAAAGTTCCGAGCATATCAAACAGTTGTTCAGTTGTATAATTGTCAGGAGCACCATCACAGGAAGGCAATCTTGGTGCTTGAATAAGAACATCAACATCAACCTCATACCTGTGTCCCTTAAATTCAAATGAGAAACCAGTATTTGGTGCATTAACTAGAGCTGAATCTCATACCTGCATTACAGCCCTATACGATACCTTAGTAGGATTTGTGAGAGCATATCCAATTGGACATTGGAGTAAGAAATCCTGTATATCATGAAAAGATTGAGGAAACTGCTGATGTGTAAGTGAAGCCAAGCAGTTATTGGTTCCAAAAGTGTTGCCATGAATAATAGTGGTTTGACTGAAAAAGGGTGAAAGCTCAGAAGATGACATGATGTTTGTAGGTGTTGAGGAAATATGTTCGTCAGATGTGAATAGTGAGGTTGTGTGTATGATAATATATGTCACATAGGTTCTTGTGCAAATATAAGTTTGCAAAGCTTAGTTGTATGTAACAAACTCGGAGAAGGAAGCTTAGTGAATTAGACTTCTGATAGAGGATAATTACTGAAGAATTAGAGTGGAAAGTGGAGTAATGTATGGAATCGACAATAAAGAACGCACTGCTCTTGTATTAAATCGCTGTGTGACTTTGTTCAACAGTTTATTTATTTTTAAACAATAATTAAAAGGACCATCACTTTTTCAGCATTAAACAATTCAGAAATCATTTTTCAATAATATTCTAAATTAAAATAAGTTGACCTGTCATCAGTATTTGGTACCTCTTATCTATCAGGATTTGACATCATCAGGATTTGTCGATTCAAATTCATCAGTGTTTGTCAAAACAACTCAAGCTTATCAGAAAACCACAATTTTAATCTCAAGAATCATCAAAAGATAGATGTTAATAGTATGATGTAGAGATTAACAGGCTACAACTAAGAACAAGATCATGCATACATAACTAAAGATCATAGATTAGGTCTTGTAAGCAAAATAAACAAAATTTCATTAATAATTCAAGAGAGTACATTTCATGAAATTTTTGATTACATGCATAGATGATTACAAGAAAATCCTAGTCTAACTAGATGAACATGATGATTTTTATTAGTTCCTCCTATTCTCCACGAAAAGCACAGCAAGACGGATGATATGTTCTTGTTGACGAAGAACTTCTCGTCTTTCTTCCTCCAGACGATCGAGATGGAGACGATAATCCATCTCGAAGAACAGGAGATCTGTCAGAATCTCTTGTGGAACCGAGTTCCACACTTCATTGGGAATGGCAGTGATGTGCCATTCCTGCTGCCAGTCTTCACAGCTAAACTCCATATTGAAGTTTTCATAGTTCAAGAACATGTTGCAGAGAACCATTTTTGTGATAGAGAAGAAGAAATATGAGAAATGAAAGTGAAAAGAGCGTTTTGTGTATAGGAAGAAATGATTTGACTCGATGAGAATGATGGTTTAAATAATCGAGAGAGAAAGTGAATATCAAAGGACTAGGAGACTGATCAATTATTAAGTGTAGAGTTAACTTAATAATTTAACCAAAAGATGTCTTATTAAGGCACGTCTCCCTAGACTGATTTGCAATGATGACAATGATATATATTCATACATGCATATTTAGCAAATAAATTCACTTAATTTATCATGCATATAATAAAATACATCAAAAATTCCCAGCTTAATATTTTGAACAGTATTTAGGACATATCAGGATTAGATCAACTTACACCAGGATTTGATCAAATATAAATTTAAAAGAATTTATCTTTCCCAACTAACCATACCAAGTTCATTGAAAAGCTTTGTAAATGTTGCTTCAGGTAATGGCTTCGTGAATATATCAGCCAGCTACTGATCAGTAGGAATAAAATGAAGCTCAATCGTTCCTTCCATGATATGCTCTCTTATAAAATGATATCTGATGCTGATATGTTTAGTAAGAGAGTATTGCACTGGGTTTCCTATCATAGCAATAGCACTTTGATTATCACAATAAATAGGAACTTTAGAAAATGATAATCCATAGTCCATGAGCTGATTTCTCATCCACAACAATTGAGCACAGCAACTCCCAGCTGCAATATATCCAGCCTCAGCAGTCGAGGTAGAAATAGATTTTTGCTTCTTACTGAACCGTGAGACTATTCTGCCTCCCAAAAACTGACAGCTTCCAGATGTACTCTTTGTAATAACCCCAGTTTTTGGAAATTTTTGAAACCCTGATGAATAGTAATTTTTGCTGCTGATTTAGGAAAATTATCAGACCACGCTATATAGGAGTACTGTTATGGAAATTCTAAGATCGTATTAGTATTCCATAAAGTAAATGAGTGTATGTAAAGGTCCTTAGAATTCGAATCCGGACACTTTGATTTTTCCCGAAAATCCACCAGATACCGAAAGAATTGAGTATAAGGTAATATGATTAAAAGGATTTAAATTCAAGGATTATAAGAGAGGATCATAAAAGGAATATAAAATATTGAGAAAGGTTTAGGGGAACCAAAGTAATAAGATCTCGAATATGATCCCTCAAATGACGAACGAGAACGAAAGTTAAGTGAACCGTATAACAGATAAGCGGTCATTAGCCAAGTAATTAAGGGTTAATCAAAGAGGTTAGTGGATGATGATGTCATCACACCACAAGGAGAAGGCATGTGTTAAAAAGATGACACAAGCATGGTGACATAAGCATGACAAGGAGTTTTGATTTGTTGGTTGATTTATAGCCAAGTAAAACTTACCATGGTAAAAATCTAAAAGTATCCAAGCTAAAAGAAAGAGAAGCAACCAACATAAATCATAAAACACAAAAATTAGAAGTTGAGCTTTGCTTCCAAGAATAAAAGCTCTCGGCCAAAATAATACCAGCAACTTCAAACTGCTATATCTCCTTCAATACTCACTCAAATGTTGTGTTCTATAGCTCGTTGGAAAGATATTGAGATGGCCTACAACTCTTGTTCACAAGTCTCGTCCAAATAAGTATGGTAAGACCCTCATTTTTACAGTTCTTTCAATCGGACTTTTAGAAACTTCAAAACCTAACTTTGTGTTCTTGATTTCTTTGGAAAGATCAAGCTTGTAGGAGATTAGATTAAGGCTCCCTAAGGCTTCCTAGCAACTTAACACATATCAAGGAAGGTATAAACTTCAAACCCTAGCGTTTAATTTATTTTTTAGTAAGTTTAATGGTTATTTTTGGGAAATGAGAAGCATGGATTGTGATTATTAGTAGTTTGGTTTGATTTGGAAGTGTTTTGGTAAGTGAAGCTTGATTATAGTTCATAGGTCTTGATTGTGGTTGTTTGAGTTGAAAAACTTGGACGTTATGGACTGATGTGATATCATTTAGGTGAAATTTTGTTGTATTGATGGTTATGAGTTGGTTGGGGATTAATTGGAGTGGTATGAACATGGGTAATCGCATAAACATAGCCGTCATAATGCCCATTTTCATGCAACTGATTGTTTTAGTGTTTGGGACAGAAAGCCAACGGACTAATCTGTAACTTTGCCATGTTTATCTAGATCGTGTCGTAAGCTTCGTTTTGATATGTGCTTCGCTTGAATCTGATGTACGGTTTAGGAGAAATGACCATTTTAAGTAACGGCATTTCGCGAACGACCGTTACCCCTCGCTTTACTGTGAAACCTTGATTAAAGCCCTTAAATGACTAATTGGAGTACGAAATAATTATGTATGACTAATTGGTCAGTTTCTAAATTATTCGTGAAAGAGCTGCGTTAAAATTCGTAACGATTAATCTATTAAAATTGGTGGAGCCGAGGGTACGCAAGCGATTAACGCAAATCGTTAAGCGTATAAGCGACCGTAAGCGACCGTTAGGGTATGAGTGAGTTTTGACTAGTTTCCTAAGCGACCGTGGTCTAATTCCGGCCTATGTTGTTTTTCATAAGTTACCGGACCCACTCTAAGCTTAAGTCTACCCTGGAACACTCAGGCAAGTTTTCTACCCGTTATACTGTTGTTGTGATGTAAATATGTTTATGCATTATCTTGTGATAAGTGCATGATTGTTATTAGCAAATCTTGCGATATATTGGAGCATGTTGATATGATATATATGCATGCCTGTTTCGTGATCTTGATATCTTGTTATCGATTTAATTGTTTATAAACTACATAATACCTATGTTAGAGATAGGTATTATTTGCATATACCCTTAGTATAGGGGACCCAGAGTTGAACATTTTTCTAAACCGGGAGGCGATGTTCCCGAGTATATCTGACTGTTCGGTTGACAAGTAAATCCGACTGTTATCCTCTACATGTACAAAATAGTGGGGTTGCACTACTGCGACTGATCATCATGAGTAGTCTTCCTGGCGCGGAAAACTCCCGTAATGAGTTCATCATCCAGTTTGGATATTTCTGTAACACTACCCAGAGCACTTCGATAGAAAGGCTACGGTTGGGCGATTGTTGAGTGTTGGCAGGGTCGAGTTTTCAAAATGATGTTTTCATCAAATGAAGTATCTCATAACTTCATTCCATTTTGATGATATTTTAGAGATTGATTCTATACAAGTTTTGTCTTGTAACTTCATCTGTGGGATGAACTATTTATACCTTGAACGGTGGTAGTTCAAGTAGTATTCGAAAAAGATATAAGTATATTGGAGTATCTTATAACTTCATCTTTTCAACTTATATCTAGTAAATGATTATCTTATGCACGATAAAGATTTTCAGAAAAACGTTGAGATAAAGTTAGATATATGAGATCACCTTGCAACGATATTTTTATACAGTTATAAACTGGAACTCTGTGTATATTATACATGTTAGAGAATTTCAAAGATTTTGAGAAGTATATATGTATATATATGTATACTGAATATTTAGTGACTTGGTCGCGTTAAGAGATCAAACTTGGTTCATTTCTTCTTGACTAAGACTTTCATGAGTACTATGAGAATGCTCATATATTGTAAATTATTATACATGTTAATTTTGGTGGGCTTGTTTCTCACCCTAGCTTTCTTCTTTCATCACACAACAACAGATAGACAAGATGAACAGGATCAAGCTCCCAATTCGTGAGCGGATAGGAAATGTTCGCAGTTTCCTGTAGGCGTTGATGCCGCTGTATCGGAGGTAGGAACTACCAATAAGCTAGGTTTTCAACTATTGATGTACCAGACTTATGTATATTATGAATTGTAATAATGGCAAAGAATATGTAAATTTATTCAGAAACCCTTTTAAGGTGTAATGGTTTATAATTGTGAAATAAAATGACTTGTGTTATTTTTGGTATTCATCTTTGAGACTATAACTTGTGGTGTGTGTGTATATCCTGGGGTCACAGTACGTAGTAGTAGGTTGTTTATTAAGATTGGGTGTTATTAAGGGAAATGGAACTCGTGACAACCCGGATCCCCAACCCCGGATTTGGGGGTGTTACAGAAATGGTATCAGAGCTAAGAGTTATAAACCTCAGAGATGATGCGTCGTTAAATGATAAGTTCACTAAGATAATAAGAACTCTTGCCAAGTTCATAGTCGGACTACCTAATTGAAAGGCATATGTCATAGCCTATTTGTTTATTCGAGGATTTAACTCAACTCAAATAAGGATGTAACAAGTAAATAGTGGTCCTATCGTCCGAGAGATCTCTCAGAGTAACATATGTCAAAGGATTAAGTAACATTGTTCTTCTACAGACTTGATGACTTAATTCACTGGAAGAAGCTCAAGAAATTGATCAAGCCTCAGTGATATAAATCAAGATTGTGGATTTAATCAAGTGACAGAGATCTCGTCAGGGTATCAATTAATTACAAGGATTTAGTCTGAATAAAATCAAGAGTATCAAGGTCAAGGCATGAAGAAACGTCACGGAAGTTAGTCACTCATGAACCAGACAGTACATCGAGTGTCAACATTGAAGTGGTGGAATTGATTCATAATTGACAGTGATTTTTAGAAGATTTTCAGAAGAATGGTTGTTGTTCAAGAGTAGTATTAATTCTCTATTAATTAATTAAGTCGTATAATTTAATTAAGAAAATAAATTATATCTGCAAAGATTAATTTATTGATTAATTGAATTAATTGATTAATTAATTCTGAATTAATATTATGTATTTCAGAATTGATTTTGAATTAATATTCTATATTAATTCAGCAAGACTGTCTTTTGTATTAGCAAGACAATCGGTATGATAATCAATAGTCATACCGAAAGTCATGCCAGTTCATTTGATTGTCCTGCCAGTTCATTTAGATTGTCTTGCCGAAAGTCCTATCAGTTCAATTGATAGTCCTACCGAAAGTCTTACCAGTTCAAAGGATTGTCATGTTGAGCTAAATGGATTGTCTTGCCAATTAAAATCACAGGAGTCAATATAAAGCAGAGCAGCTGTTTTTCAAAAGCAGCAGAGCATTGAATATCATATAGAAGAACACAGAACAAAAAGAAAACCTGCAGAGAACTTATTGCAAATTCACAGATCATTTATTTCTAGTATTTATTGTTAAATCCAATCCACTAGAAATACCTTTCTTGTTCTTGTGTAACTATCTAGCGGATCGAAATCCCTAGAACTTAATCTCAAATCGCTTTTAGCATTTGATCTTTTTATTGCAAAAATAGAAAAAGTTCATGTCGAATTTATTCTAGATTTGTGATAATTGATTTGAGATTAATCCCTTGTAAACGATACCGTTGTTGTAACACCTTTCAAGTTTAATAATATTTTTATTTAACTTGAATTTTGTTTCACTTTTTTATTCCGCATTTTATTCGATTAAACGGTATTGTTTGTATTCAACCCCCCTTCTACAAACATATTGAGACCTAACAATTGGTATCAGAGCCTTCTGATTAACGAACAAATCAAGATCCTAGACTTTTGTGATTCTTTCACTCCTTGAATTTTTATTTACTCAAAAATTTTTACAATGACTACACAAAAAGTTGGAACCGTTAAAATTCCACTATTCAATAAAGAAAATTATGTTATGTGGAAGAAGAAGATGCTATTGTTTTTATAAGTTGCAAATTCCAAATATCTGGAAGTGTTAAAGAAGGGTCCTAAAATTCCGATGGTTATTGAACCAGAGGTAATAGAAAATGATGTGGTGATTACCAAAGCAAGAACTTATGTGAAAGATCCTGAGGATTTTTCTCCTGCTGAAAAAGAAGAAGCCTCCCTGGATGCTAGCCTTCAATTAATTTTAGTAGATTCCCTTGATCCCTTGATGAATAAACATGTGATGAACTGTAAAGATTCCAAATACATCTGGGAAACTATTGAGGTTATTAATGAAGGCACAGAGGAAGTTAGGGAGAACAAATTAGAAATCCTAACCTCTGAGTATGAATACTTTAAATCCAATCCAGGAGAAGGAATCACTGAAGTGTTTGAAAGGTACAATGCATTGATCAACAACCTGAACATTAATGGTAAATACTATTCCATCAGGGAGGTCAACAAAAAGTTCCTTTTAACACTGCCAACTCATCTCGAACATAGAATCACTGCCATAAGAGAAGCAAGAGATCTGAGTGAGATTTCTTTGGAAAGGCTCTATGGTGTGTTAAAGACTTATGAGTTGGAGCAGATTCAGCAGAAGGAAGTTTACGGGAAAGGAAGAGTGGTCAGTACGTCTACTGCTCTAGTAGCTGATGAACAACAACAACAACCACAATATCAACAACAATCTCAACAGTCAGAAAGAATGGTACAGTCTTCCAAGGTTGAAGAAAATGTGATAGTAGCAGAATTTGATCCTCCTACTACAAATCAATCAGGAGATGATTTTTATTCCTTGGAAGAACTGGAGCAATTGGAGGATGAGTCAATGGCCTTGATTGTCAAGAGATTCTCAAATGTCAGATTCAAAAGGAATCCCCAGTTCAAGTACAAGTCCAACTACAACAGATTCCAGAAAGGTGGATCTTCATCCTCTAACACCAGCAGTGGTGGGTACAAAACAGGGATGGTTGATCGAAGCACCATTCGATGCTTCAACTGCAATGAGTTGGGACACTTTGCCACAGAATGCAGGAAGCCAAAACAAGTTAGGAAGAACTCTTACGATTTTAATCAGAAGAGTAAATCTGAAAGGGCTTACCTGGCAAAGGGAAGAAGCTGGGATGATACTGACAGTGAATATGAAGAAGTTGGGAATCTTGCTCTCATGGCTAGTGATGCAAACACCTAATCGTCAAGAAAAGAGGTAAAATTTACTGATGCTGAATTAGTTTATCATCTAGGAGGTTCCTTAGATTGTGCTCGTCGTGATAATGAAATGTTAAATCAACAAATCAAAGACCTTGCGAAAGAGGTCAATGAATTAAGACTTGTGCACATTAATCAAGATAAATTAAAAGAACAATTATCTTTTCTAGATAATAGAGTTGACTGTTATAGACAACTCGAAACTATTCTCAAAGACAAGATCACCGGTCTTGAGGCTAAGGTTAAAACTTACTTTAATTCTTGTTCAAAGTCCAAAGAGTTTACAATAAGCAAGCTGTTAATCAAACATCTGGAATAGGTTATGATTACAATGTTGCTATTGGAAAATTATGCATAAACTCCCCTCCTCATGTCTGTGCTAAAGGCAGGGAAGTACCACATGTGCTTAAGGGTGTTGATGAACCCCTCTATAAAGAATCAATTGCTGAACCATTTGATGAGACCTCATTTATTATTCAAGAAGAAATCCGTGCTGAAGATCATGCTAATAAGAAAGCTGTTTCCAAGTCAAGTGTGTCAAAGGTTCCAATCAAAGTTGTGAAAGCAACTGAGACTAACTCAGACACACATGAGTTGGATAACACAAATGCCATGTCTACCATGCATAAGTTGCCTATTGTTAATTCCTCTCATAAAGCATGTGGTGTTCCTGATTGTATGTCTTGTGCTTTTAATTTGATGTATGCTTATTTTAATGGTGAGCATGTTTCTAATGATAAGACTTCTCCTCGTCAGCATGTGAATAATAGGAAGCATGACAGGTCTAAGACTGCTAGTCCTCCTAAAGCTAGAAAGGAGACATTTGTGCCTAAGCCTAAACAGAAATTTGTCAAGGCTGTTCACAAGGTCAAATGTCCAGTCATTGAGAAAATTGAGAACATTAAAATTAAGAATGTTGTTTTGCCTGATAAAAGGCCAATTTTACAAGTATGCCGGACCCAGCCAAACTTGGGTTCCGAAGAAGGTTTAATCCATTTGTATTGCAGGGCATTAAACAGGTACAACCGGTAGTGTGGATTCTTGACAGCGGATCGTCAAGACATATGATCGGAGATAGAGCCCTGCTATCAAATGTGGTTGAGAAAGCTGGCCCAGTGGTTACCTTTGGAGATAACAACAAAGGTTTAACTGAGGGATATGGCTGTTTGCTAGCTGGAAATGTTATCATTGAAAATGTGTATGTTATGCAAGGACTTGAACACAATCTGCTTAGCATTAGTCAGTTCTGTGACAACGGCTACAATGTTTTATTCGACAAGCTGAAGTGTCAGATTCTGCACAAGAAAAGTGAAAAACCCTCCTTGATGGGAATCCGGAAAGGAAATCTGTTCGTAGCTGACATGAACTCTGGAAGCAATCCTAAAGTCAATTGTTTCTATGCAAAGGCATTGTCAGATGAAAGTTGGCTATGGCACAAGAGACTTTCTCATCTCAATTTCAAAACAATGAATTCTCTTGTCAAAAGAGAATTGGTCAGAGGTCTGCCTCAGCTGGAATTCTCCCCAGAAGGACTATGTGAGGCTTGCCAGAAAGGAAAGTCAAAGAAAGCAAGTCACAGAGGCACTGACACATCCTCCATAACTGGTGTTCTGCAATTATTGCACATGGATTTATTTGGACCAGTTAATGTCCTTTCGATGTCAAAGAAGTGTTACTGTCTTGTGATAGTTGATGACTATTCCAAGTATACGTGGGTTTTATTCCTTCACTCTAAGGATGAAATACCACAAGTTGTGATTGATCATATCAAGTTGATCGAGTTAGATTCTAATGTCCCTGTTAGAGCAATAAGGTCAGATAATGGAACAGAATTCAAGAATTCACTTCTCAATGGATTCTGTACAGACAAAGGGATTACCAGACAATTTTCAGCTCCTAGAACCCCTCAGCAAAATGGAGTGGTAGAAAGGAAGAATCGTACATTGATTGAAGCTGCAAGAACGATGTTAAGTGAATCAGGTCTTCCAATGTACTTTTGGGCTGAAGCTGTCAATACTGCATGTTATACTCAGAATCGAACTCTAATCAACAAAGACTTCATAAAAACTCCTTATGAGATTTTGAATGAACAGAAACCTTCTATCAAATACTTTCATGTATTTGGTGCCAGATGCTTCGTGCTCAAGGATGGAGATGATCGTCGTGGTAAATTTGAGGCAAAGGCATATGAGGGTATTTTTGTGGGATATGGAAGAAGATCATACAGAGTGTATATCATTGATCAACACAAAGTAACTGAAAGTGTCAATGTTACATTTGATGACACTAAACTCCCTAGTATCCAAACTGAAGATCCTTCTGAGAAACTGAAGTTTGATGATATGTCAGATTCAGAATCAGAACATGGTCAAGAACCTGAGGTTGTTGCTGGTGAAGAACCTGTTAATCATGATGATACTCAAGGTAATGGTGATGGAAACTTTGGCAACAATGGAGATACCACTGCTACTGACGGAGAATCTTCAAGTCAACATGGCAACAACTCAGGCGGAGATGCTGAAGGATCAACTAGTAGGACACAACATCCCAATAAATTTCAAGGCGAATCATCAAGATCAAATCTTCCAAGACAGACTGTCTGGAATAAAGCTCATCCTTTTAAGTTGATTATTGGTGATCCGGATGTTGGAGTCAGAACTAGACGTGCTACTCAAAATGAGTGTCTGTTCTTAGGATTTCTTTCTGAGATGGAACCTTAGAAGATTGAGGAAGCACTGACTGATCCAGATTGGGTGATTGCTATGCAAGATGAACTCAATCAGTTTGAACATCAACAAGTCTGGAAACTGGTACCTAGACCTACACACAAGAAAGCTGTTGGTACTAGGTGGGTATTCAGGAATAAACTAGATGAAGATGGTGTGGTTACAAGAAACAAAGCAAGACTGGTAGCTAAAGGGTATTCTCAAGCTGAAGGCATTGATTATGATGAAACCTATGCTCCAGTGGCTAGACTAGAGGCCATCAGGATATTTCTGGCATTTGCAGCATTCTCTAACTTTAAAGTTTATCAAATGGATGTCAAGAGTGCCTTTCTGAATGGAAAGCTAGATGAAGAGGTATATGTAGAGCAACCTCCTGGTTTTGAAGATCCAGATCATTTGGATTTTGTCTACTTTCTTTTCAAGGCTATCTATGGACTCAAACAGTCTCCGAGAAAATGGTATGACACTCTCTCTGAATTTCTTATTGAAAATAGCTTTATTAGAGGTGTCATAGACAAAACTCTCTTTTCTACAAAGCATAAAATGATACTATATTAGTCCAAGTCTATGTGGATGATATAATATTTGGGTCTACTAATGATAATCTCTGTAAGAGATTTGCTAAGTTAATGCACAACAAATTTGAAATGAGCATGATGGGAGAGCTGAAGTTCTTTCTTGGACTACAAGTAAATCAAAGGTTAGATGGAACTTTTATTTGTCAATCCAAGTATCTCAAGGAACTCCTCAAAAAGTACAATCTAGAGGATTCTGCATCAGCAAGGACTCCGTCAACTACAGCTGTCAAGCTTGGACCATGTGAAAACTCCATTAAGGTAGATGTCACAAGCTACAGAGGTATGATTGGCTCGTTACTCTATCTTACTGCAAGTAGACCAGATATTATGTATGCTACATACTTATGTGCAAGGTTCCAAGCGGATCCTAGAGATATTCATCTCGTTGCTGTTAAACGAATCTTAAGATATCTTAAGGGAACACCAAATCTAGGTATTTGGTACCCTGAAGAATCTGGTTTTAACCTTGTTGGATATACAGATTCAGATTACGCAGGAAGTGTTGTTGATAGGAAAAGCACCTCAGGGAGTTGTCAATTCCTAGGTAGCAGACTAGTCTCATGGTACAGCAAGAAACAACAAACAGTTTCAAATTCAACGGCCGAGGCTGAATATATTGCTGCTGGCAAGCTGCTGTGCTCAGATCTTATGGATTAGGAATCAGCTACGGGACTATGGCTTGTATTGAACAAAATACCTATTCTATGTGACAATACAAGTGCAATAGCCATCACCAACAACCCTGTGCAGCATACAAGGACCAAGCACATTGACATCAGGTATCATTTTATTAGAGAGCACGTCATGAATGGTATCTGTTGAACTATTTTTTGTTCCAACAGAAGAACAAATAGCAGATATTTTCACTAAACCTCTTGATGAATCCAGATTTACCAAATTAGTTGGTAAATTGGGTATGTTGAATAGCTTTAGTGATTAAACTTGTGAATATCTGAAATCTGTTCTTGAGTGAATTTACAAATGAATTTTTCATAAATGAAAAATTCATTTGCAAATTTATTTTATCATTTCCATAATTTCTTGCTTATTTCTATGTAATTTTTATTATCTTATCTTATTTATTTACTCAACTTGTAATTTTAATGTCTAAGATTATTTTATTTTCTCTAAAAATATTTTCTATGAATTTTATTTGCTAAATTCAAAAGAAAATCTATTTTTGGACTGAAATATAATTATCTCTGAAATATTTTAATTGTGTAAATATTTTCTGCCATATCTATATTAGTATTTATTGTAGTTTTCTGTAATTATATATATATATATATGTTCTGTTTTTGTTAAAAAAACTGTTTGTATTTTTTTTTGTTAAAAACTGTTAATATTTGGTTTATAATATTTATATACGTTTGTTTGTTTTAATTTGATACTTGAATGACAATCGGCAAGACAATTGAAATTGTCTTGCTGAAAGTTCATATATATTATATAATATTTAGATAGAAGGCAATCGCAGACAATTGAAATTGTCTTGCTGAAAGTCATTCCAGTACAAATACATGTTTATTTTTAATTCAGTTTAATGTTATAACTGGCAAGACAATCGGTATGACTATTGATTGTCATGCCAGTAATAAAATGAATATCATATATTTTATGTATTATTTTATATTGGTATAACAATCGGTATGACTATCAGATTGTCATACCAGTTATATATATTATTACTATTTTTTGTTTTTGTTTTCTCAATTTGTCCAGTATGACTATCGGTATGACAATCGGTAAGACTATCCCGAATTGTCATACCAGTTGTCTATTCAGTGTCTCTTTGTCTTGTTAATTCATTCAGTTCTTGTTTTTTTTTCAAATTCCATAAGTTTTTTTTCTCTCATTTTTTTTCTCTCTCTCTCTCTATTCGAACAGATCAAAACTGCCTCATTTGTCTTCCTTGCTCGAGTTTTTACTCAGCATACAAAATCATCACTCCTGTGATATATACATACACGTATATACATACAGAAGTGCTGTCGATTTTTTGTTAAAAAAAAAAATTTAATTTGTGTTTGTTTGATTTTGGGTAATTCTATTGAATTTTGTTTGGTGTCTTGTGCGTTTTTTCAAATCTGCTTTTGTGAGTTAAGAACTTTAACGAGATACATTTCTTTCTAAATTTTTCGAATATAATTGATTTAATTCGAATTATTAAATTAATTTAATTAATTCGAATTTTCTTAATATTACTCTTAAAATTCTGAAAGTGTGTGTCTTATTATTATTTTTAAAATGGCTCTCAATTTCCAAATTGTTTCGCATAATCTTGTTGGTTATTTTAATCCAGATAAATGTGATGTAGAAAAATTTAAGCCGTGGATTAGATTTTTAAATGACCATTCGATTGGTAGCTCTGCTATTAAATCAAATGTGATTTTAAATGTTGATCTGCTCAGACTGATTTGCACAACCTCTACTGTGGCCGATGATTTTAAATCTTTTTCATTCACCGTGGAAAACACACAGTATGTAGTTGATGAAACAGTCGTCAATCGAGCGTTAAATTTTCCTATGGACAATTTCTGTAATTTGCCCTCTGAAAATGATATTTCAAACTTTTTCCATGCTATTCACTATCAGGGGGTGATTTATTTAACCAAGTTATCAAATCCAATTTGGTTTCTGAATGGGACATTTTCTTCGATACTCTTTCTAAAGTGTTTGCCAACTGCACTAAATCCAACTTTCACAACATCACTTCCACTTTGCAGTATATTGGTCTTGCGGTTGTTTTCAATCAAAGGATCAATTTTGGCAAACTACTTTTACCCTTTCTTTTGAGACGTCTCACTACTGCTTTACGTGATCATTCTACAAATCGTAGGGTCTCGTGCTACTATGCTCGTTTTCTCATACTCATAGCAGAACATATTCTCTCACCTGAGCATAAAGCCCTTTTTGCTAACTCCTCAGTAACCGAACCCCCTCCTGTAAGCAAAAAGATTTACACCCGCCAAGACACAACTTTCAAATTCATGTAAGTTCCAGTACTTGTATCTGCTTTCACGGCCACTTATATTCCTTTACCTATCTTCAATCTTCCCGGTCATGAACAGCAAGCTCAACCTCCAGTGGTTCAAACCACCCAGGCTCAAATATTAGATGTTCTTCCTTTACAGGTAATAGTTCCTCAAACTCAACCTATTCCTACTTCTGTTGAAAGACCCCCAGTGGTTGATAGGACTGACCATGAAGTTGTAGAACCATAGCTTCAATCCCAGGTCATAGAGCCAAACACAGAGTCACAACCTATCTCAACCTCTCCCCCACTGTCTAAAATGTTTCCTAGAAGGTTAGTAGGAAGTAGTTTGTTAGTAGATGTGAATGAACCCTCAGCTCTGCCTCCACCCAAGAAAAGGAGAACATTTACTGAGGCATCTGAAAGCCCATCCTTGTCCTCCCAACAGGACATGGACTTTGAAATGGACACTGAACAGTTACTAGAAATATTCTCTCAACAGGATGAATCTATTGAAATTTGCCATAGGGCCATGGCATCCTGTACTGAGTCAAGCACAATTCCATTACTCACAATGGAAGCATACAGACCAGTAGATGATACTCAGGACACGGAGCGAGGAGTGCACATAGAGTCGGTTACAGTGCCTGCCATAGTTACGGCAGAAGAGCAGTCACATGCTTCTGAGGGAAAATCTGACTCTCAGCCACCTTTAATAGAGTCATTTTCTCCCCTCCCAGATCCAACACCTCTGGCTCCCTCACGGGATTCTCCACTCGCAGATTTATCTGGAGAAAGTGGAGGGCAACTCAGTCAATCTATCCCTGAAGCAATTCAGACATCTATTTCACATGAAATGATAGGTTTGACTGAGGATCGGGACTCGCGAATTCCCATTGCACCACCACTGACCTCTCTTGAAGAGGCTAGGGTGATTTTAAATGCAGGTACAGAAGATCAGCCTCAGGAAGACTCCTCACGAGCAATTATATTGAGAGATACACATGCACGTGAGTTGAGTGAATTAAACAGGAGAGATATTCAGGTGAGTGCACACACAGACACAAACACTGAAAATATATTAGCTCAAATTGCTGATCTCAAGGAACAACTTGCAAAAAGTCAGGCTGAAGCTAAATCATTCAAAGCACAAGTGGTTGAACGGTCTTCTTCTTCCACCTCTGTCAATAATCAGCTGGCTCTCATCAGGACTGAAATATCAGATTTGAAGACATCTGTTGTACCAAAGCTTAACTCAATCCAGGCATCTCCATCGTTATCAGCTGACGATATTTCAAACTTCTGCTCTCTACATACAAGAATGACTTCTCTTGAAGACTTGGTTGAAATGAATCATTCACTAGATTCTTCCAGATTTCTGAAGATAGAGACGGGCATGGAACATCTGAATGAAGGGATGAAGCACTTGTACTACATGATCAAAAATTCTCACTGCCCTAATGAAGAACAAAGGACTTTCTTCGAAGGGCCGTCTGGTGGAGGCTCAGGCTCTGGAGGTGATGGAGGTCATGGAGGATCTAAGGGAAAGTCTGTAGAGGATTCCTCAACTAAGGGGGAGAAGAAAGGGAGAAGTGAAAAGGGAAAAGAAAAAGATTCGTCTGCTGGAGGCACAGGGAAGCCTGATGATATCTACTATAGTGGAGAACAGGATGACTTTGATATTTGTGATGTTCCCACTGAACCAGTCTTGGAAGATAAATATGGTTTCTTTGAAGCTGAGGAGGAAAGTAATTTTGGAGAATGGGAAGAGGAAGCTCCGGTGGATCCTCTGTTTGAGAAAGAGTTTCAGCAGCAGCAGTCAGAGATGAAAAGAAAAGAAGCTGAACTCAAAAAGGCATCCCAGATCATTGACATGAGGAAAGACACACAAAGAACAGAAACTCTTCAAAAGCAACGTCTTCATGATATTAAAGCTCAAGAAAGGTGAAGAGATGTCAGACTGAAGATTGGTGAAAAATGGGATGAAGCTAGGAGAGTACTTGATATGCCTTAGCTGAGCACAAACAATGATAGGCAGTTTCTACATCTTCTGGACAAGCTGGAGATCTCTAATCCAAACAATGACATGTACATGAATGCTATAAAGACTGAAGTCTCAAGGATCACAGCTGCCTTTGACAGATCCCTAAATGAGATGAGCATATTTGTATATTGTCAGAGCGAAGGATCTTTCAAGGTGTCACTTCATCTGTTTGAGAATCGTTCTTTGTCAGAGACTTGGGTTCTTCTCAACAAAGTCAAAAGAAGCTCAGAATTGAATGAAGTTCTTCGAGAAAGGCTCAAAGAGTTTGCCAGCAGGGCTAGTCCTCAAGTGGTCAACAATCCTCATCAGGTAAGATTCTTTAAGTCTGACTGTCTTCAAATCTGCCAGCTCG
This sequence comes from Apium graveolens, assembly GCF_009905375.1. NCBI lineage: Eukaryota > Viridiplantae > Streptophyta > Magnoliopsida > Apiales > Apiaceae > Apium > Apium graveolens. The sequence continues at coordinate 200,026,405 of NC_133654.1, read as the reverse complement.
AATCACAATCTCTTAAAGACTACTCAGCTAAGCATCTGGTCTGGATGGAACATCACTTAAGAACTGTTAGATATTCATCCATGTTGAAAACTCAAGCAGCTGATCTGATTCAAGCTTATTGTGAAAAGAATATTAAAAGGTACAATCAACTCAAGAATAAGCTATAGATAGTTGGAGTTCAACCAGTTAGACCAGACAGCTTCACTTCAGAAAAGGATCGTGTCTTTGACAAGGAGTTGCTTCAAGATTTGGAAGAAGGTGAAGTCGGAAGAGAAGACAACTGAATTCAATTAGCTCAAAACTCAATGTAATATGATTAGAGATTTATGAATCAAGATAGACTAATGTAGTTATATGTTCAGGCTAGAGGAACATCTATCTTGTATTCACTTGTAAATTTTGTTTGGAATCTGGAAAATGTTAAATATAATCTAGAACTTTTCTGCTATTTACTTTGCATTACTATTTATATCTTTTTCTTATTTGTTAGTTGAGTTATCCTCTAGGTATTTGTTGTTATTGTCTAACAAACAAATAGGGGGAGATTGAAAGGCATATGTCATAGCCTATTTGTTTATTCGAGGATTTAACTCAACTCAAATAAGGATGTAACAAGTAAATAGTGGTTCTATCATCAGAGAGATCTCTCATAGTAACATATGTCAAAGGATTAAGTAACATTGTTCGTCTACAGACTTAATGACTTAATTCACTGGAAGAAGCTCAAGAAATTGATCAAGCCTCAGTGATATAAATCAAGATTGTGGATTTAATCAAGTGACAGAGATCTCGTCAGGGTATCAATTAATTACAAGGATTTAGTCTGAAGAAAATCAAGAGTATCAAGGTCAAGGCATGAAGAAATGTCACGGAAGTTAGTCACTCATGAATCAGACAGTACATCGAGTGTCAACATTGAAGTGGTGGAATTGATTCATAATTGACAGTGATTTTCAGAAGAATGGTTGTTGCTCAGGAGTAGTATTAATTCTTTATTAATTAATTAAGTCGTATAATTTAATTAAGAAAATAAATTATATCTGCAAAGATTAATTTATTGATTAATTGAATTAATTGATTAATTAATTCTGAATTAATATTATGTATTTTCAGAATTGATTTTTAATTAATATTCTATATTAATTCAGCAAGACTTTCTTTTGTATTAGCAAGACAATCGGTATGACAATCAATAGTCATACCGAAAGTCATGCCAGTTCATTTGATTGTCTTGCCAGTTCATTTAGATTGTCTTGCCGAAAGTCCTATCAGTTCAATTGATAGTCCTACCGAAAGTCTTACCAGTTCAAAGGATTGTCATGCTGAGCTAAATGGATAGTCTTGCCAATTAAAATCACAGGATTCAATATAAAACACAGCAGCTGTTTTTTCAAGAGGAGCAGAGCATTGAATATATCATTCAGCAGAACACAGAACAAAAGAAACCTGCAGAGAAATTATTGCAAATTCACAGATCATTTATTTCTAGTATTTATTGTTAAATCCAATCCACTAGAAATACTTTTCTTGTTCTTGTGTAACTATCTAGCGGGTCGAAATCCCTAGAACTTAATCTCAAATCGCTTTTAGCATTTGATCTTTTTATTGCAAAAATTGAAAAAGTTCATGTCGAATTTATTCTAGATTTGTGATAATTGATTTGAGATTAATCCCTTGTAAACGATACCGTTGTTGTAACACCTTTCAAGTTTAATAATAATTTTATTTAACTTGAATTTTGTTTGACCTTTTTTATTCCGCATTTTATTCGATTAAACGATATTGTTTGTATTCAACCCCCCTTCTACAAACATATTGAGACCTGACAATATTCAATAATAGTGCCAACTTGCCAAGGAGGAGTAACCATGAAAGAGTATAAAGAAATTGCTATCTTACAATCTAATTTCACGGTAACATAATTAAACTTTTTACGAAGAGCAAGCTCACATGCATATAACTAATGCTTCTTTTTATAAAGAAAAAGCTGCATATGTAGAATTAGGTATCCCGTCAATGATTTGACCTTGAAAGTATCTAATAATTACTTGACGGTAAGAATAACCTTGTCACTTTTAATTTTTACTTTCAAAACATAAAGGGGAGCCCAATGTCATGAATTTGGTTGAGTATGAGATATTTCAACAATAGGCTGCAATTAGAGGTGGCCACCTGTGCGGGTCGTGCGGTCCGGGCCGGGTTGGTAACGGGTTGTAACCGGAGAGAACAAACACTGAACCGGCACTTGAATCGAGCGAATCGGGCCGGGCTGTGCTTGAACTTACAGAAGGTAACTCGGATTCGGCACGGAGCTCGTGTGCGTGCCAGGCGGTTCACAGGTTGGCGGGTTGAAGGCACGCGGGCTGGCGGGCTGTGGGGGTTGAATGTTTGTTCAACTCGTTTTCATTGTCCACCTTCAAGTCTTCAACAATCATTCAAATATTATATTAATAATTACTTCTCTCTCTGTCACATCACATCGTAGCTGAACATTAAATAATTTTCATATGTAAAATAATATTTTTGTTATACGTATTATATTGTTAAAATTGTTATCAATTAACTTTATTATTTTAAGTTTTTGGTTAAAAAGAGGACGGTACCTCTTATAAAATTAAAATTTACTTATAATAAACAATATAAAACTTGTACACTGAAATTTACAAAAATGAATTTATAAGATAAATTCCTTTAATTCAATTTACAAAAATGAATAAATAATATACAATAATAAACGAATAAACAATATACTATAATATTCAAAAATCAAAACACAAATTAAATTATCCCCCTTCTTACCCCTCTTTTAATAAACAAAAGTTCTGTCCAAGTCAATATTTGTGAACAAAAATAAGCTAACATGTTTAATTAAACTACGTCAATTTTTAATAAACCTTGTGGAACATGTATGCATATCAACATATATCAGTGCATATCAACGTGCGGGCTGTGCGTGTTGCATAGAACGTGCAGCTCGTGCGGGCTTGGTTCGTGCGGGCTCGTGCGGGCTCGTGCGGTCTCGGGTTCTTAAAATTGAATTCGTACTCGGTTCATCTAATTTAGCGAGTTGAGCGGGTTTGAACCGGCCCGTTTCGTGCCGAATATTTTCCGGGTTCCGTACGAGCCGGTCCCGAATGAGCGGTTCGAACCCGCACATTTGGCCGGCTCTAGCTGCAATAAGGTATAAACATCTATTTCTGACAATTAAAAGAATCAGCAATGACAGGGTTGAAGAAATTTGAATATCATAAAAAAATATAAGTGTTTCTGCTTTTTCAAATTTCCCATGCAATCTATACTATACTATAATAGCCGGAGTAGAGATAATTTGGTTCAACGGTTTGGTTCAACGATAATTCCCTAATTTTGATTATTACAAAAATAGATAAATAGTGTTAAATATCTGATAAACTATTAAATTATTAAACTACTACTAAATATAGTATACTTATCCTACTAAACTACGAATACAACTTATCCTATTATTAAAAAATATAAATAATAGTGTTATATATGTGTTAAACTACTAGAAATAGTTTATTTATTCTACTAAATTACGACCACATGTTATTCTATTATTTTTATTATAAATTTATAATCATTATTTATTTATATAAATATTTTAAAAATATAATATAACTGGATAAATAAAAATTTAAAATATACTATTGGAGATGGATTTTTTTTTACATAATTTCTATTTTTTATTTATAATATATATTAATAATTTTTAGTTAAGGGTTATATATGATTGGAGATACTCTTAGCCAATATAAAATTGGTAAGTGATTGAGTGGAAGATCATGTGGCGTGTGCGTGTATTATTAATCGAAAAAAAAGTCTAGATTGTTACTCCCTATGTCCCAACCATTTCTTTACACTTTCCTTTTTTGGATGTCCCGTCCAATTCTTTACATTTCAAAACTTACCAAAAATAGTAAATGGGTCCCACCACTTTCCCATTTTTTTCCCTTTTCACATTACTTTATTTCCACTATCTCCTTTTTATACATTAAAAATCAATGGGTCTCACTATTTCACTCACTTTTCTTTCTCTTTTTCACTATTTTATACATATTTCTTAAATTACGTGCCCAAACCAAATTTAAACTATTGACCAGGACGGAGGGAGTAGTTAATTTGTTGGAAGCGGATTCCACAGATTATATATGAGAGGATCTCCACGATACCTCGGATCTTCGTATTTATATATGACCTCCAATTACATCGTTGCAGCTATACCATGTCCTTATTATGTGTTGTCAATATTATTTTTAAGTGTATACAATTTCTGAGAAAAAAATACTAATATTATTACACAGCAAAAATTTCTTGTACTATAATTTATTATATATATAATAGAGCAAATACGGGATTGGGTGAGACAATTTATTCCAAATTACTAATTTACCTCTCAATAATAAATACAAATAATTGTCAAATTTAATACCATGTATTAGTTATACTTAAATCATTATTACTCCTTATTAATAAATATAAATAATTGTCATATTTAATAACATATATTAATTACATGTAACGCATTAGTATTAATAATATTATATATGTTACCATTTATCATTGAATATTAACAATCTATAATTAGATATCTAAAATTTAATAATATTTGCATGTATATATACTAAATTCTTTTTTTTAAGACTTTATATAAAATAAATTTATTTTCAACAAATAAATTTAACATGTTAGCTAATATGAAAATGACAATGTTAGTGTATCAAATATTAAATTCAAGAAATATAATAGATATTCTCTTTGTATATGAATAAAAGAGTGGGTTATGAGGGGGTGTTTATAATAAAGTTGAGATTCTTATTATATCACCAAATTAAATATAAACTAACAAGCCACTGCACTAGATGCGCATGTAGATTGGTTTGAAGATTTTGAATATATATAATAAAATATTAAAATATCAAGTTCATTACAGTTACATTAATATTTTACAATAGTAAGGTGAATCATTTTTCTTACATTAACCAATTTAAAGTTTTTTCCGAGGTATAAGTAAAAGAGTTATTAGATTACTGCAATGGTATGGAAATCGAAAATTTCGCCGATAAATTGCTGCAAGACAACCAAACAATCTATTGAGCAAAATCGGAGCATACAACATTTTTGCCATTTTTGATCAAAATCGGCAATTTTCTGGTCAAAATTTGACGAAATCAAACACACAATTTGAGGCTATGAAGAGAAGAAAGGGAAGAATAAATATACTCAGCACCGAGTTGGTGAAGAACGACGATTTTAAATAAAGAAATCAGACGGTTGTCGAATAGAAACTGAAAAGATAAGGGAAGAAGAAGAGAGATGCGTAAAGATGATTAAGACTCTTATTATTTTAATAAATAATACACACAAAATAATGTTATAACTTAATACGGATGTACAAATGCAATTTTACACATCTCAAATATAAATTCTCAATTTTTGATAAACTGTAAATCAGTAGTTCAACCAATTTAGTCCATTTTTTAATTTTCATTACCATTGATTACTAACCTATCTATTAGTATTATATTTAATATGTCGGCTTTCATATCTAATTATTACATTTTCTAATATGGAAAGTAAGACTACCTTATATTCATTGTATTTTGTATCGCTAATTGTACCATGTAAACAACTATAATAACTCTTTAAATAACTCCGCAATATTTCATTATTATGAATTGTAATTATTTTCATGAGATATGTGTGCTTTCATTTGTATTATATTTTGATCGTATATTACGATTTCATTTCCGCATATTCAATTTTTTTTTAGAAAAAACACGTTAAGTACGATATCGATCTCAAGTTCATAAAGAGAGATATTTAGTTAATCGATCCATCATGAAGCAACATGAATATATCGTCGATAATTACAATCAAAATAACATCAATTCACGCACTATAAAACATGCTCGTGCATTGCACGGGCTATAGAGCAAGTACTATATTATAATAGCCGGAATAGAGATAATTTGGTTCAACGGTTTGGTTCAACGATAATTTCTCAATTTTGATTATTACAAAAATAGATAAATAGTGTTATATATCTAATAAACTACTAAATTATTAAACTACTGCTATAATTAGTATACTTATCATATTAAACTACGAATACAACTTATCGTATTATTAAAAGATATAAATAATAGTGTTACATATCTGCTAAAGTACTAAATTGTTAAACTAATAGAAATAGTCTATTTATTCTACTAAATTACGACCACATATTATTCTATTATTTTTATTATAAATTTATAATCATTATATATTTATATAAATATTTTTAAAAATATAATATAAATTAATAAATAAAAATTTAAAATATTAATGTATGCTAGTATAAATAAAGATTGAAAGATTATCAACAACTTGATATGTAGACGGAAGAGAGTTATAAGACTGTCGAGCCTTTAACATATGGTTTGATTATGCGGAATTATTGGGCGAAGCGAAAAAGGAGAATCCTACCAAACCGGCTTCATCCGTTCACAATAAAAATTCACATACTCAACGGATTTCACAAATCAAGACATATAAAATAGCTTCCATGATTTCCGTTTGAAAAGGTTAAGCTAGGTAGGCAATGTGTCTGTGTAAATTCTCCATAAAAAATTTCTAAAGCTTAGGAGGACATTTAATTTTTCAGATAAGTTTCGAGACAAAATTTAAATTTTTATACGAAGAAGTTATAGCTAGAATATGATCAGAAATATGCTCAAGTTTCTGTGCTATATAGTGACCTGACTTGACGTTGTATGTGCCATTTACATGAGATGATAAGTTGTTGTAAGTACATTTAGATGAGAAATTGTTAAAATTGTAAGTAGTATCATGAGGCCGTTATAAGTCGTACCCGCTATAATTAGTTCTAAAAGTAAAAAACAAAACATATTATCATATACTACTCTCTTATCAAAATTATTTAATAGAGTACACATATAGAAATTTTATAAAGTAATAAAGAAACTGTGCATTGCACACAATTTATAAACTTAATATATTAACCACAGCAAACCCTGCTGAAACTCTTGTTGAGATATAAGAATAATTATTATGTTAAAATCTCAAAATGTTACGGACGAACTAAACGTGTTTCATATATTATATTTCTGAAACACGCCCTTTACTTTATAGCTATACTTGTTAGAGATCCTTGTAAGCTAGTCAAGTTGCTTTGCAGTGGTCAAGTTGCTTTGCCACAGCAGCTAGCAATATGTATGAGATCCGTGTTACTTGAAATCCTGTAAAAGATGCTTTGGACGCTGCAACTAAATTTATGTGTGAGATTCTTGTTTGGCTCGTAAAGATGTTTTGTCCATTGCAGCTAGCAACAATGCGTTCCGCTTTGTGTACACTTTATTTGTAATTTGTCACTTCCTGTCAAGTTGTAAAATCACACATTTCCACACCCAACACTGCTTCGATAATTCAAAATACAAGTGCTGCAGCATAATGTGCCAATGCAGCTATGATCACCATAACATGAAAATCTGATGACTCTGTCCAGCCAAATCAAACCACCCAGGCCTCCACCTCTCCGGAACCCGGGTAACATAAACCACAGTCCCAATTACATATGAAAATCCCATAGCCATCTCGTAAGCTAATGTCTCATTTCTAAAAGGCTCATTCCAACACACAGTCACAGCATGAACAGCAGGGACCAAGCCAAAACCCCCCATTGCCCCGAAAAGCAAGGCTCTAAATGGACGATATTTGTTTGTTGACATAGCTGGAGAGAGCACTGTCACGACGGTGAAAATGCCAATTACTGTGATGCTGCTAAGGTATATGAGTTGGTAGTGCGGAGAGCATACGAAGATGTAATAAATTGGAGGGAAAAAAGAAGTGATGATCATGACAACGATTCCTACGTAGTCGATTTGAAGTAACAGGGTGTTCAAAGGGTGGGAGTGGCAGCAGAAGAGGTGGCAAATGCTGCTGGAGAGGAGGCAGAACATGGAGCCGAACAGAAACACCAAAAATGGCCATAGTTTGGAAGCGTCCTGTAACAACTCTGTAGTTTTAGTGATCAAATATTTGCATTACAAGCAAAACATACAGAAAACCTAAAGAGGAAAAAGGGAACAAAATATCAATTTTTCTTCTTGTTTTTATGATTTATATCTAATGAATTATATCAAGCGTGTTTTTAGCAATAAATGCAACAAAAGGAGAAAAGTTAAAAAATTTGTCCACAAATATTCTACTGAAAATTTGAAAGTTTGGAGCGTTTATCTTTAGCATCCAGGATGATGCACAAGGGGGTAAAGCAACAACAGGCAATAATTTTCTGAATTATGAGAGACATTTACATCTGAGCCTGATGGAGAAAACCTGCAAGATAAAGTTAAAAATTATAATTGTAAATTTATGATAAGATGCTCAGCAGACATAAATCAATAAATTATTAGTAATCTAGCACCTTCTATGGACCAGTTCAATGAATTATGTGGGTGGTGAATAATTTTATCAATTTATTTTTATATATATTATATGAGAGTTTGTTTGGGTGATGGCAAGTGTAACTGTCTACTGCTATCCGCTAAGCATCACGGTGCAAGTGGCTACTTGTGAGTATCAAATAGTTCCCGAATCCTACTCATATAGACAATACAATCACGTGTCTAATTGGTTATCGGGTTAGGTAATTGGTTTCACAAATATAGGCATTATAGTCAAGTGTCTAGTTCTGATTACTAATACCAATTTGCAAAATAAAGCTGATGCCGAAGAATAGTTTAAACTTTTAAGACATCTGATGAAAAAAAAACAAGTAAAATCCAAGAAAATATGGAGATCAAATCGACCACGGAAGACAGATTCATCACCTTTGTAAATGGTCAATCCCAATAAACAGTACAAATCCAATCAAATGCCTGCACATGAAATCTCAATAATTTAATTGTATATTCATAGCACACCCCAACCACCAGCACTAGCGTAGTTACTATCTAAGTAGGTATATTTTACAAAATTTTCATTATATATCTAGAGGTGTTCATTCAAGTACAAGCTATTCCAGCCTGCTGCTAGTACTACGAACTGGTGATTTGTATTCCTAAACACGATTATCGGCAGTAGTGTGATTTAGCAAATGGTAGGTATTATAACTGATAACCTGGGTGTGTGTTGGTTGGTTAAATGCTCTGTTTGCAAACACGGCAGTATTTTTTTCGAGATTCATAAAATTTAAATTTAAACGGACAGAAAACAGTGAAACAGAGACAAGACAAGAATTGAATTGGTGAGGAATAGTAGTAAAAGAGGGGGGGGTAATTAATATAAACTTACGTCCAAATATTAAGTGTCTCGTTGTGCCACTGAAAAATGCTCAAGAGAGCTTGTTTGAGAGGCCAATTAGCTCTATAATAATTCAGTATAAACTCATTGTCCTTCATGTAATCCGGCAGCTCGTCAAATCTCACCAGTTTGTAGGGTTTCGAATCGGACTCGTGTCGGCTCTGAATCTTCCTCTTCTTCATCTTGATATTATTGATATTAGTGTTTGCAGTAATCAAGTGCATTCTTTGATCATCCATCTCATCGTCATGGGAACAAGTTGTTTTTCTCTGCCAAGAAATCGCCTCACTAGAACTCATAGCTAATGAAAAACACAAGTTGAACTAATTGATATACAGAGAATAGTGAAATGTGTAAATATTGTTAATGATCTGCAACCGTATCAATAATTTAGGAGTAATGCTACGTAACCCAAAACTCGTACCAAAATAATTACAAAATGACGTAACATGACACGTGTTTAATATAATTTATGAATAAATATGAATGTACGCGGGTCCGTATTATTAGGAGGAAAGTCATCATTTATAAAATATTTAGGAACAATTTTTGTAACAATATTAATTTAGCTTTATAACCTTTTTACTACAAGGATAACAAACTGTAAGCATCCCAAAGAGTGGATCTTGCGGTTGTAAAGAGTTTATCTTAATTTTATGTATTTATTTATATTTTATTTTTCAAAAAGTTGATCTTTAATTATGTATTAAAGTATTTGAGTAGTTTGGTACTCTATTGACAAATTTTGCAACGGTACGATTTATTCTTAAAAAAATTATAAAAAACATAAACACAATTGTTACTTTGTTAGGTTACCAACTCTGCAACGAATACTGAAATATAGGTGCTGGTGGTTATGAATTTATTCAATTTATTTACTCCGCAAATTCCACCAATAATTGAAAACTAACGTAATAGTCGATGCGAGACATAACCTGTATATATATTAAAATATTATTTCAAACGAATTTTTTTTATCGGAGCTAAACCGTAACTGTTATCCTTCATTTGAAATATTATTTTAAACAAAATTGTATGTATACAAAAATATTTTTTGAATACGATAAATGATTATTTTAACTTTTCATTAAATTGTCTTACTTTCTTTTCCTTTAATCCTAAATGAATTTTTTTATCATCATCCCCGCCGGAA